>NW_026892555.1:95385000-95575000 GCF_033815535.1 Pezoporus flaviventris
ATATGACTGCAACTCAGATCTAAGTGTATGTACAGGCACCAGGAACAGTATAGCCATTACAGCAATTCCTCTCTGCATATTTCAGCAACTCTGAGTCAGTAATCTGCTTAAGCATTCTGGTGCATGGCTACTCCCTTTCATGCCCAGCTGGCCTTGGTGACCAGTTCTTTATATGTGGAAATGAATCTTCCTAACTCCACTATCCACCACAATTTACTGTTAGTGGAAAGTATCAATTCTGTCATCTTGCTCTCCTTGACACTTGAAAATACAATCACACTGTGTCTGCGATATAGAGGCACCTTCACTTCTCTTTAATCCACTCGACCATCACAGCATAGATAAGGAGCACTGTGCACTTAATCTCATTATAATGTAAAATACCTACCTGGACTTGTGCAAAGTGTTCAACACTGTCCTGCACAATATCCTTGTCTTTAAACTGGAGAGACATCAATTTGATAGATGGACCACTCAGTGGATAAAGAATTGGTTGTGTGGCTGAACGCAAAGCGTTGTGGTCAATGGCTCAATGTCCAACTGGAGACTGGTAACAAGTGGTGTCCCTCAGGGGTTGGTGTTGGGACCAATCCTGTCCAACATCTTTGTCAGTGACATGGACAGTGGGATTCAGTGTGCCCTCAGCAAGTTTGCTGACACCAAGCTGTGTGGTTCAGGCAATATACTAGAGGGAAGGGATGCCATCCAGAGGGAACTGGACATGTTTGAAAGGTGGGCCAATGCCAGCCTCATGAAGTTCAACCAAACCAAGTTCAAGATCGTGCACCTGGGTCAGGGCAATCCTGGGCACAGCTACAGGTTGGGCAGAGAAGAGATTCAGAGCAGAGATGACTTAGGGGTGTTGGTTGATGAGAACCTGAACATGGGCCAGTTTCAGCGTGCACTCACAGCCCAGAAAGCCAACTGTATCCTGGCAGCAACAAAAGAAGTGTGATCAGCAGGTCTAAGGAGGTGATCCTGCCACTCCACTCTGCTCTCGTGATACCACACTTGGAGTATTGTGTGCAGTTCTGGTGTCCTCAACATAAAAAGGACATGGAACTGTTGGAACAAGTCCAGAAGAGGGCCACGAGGATGATCAAGGGACTGGAGCACCTCCCGTATGAAGACAGGCTGAGGAAGTTGGGGCTGTTCAGCCTGGAGAAGAGAAGGCTGCATGGAGACCTCATAGCAGCCTTCCAATACGTGAAGAGGGCCTACAGGTATGCTGGAGAGGGACTCTTCATTAGGGACTGTAGTGACAGGACAGGGGGTAATGGGTCCAAACTTCCAACCTAACTTCCAAACAGGGGAAGTTCAGGTTAGATATAAAGGAAGAAGTTGTTTACTGTGAGGGTGCTGAGGCACTGGAATGGGTTGTTCAAATGGTAATGATAAATGCTTCATTCCTGGCAGTGTTCAAGGCTTCCTGTGTGACGTGGTCTAGTGTGATGTGTCCCTGCTCACAGCAGGGGGATTGACCTTAAGGTCCTTTCCAACCCAAACCATTCTATGACCACACGTTCTACATCCTCCTTCTCAGGAAGACCAAAATCAGAGCTGAGGTTTCTTGGAATACGGGGTCAGAATATGGACAGAGCATAGACCCAGGATGACAAAGTGTTCTTCTGTCCCATAATATAAATATAACCTGTCTTCAGTGCCTATAGACAAGGATTTGACAAGTTATAGTAACAATTCAGTAATAGGTGCCCCATGTTAAAAAATGCTTGGAAGGTAAGTACTCCCCGAGGAACTATGTCTTGCTAGAAATACAAAAATACAGCAAACAAAACACACCAAAAGCATGCAGATCTTGATATTAAACTTCAGCGTAAATCTGAAGTCACTTAGATGTCTGAAGGGGTTTAATGGTTTAAAAAAAAAACAAACAAAACCCTGAGAAAAAAATAATTTAACTCAGTGGGCAGAAATTGCTGTACCTGCCTGTAAGTGTTCCATTTGGAATATGTACTCCAAAATATTAAACCTCACAAAAAAGATTTTACTGTAATCTCCAAGTCATTTTAACTCTACTGGTTTTCTTGACCTCTGATTTACACTGAGGCAGGTAAGAAGAGAATCAGGCCCAAAGAGAATACCAAGACAGATTTTTCAGTGACAGTAGGACAAAATCTTGTTAAAGCTACTTGTCAGAAAGAGGGATAAAGTTCAATCCAGAGAACGTAAATCCCAGAAGTACACACAATTCAGTGTTTAAGGAAGATGTCATTTTTTCATCATTTAGTGCCTCATGTCCCTTGTTTCCCATTTCAGACATTTTTCTATAAAACTCTTTGGAATCTCTGTCTTCCATCTGTGGTATTCATTTCTTCTCTTGTCAATAATTTAATACTGCTCTATGAAAATATCTCCTCTTGCCCGCTTTCAGCTTCTTTTTTTAATCTGTTTTTACACAAGTAAAATGAAAAAAGATTGGTGCAGAGAGGAGGATATATCAGGAGGGAGTCTTACTGAACAAAACTGAATGGAAATAACACTTTTAGAAATATTACATCATTATCCCCATTAATTCAGTTAAGCAGATATTGTTTGCTTGCATGTTTTTTTAGCCCCCAAATCTATGGGACAAACAGCTGACAAATAAAGCTTATTTCTCATGCATAAATATTTTAAAATATTTAATTAAGTAGCATGGATTAGGTTGAACAATTTTTAGCAATTATCAAATTTACATCTATCTTTTATGGTAATAGAAAGAAATATTTTAGAAAAATCTCTTGACCTTTATTGCTTTTCTCATACTTATCAATTATTAAATACTATTGAGTCCTGAGTCTGACTAAAACGTCTGGAAGCCACATGAATTCCAGTATCACACTACTGTAATGTATATGTCTCTTCTTGTAGCATCCACCAGTCAGTGCATAGGGCCTATTGGTGTTAGATTTGTATTTACACAAATGTTAAAAAAAATTACTGCTCCCATCCTATACAACAGTAAGCAGAGGTACAGTTCTAGTCAGTAATATGATAGCTTAGTAAACTAATTACATGTTACTCATATACGATATATTAATTCCTTAATAGGAATTAAAAGAATTGGTTTTGCAAGCTTAAGAAATATTTGAAAGCCTAAATGCTGCTTAATTATTAACATTCTTCTGTATTTTTATTTTCCATGAATATATGACCCCACAAATCTCCTGGGACACTACATTATATGACTTGTTTAAATGGGGGTCATATGCTAGTAAAATATGTTTTAAATAAATAGTGCTAAAAGGAATTTAAAGTAGCACCTCTTCTCCCTAAGAGTAATAATGAGCATCATGTGACTTAAAATCAGAAGACATTCAACTACATTGTTCCTCTTCCTCAATCAAGCTGTCTGTGGCTGGTCTTGGCTGCCCATCCTGCCTCAGCTGGGACCATGCTGTGTTCAGGAGGCATAGGCACCAGGATGCTGAGCTCTCCCCCTTTGCTGATGACTAAGAGGTTGCTTAAGCTTACAAAAACTCCCAGCAATGTCAGATTTTGCAGGATTGACCCCTACACATTTTTTTTAAACGATTACAGTAAGAGCATACTAACAATTACTGCTGGTTTAGCATTTTAAATATTTCAGCCTCTACAGTAAACAAAATGAGGCTCTTTTCTGACTTTCCCCCCTGAGACAAAATTTCTACTGATTTACATAAGAATTTTGCTGGAGTAAGGACCTCGAGGCACTGTCTGAACATTTATGCTTTCCACTGGATTTTCCTCCATTAGAGGGTCTCCAAATTCCCATTGACTTTAATGAGAGCTCAGCAGGCAGATAAATCTGACAAGGGTTATGCTTTTGGGAACTTCTGTACCACTCTTGTAAAATTACTATCAAAATTGATTTTCTGGTATTGTAGTTATAATATCGTGATAGCACCAAAAATCCTATTCAGAGATATTCATTGCATATACAATGCTTTTGTTAATTTTTCTCTAACCACAAATTCTGACAAAAATTCGGATATTTTTTAATTTAAATTTTTTTTTTGGGGGGGGGGTGTCAGGCTTTCCAACATAATGGCAACGAGCGGAGCAACAGTGCCTCCAAAGTAATAGTATTTTACTTCAAAGTGTTCATATGTATATTTTAGTTTTAACAAAAGACTCATGTTTTAGAAATACATTTGAGCTGTCTCGGTGTTAGAGACACAATGTCTCCTATATCTATCTGCACAAGTACAGCAAGACTCCAAAGGTGGTCCTAAGTTTGGTACAATGTGCAATACAAACTTGGTAACCAAAAGCCATATAACTAAGGCATGCCTCTTCCTATTTCTTTGACATTTGTATTACTTCAAAACTTTAATGAAAGTTGCTGTTATTTATGATTTATTTATTCATTCTACAAACATGCAAATTTTGAAGTTATTTTCCCTATAATTTTCTGCAACAATCTAAAGGACCAACATCATCTCCTTTATGATCCAGTTGTACAAACTGCCTTCAGTATAACTGGTCATCTGAGCAGTAAAAGCACATTTAGCTGTTCCTAAAGCATCTTGAATGTATTTCTACAATGTAAGAATTTTTGGCAGCTTCTTTCCAAAAAGCTTTTTTTTTTAATATGTGGATACTCCGAGCAAAAAAAAAAAAAAAAAAAAAAAAATTCCTCCAAGCTTAGTGATACAGTCATTTGGGTGGTTTTACTGGTAATTTAGGCCTTAATCATATAAGTCACTTTCAGATATAGCCACTTTTTCTGTTAACAAAGCCCACAGCATCCAAGAAGTCTAGAATGAGTAAAGGGGACAACTGTCACAGAGCTACTTTCCGTGTAAGTGCCAAAATCACTGAGAATCTGTAGCAAGTCCATAACTTAGTGATTTCCTTACTTTCAAGTTACTCTGAGGAGCAGAGCCCAGTGCTCCTAGATCATGTAAAGAACCACAGCAGCCCAGAACATTATTATTTAACTGGAAATGGTCTCTGTACTTGATTTTAATTTTCAGGCTATTTGTGAATGTTTTTGTTTGAATTTAAAGATACGTTTAAAACCAGTTATGGGAAAGGGAGGTAACTGACAGATGAGTGACGGACAGTACACTGTCATGTATTTGGCATTCCTGAAGTTACACAATTGTGGGGAGGTTTCCATTGCCCATTATAGGCAAGGGAAGCAAGTGCAAGGAAGGTGTTTCCTTCACCGACTGTATTTCTGCTGTTTAATTGTTGAATGCAGAGCCTACTCACCTAACCTCTGTGCTCCTCCCCTGAGAAAACCTGCCATCAAATGATGACCCAGAAGAAATATGGGTGATTGTTCTGCTCCCTTTAGAAAAAAAAAAAAAAAAAAGAAAAAGAAAAAGGAAAGAAAGAAAAGCACTAGCCTGGTATCAAGGGATCTTGCTAGGATACTTAGGTGAATATTTTCTGTAGAAGCCAACTGACCATCCATCTCCCTTTTTAACTAGTGTCAAGGCTGGTTTACTTGATGATGATTTGATGCCCAGCAATTGCTCCCCCTTGCCCACTGAAAATGAGTGATGACAGGGGAACAGCCGTCAAATAGAACAAGCTGAGATACTGTAGCAGGGAGCTTAGCAGAGCTGAGTCCTGCAAAAAAGAACCATTATAAAAGGATGAAGTTCTGGAAAACAATCATTTACAGTTTGCTTTGTGGAGACTGATTTAGGGTTTTTGTTGGTTTTTTTTTTTTTTACAAATTGTAAGATATTATTTTTTAAAGCATTCCTGCGGCATAAAACAAAACAAAAATAAAAATAAAAGTATGTCTTCTACTTGGAACAGTCAGCCCAGTGAGGATTTATATAGAATTTCTTAGCTCTGCTTCTGCTGTTTTTAGCTGAACTCTGACATCCACACAAGTTGGAAAGAAATAGATCCATTGCATTTTCTCAAGCATCAGCTGCTCAAGGGGCATATCCAAAACTAAAGAGCCTAGAAAGCTTTTTACTCGACAGACAGCAATTCTAATATGTATATATTTATAATGGTTTCCAACATGTTCAACTTTGGACATTAGGACACCTTTTCACAAGTGCTCAATAATAACAGACCATACCTGAGACACATTGTAGTCACTGAATGCTCTCACTTAAGAACAGATACAGAAGAACAATGGCAAAATGAACAAACAAAAAAAATTACTGTAGTGTAACAGCACAATAGTGCAAATTTATAAGGTACTTTCATCTTCAAAGAACTTGCAAAATATCTATTGTTCATGTTTCACATAATACTGGGAAAATGTCGATGCAAATATGTACGTTTAATATCTGCATGTACTTATAACTGATATGGATGTAAATCTATATGTGCATATGTTTGGTAAACTATCAACTATCAAAATATTACTCACACTGAATGCTATTCATACCAAGATGTTCCAGTGTCTTTGCAAAGATAATTATAGAGATGGAGTTAAAAAGCATCAGTATACTGGAGCTCCTGGACCCACGGGTGGAAGCCATGGGTGGATGTCCCAGCTGAGGATGGTCAGGGCCATTAAAACCTGTTGGTGTCCTCAGAGACACCACTTTTACTTACAGAAACAGTGGGCAGTTTTACTCACACCATCAGTTTGTGGTTGCTTTTGCAATAGTGATCACTCTTGTTTAGGACTGCAGGCTACAGGTCAGATCCACAAAGATATTTAGGCATAAATTCACTTTAGGGGCAGATAAAAGAGGCCCTTACATGCTTTAGCACATTTCTGAATTATAAATACTAATTTTTACTACTAATAATATTTTTTTTAATTTTCTTTTTAAGATGCTCTGGCCCTCTCTCTTCCAAGTCACATATTTCCTTCCCACCCTTATCCTGCTCTAGAGTGTCCCCCTCCGAGTTTTGCCCAGTCACAGTTTGTGTGATTGCTTTGAGCAGGAGGAAGTTTCTAGTAAGGCAAGTCAGAAGGCTAGTAATAACTAATAATAGAGTGTTGTATTTTCAGAAAGATTATCAATAATGCCTACAAAAGAAGATTAATAATCCCATTACTGACTGAAACAATCTCACAGTATGGTGGAATTCTGGTTTTGGGAGGTTGCAGTTTTTAACATTTCCAGAAATAAAAGAAACTAGTTTGGAAAAAGGAAGAGGAAAAATATAATTAAACCACATAATTTTAATTATTTTATGAAGGCTTCATTGTAGACATCCTGAACTCAGATATTGCTCTTCAGTAAGTACGCAAACTCAGTCTTCAGTAAGTACACCCTAATAAGTGTTGTAAGCAAGATGTATTTATGATATGGACTCTTGAGGGAATCATGCACGAAATATCTATTTTTTACTGAGACACTATATGATGAACAGGTTTTTAACGAGGCAAAGTTATAAAATTTCTTCTTAGAGCGCCAACACAAAATATCTATAATTTAAATCTATGTAGCTTTTTATTCCTGTCCTTGATAACAAGTATTTTTTCTAGTCTTTTGCCCCCTGTGTCACAACATGCTGATATAGGGGACAAGTATGGTGAAGAAAAAGATATTTGCAGTTCACCTGAATCACAACTGCAGGCTTCTAGACTCATCAGACTTTGGAATTGCATGTAGTCTGGAACAGACTTGGGTTCACTCCTGTTACAGAAGGCTTTGCATTAGCAGCCAGAATGAATTAAAGAAATAACAATTAAAAAAATAATAAAAATCCCCAAACAAGAAACCAACAATAAAAAAAACCCACAAAAACGAAACAAACAAAAAATCAAAACCACAAAAAAAAAAAACAAACAAAAAAAACTCCACCAAAAAAAAAACCACCAAAACCAAACAATTAAAAAAAAAGAGGAAATGGATGTGGTGGCCAAGAGGAACTCTGAGTATCGCTACATCATCAGTATTGAATGGTATTTGCTTTACTGCTTCTGGCACATGAGCCATATACATAAGTTTATTTACACGTGTGCCTGTGTGCCTGTAAAAGGGGAGTAGCAGCAGATAAATGTGTTTGTGGCAGTTGGATTTAGATACCACTATATAGTTTTCTACACCAAATGTATCAAGGACAGATATGGCCAGCTTCCAAGTTTGATGACATGTAGGTTTTAAAGAAAAAATATGAATTTTCTATGTCTGAACATCATCCAGCCAAGATTAGGTGACTTTTTTACTGCACGTGCAACTGTAAACAGATATGAGAGACTAAATGTTCCCTCCACAGTATGTTTCCTGTAAATTATGACCCTTTTAGATAGATCTAAACCTAAGTTTAGATAGAACACAAGCCACATTCTGCCGTTCCAGTGCCACTGTTCAGCATTTGGGTGGTGAAAGGTTGAGAGCTCTAAAGATGGATTTTGGCACAGTTAACACTCAGCTAAAATTTCACACTAGCTGATTTAAGCCTAACAGTGGTGGAACCTCAGCCAATTATGAGTCCGTGCCAATGAGGTCAGTGCAAGACACCACAGAGGATTAGCAAGCCTTTTGGTAGTGGATATGCATTCGGCTTTCTGCAAAGACTTACTAAATGTAGGCAACTGAACTAGTTCCATACACATAGCTCTCATCTATCATAGAATTAATTTAATTTCTCCTCTGTAATGTTAATGAGATATGAAAAGTCTTTTCTTCCACTCTAAGGTATCAGCATTAATGACATAGAATCAGCTCCAGTGTATGGAAAAGAATGAGTTCACCTACACTATAATTTGTAATTGGCTCACTCATGGGACTTGAGTCTTTTGCATGAAAACTAGAGCTGTGTGAGCTCTCAAATGTGTTCCATTCATGCCTGCATTGTCACAGGAAAGATTTGAAGGAATCGGTTTGCATTTAATTAATGCTTCTGTGACTTACGGTGAAAAATCTTAAACAATATATTCATCAAAAGTTTTAAAGTCAGGTTAAAGAGAGATCTATGATATTGCAATCCACTGGTATTGAGGTGGTGTTGTAAAAAAGATCATTACATACAAAATGGCTATTTCTTCATAACCTAAACACAACTAAATGCAGAAACTCTGCCGCAGCTCCTATGGAAAGAACTCTCTGCACCTCCTGAGTAATGTGTTGTGACTATAGGGGAGTCCACTGGGTAACGATGTATTTTAAGTCTCTATCACTGGGTGCTTAACTGCTGTTAATTTAGAACAGTGGCTTGGGGAACTATATTTGAGTCACACACATATAAAATGATTCCATTGTGATTGGTTTCACTGCAGTGAATGCCAGTGAGATTTTGTTGAAGGGAAGCAATACTCACTTTTCTCTTTTTCTCTTTTTCCTTTTTTTTTTTTTTTTCTTTCTTTTGTACTGCATATTAGCAGTGCCAGTTTCAGAAGTCCAGACTTGTGACTCTTTCTGCCTGGGTTCATGGGACAATCTAGGGTGTCTCTGTATTTAAAAAGACTGCTCCATTTTGACAGCATCAAGCACTATTCCATGTACGGGTGTGTGGGGAATAGCTCTCACACTGATAGAAAGGGTGCTTAATTCTGACATGTTTAAGTATTCCAACTGTACAGATCATTGAAGGAAATGGAAGACCTTGTGTTCAGAGACAGAAAGTGTGACAACTCTACTGGAAAGCTGAAAGTCCTTTTAGGGATAGAATGTATTATTACACTTCCTAATTCTAGGACTGTTCTAATGGAAACAAATTTAAAGGCCACAATCTTTATTTTGAACAGCAAAACTATGAATCAAAAAGAAACTGGCATCTCTAGTGAAGTACAGCCCGCTTTTCTGTCACCACCAAAGAGAGAGATCCTTCTCTCATCAGTGTTTTATAATGATGTTTCCAAAAAGTAAATGTTTTTTCTTTGAAATAAAGCAACTAATAACACACATTTTCAAGAGTCCTTTCTCCTTATTCCCACTGTCTGCGTATTACTCAGTTTAAACATTTCCCTGGTTGGAAATCAAAAGAGGCAGCACAAATTACAAGGGCAGCTAAAAAGTAGGACATAGTAACAGCAGAGCTATGACTTGGTGGTTAAGCTGCTTTTTTTCTATGAAAAAGAAGGGATGTGGCCAGTGACATGTCCATTTTGGGCACAGGGGTGCTATTCTTGACATTGCCAAGGTTACTGCTAGGAAACCTTTGGTAAGTCTTTGAGCCTTCTCAAACCTTAGTAAAACAGGGATAGAGACCTGTTGTTGGAAAGCACCTGTAGCACTACCCTGCCTTTCTGCTTCAGATACTGTGACCAGCAGTTCTCTCATCTTTCTCTTTCACTCTAAGGGGACTGGTGATTAAAGCTGGAGCAAAGGATACATCCTAAGATTTGTCACCAAAGAACTGCTGGATAGACAGCCAGGCACAGTGCTGAAGAAATTCCTGTTCAGAGGAGGGGGAAGAAACTGGGCTGATTGGGGGGGGGGGTGGTGCAGGGGGAGCTTGTGGCTGCTAAAAGCCCTTCAGACCTTTCTGCTTTCATCTCTAATTATCAGGAGACTGAGTTCAGCCACTCCCACCAGACATGCAGTGCTGCCTGGGAAGCAAGGAATAACCAAACGAACCACATCACAGCTGAGAAGCCCTAAGGTCACTGCTGGGACAGAGAAGTAAGATTGGTGTGGCATAAGCTTCTTATTTTCTCCTCAGTTTCTAGCTTGATTAGAGTATGCTTGGTGTAACACTGTCCTTGTTTCCATCTATTGCCATTCCTGCTTCTGCCACCTTCTACCAGCCACATACCTGATCCAGCAGCTTGTACACCTTAAACAACACCCTCATTCCTCACAAAATGCTGATCTTTCAGAAAATTTTCTGTTTCCTCTTGAAAATGTCAGATGCAAGAAACATAAAAGGACTAAGGTATAAGAAGAAATAGTGAAACACATAACAGAGGAACTATTCTTATCTATTTTGTGCATTGACATATAAACTATAGTTTCTATTTAATAATATGTAATGTGTTCTCTGGAACTTGTAATGTGATAATAGAAAAAGCTATCCTATTGTCATCGTGTCCTTCAAAACCAGATTAGGAATCATTTACCCCAAATTCACTTCCCCAAAATGTGTGATTATAGTTTAATTTCAATGAAAAATCAGGAACACTCTACATCCATTGTACTCCTTAGTACAGAATCCACTTATGTGTTTGCAGGGACTGTATTTTTAAAGTATAAAGAGTTAGATACTGGGGTTTGATCCCTGCCTGCCAGTTGAAAGAATGGATAAACAATGAATTTACTTAAGTAGTGTGCTATTCATTACTGATTTTTCTTTTTTTTTACTGTCTAGCAAGAGACAGTTTCACATAGCTGTGCCCCAGGGGCTTCAAAATATTTCTAAAATTAGCAGGGGACAGTCACTAATATTTTGGCAAAAGTGCTGAAGTTGGACACCTTAATTAAGAATTGAGTTCTAGAATTGCTGGAAATTACCAGGGCAAAGTTATAGGTCTGAATGTAATTTCAGAGAGCAACTGAGAGTGTCCTGGAACCTGAGTTGTGGTCCAACCTATACTAATCTTCCCAGCTATGTAGGATTCCCTTTTAATTGGAGGAAACAGAGTATGTTAGAACTGAATTAAGGCACAATATATAATACTAAGATATGTTAAGATATAATATGGTTTTGTTTAGTCCATCTTTGAACACTTGGTTTTTTTCTGTTCTTTGAATTATGGGGAAAATACCTTTTTACTTCTTACTTCTATTCTACTAATGTTAAAAACAGTACTGAGGCAGCTGTCAGAAAGACATTCTACACTCAGGAGAACTGTGGCCTGCAGACCAATCGTACCATTTTCATCACATTCAGCAGCCCAGATGAAGTCTCAAGAAGTAGCTTTACCAGTTAAGCTGCATGGAGCAAACAAAAGCTGATAATACAGGGTGTCAACTTGGAAAAGATGGCTTTTAGTGGATTAACCACTGGAAGGATTAGTCCAAAAATTTTGGCAGGCAAAAACTTGGGAGACTGCCTGAACTGTGAGGGTAACTAAAAGTTTCAAGCATCCATACAGATAAGCCATAGGACTGTGGTGCACAAGACAAGATAGTACCCAGAGTATGGCCAGCATTTGACTTTTCTGGAAAAAGTATGGCATACCTCAGCAGACTAATCTGCTCACAGGCTGTAGGTGTATTTCTAAATCTTCTCCGTTGTTTGTGACCTGAAGCACGAGGGTTTATATCCACTTTAAAAATGTTTTATTCTACCTGATGCAACTGTGGAAGCTTTTTATGATTGAGATAAATCTACAGTCTTCTTTTTAGCCTTTTCAATTCATTGTCATTTTGTGGCAATGAGTTCCACCAGCTAATTCTGTAACATGTTAAAATATATCCTTTATTAGATATACAAAGCACTTTTGAAACTCAACATTTTGGTCTTCTGTTACTATAAATGATAAGAAGGAAACACCAAAGTATATTCTCTCTAAAATGCAAATATTTTTTAATTATAGTTGTGTCTACAACAAGAAGTATTTGCCTGTAAAGTTGTTCTGTAGTTATGAAAACTTGAGGGGGTGACATAGGTAGTATCAACTGCAGGAATTTTCCCTAGTGGAACTATGTGTCAATTAATTTGTTTTGCTGTGAAATCTTCATCAAGATTTCATACTCTTTCCTAACACAGCTACGCTGGTGAAACTTAAACCTGTAATGTAAATGAGTTTTCTATCTCCTTTTCCTATTTAATATACTGATTTGGTAAAAATAATAAAAATGTATTTAACAGTAGCAATACTTACATCTTCTCATGTACAGTCTTCTACAGTTAAAACAGTGTGCCTAACTACTGTCTAATTTAGGACTTAGTTTTTTATTATATTTGTGTAAAAGAAATTTATTATTAGGATTTAATTTTCTTTCTCATTATTTTTTACTTCATCTTTCACCACTAGTGTGTTTCCTTTGTTTGTGTAACCACACTACCACAGAGAAGACACAGTTTTTTAGAAAAATCAAATTCTGTTTTAATTTTTAAACAGTGTATTCCCCATAGCTTCCAACACTGCCTGCACTATTGCTCCTGGGCCATTAACTATGAATTGACTCTTGAGTTATTAACTATTATATATGAAGGGAGATCCCGAATGGGTATGAGACAGCAGACAGGCTTTATATGGCTTTGTGTCTCATCACAGCAGGATTGGTTTTGGACAGGAAGAAGCAACAGGAGACAGTAATGTTACTAGAATGCAATTCCCTGAATATTTTGGGCTACACGGTAACTCTATAGCTAATACTTCTCTTCATGGCACCTCTGTAAGTAATCCAGAGGTCCTGACTCAGAATGTTGGAGGCACATAGTTTAACACCACTTTTCCCTTACAGTGAATTACTTTGCACCAAATATTCACCATACAATTTAACTATTCTGAACTGACAGTCTTGAGCCAAAATTCACTGAAACTGGCAGGATTTTTTTTGCCAGCAACTGTTTGACAATTCAGAAGCAGGGCTTGTGATGAATGGAATTAAATTCACAGTCATCATTAGTGCAATGTTTGCAATTAAAGGCATACTTGAAAAGGTAAAATAAAAGAATTTATAAATACACTAAATATGACCATGTCTGATAAAATTATGAACATTCACTTAATGTTTTTTGATCAGCATTTGTTCACCCAGGGGAACTGTAGCCTGAAGAAAGGAATTTAGGACTGTGGTAACTGTCCCTCTCACTGTCCCTGCTAAGACAAGCAAAGGCCTGGTAAGGCCAAAGGACATTTACTCCCTTGTGACACCTATTAGTCCTCACCAGCGCTCATAGCTTCGCTAGTTCTGGGCATAGGCTCAGCAAAACCAACCTCCAGATATGAGGAATTTAGCTGTCTTAGCTCTTTTGCACCTTTCAGCCAGCCTCAGTTAGCTAGAATAAGTTACTCACCATAGAATCACAGAATGGCTAGGTCTGGAAAGCACCTTAAGATCATCTAGTTCCAAAACCCAAGAACCAAAAGTATTTAAAAAGATGAGAAGTTGCATCCCACATTTATTTAAGAAGAAAATATATCGTACTGCCTACATGTCCAGCAGTCCCAAACTGATTTATTAACTGTGGCCTAAATATTGCAACCCTGAAATGAATTTTGAATTTTCCTTCAGTAAGAGTAGATTTGGTCATGAAATAATACTCACCCAACCAGAAAAGTGCAGCTGACTCTCAGGCAGAACTTGTCACCTTTGAAACAGTATACACCAACACCCACACAAGACCTTATGCCGGGAGAAGAAGGAGGATATAGCCAATTGTGCCTGTCAGGAAATGGGTGTGAAAAATACAGTTGCTGAAATGAGAATTTAGCCAGGGTTAACACTTCTCCAAGTGTAAAAAGACTAAGACTTTTCCCATCCTAAACTGGTCACAAACTAATTATACACCTCATACAAAACTTATGCTCACAGCTTGCAGGCATCTTTGATTCACAGAAAAGCCAAAAGTTGATTTGCTAATATCCATGCTATTGCCTGCATTTCACCAGGAATTGCGTAGTGCAATAGTACAAAAAATGGTTGTCTTCTTTCCTGAAAAGTCTTTAACAAAATAAAAAAGTATATCTGCTTCAGCAACCATCTTTGCAAATAGGGCCATGTAAGCCAAGTCATAGGTATGCACTGATATTTTGTGTGTTTGTACACAGACACACACATACACTTAGAGGAAAAGGAAAAAAAATGTTTTAGGTTTATATCCCAAAGAATTTTTACCCACAGAAAACAAAAGAAATGATGAACAGACATAAAACTTTAGCCTGCGTAAATTAAATGGTTCTGCTGCATTAACTTCATAAAACCATAATCCTCTCCTCCACAAACTATTACATGCACTGCAACATATCTGATTTATGGGGTGTAGAATCGATGGGAAAAAATTAATGCTTGAAAAACATATTAGAGACATTATTGAACAGATTTTAATTGAGATTTGATTTCAATGCCCCTTATCCACATGATTAATGAGTCCTACCCCTCGACTCCAGCAGGCAGAAAAGAGAGTCTTTAATATGACAATTAAGTATCTGTCTTTAGGTTTTATGTAGCTCTCTCCTCAGATCACTTCATCAGTACAGTGTGGCTTTTGTGCAGATTAAATTGAGACTCGATTTTCTCTATTTTCCAGCACTTACTTATGTTTTATGACAAGCACTAAATCAATTTTATGCTATTATTGATTTTTTCTTAAATGGACACAAACCATTTCGCCTTTTGCCCTTCTTTTCTACTTTCCTTCTATTTCCTTTTTTTCACTGTATGCTTGATATACAGCCAGTTAAAGAAATTTCAAACGTTTCCTGAGATTTCTACAGGTCGTGCCAATTCATTCACTTTTTACAACATCAGAATTGACAAACTTAACCTGGAATTCTATCAAAACTTATATATTCTTTTAATGTGACAAGGTTTACAGGTTGGGCTTCTTCCCCCACCTTACCTTTAAAAAAAAAAAAAAAGGAAAGAGACTCCTCAAGGTTAGTTCCTCCTCTTTCTCAATTGAAAAAAAAAAAACAAACCAAACAAACAAACCCTCAACAGACAATCTTTCTAATAATTTCTGAAAAATCTGAACTGCAGCTTCAGCCATAATTTTTGAAACAGTCTTGAAATCTAATTAATACATCGATGTAGGGAGAACCTATTTCATGGCTTGCAGGGGAAAAGGGCATTATCTGTAAGGTGCAATAATTCCTCTGAGATGTGGCAACAGCTAGTGGTACACCACGCAATTAAGAAGCTCTTGGTTCTTTAGGGCTCTATCCTGTCTGACCCATGGCAAAAATTAACAACTGCCTTGGGCAATAGAAGTAGCGCAATTTGTAATCAGATAGCTTACTTTTTTGGCAGAGAAGGGTTTAGGGTCATGGAGGAGATTATGAAGGATTGTCCTCTTTCTTTGTTTGAAGTCTAGTATGCCTGAGCTCAGGTGATAAAATTGATCTTTAAAATAAGTACAGTAGCTTCATTCTGCTGAAAAATCAATAAAGCCCTTCATTTTACCTGTAAACCCTGAAAGTATTTTTTTAAATGTGCAAAAAGTCTTTGTAAATGACACAGGCTTTACCTAGTGAATCAAAATAATGTTAACCTGAATTATTTCTGTCATAGTATCTTTACTCAGATGATGCTATCTTCAACTTAATGGGAAATTTCAGCTGCCCCGAATGACAGATCTGGGGAAGATCAGTAATTTTTAGCTCTTTCTTAGTGTTATTCTATTGTTATTGTGTGCCTACTTGCGACTATACTAAATATATGTACACACACCAAGTGTAGAGGTAGATAAGAGACATGTCTATGAAGTTTCAACAGCTTTCTTAGGGGAAAAAAGAAAGAAAAATGAAAAAAAAAACAACAAAAATTAAGGGAAATAAAATATTAAGAGAAAAAAAAAATCTTTACTTTCACCGTAATATAGATGCTGGGATGTTTGCTGGGATGCTGTTCTGTATATGAAATGTAAGTCAATGATCCAGTAACTGAAAAAAAGTTTGGAGCTACGCCATTGTGCTGTAACTCCTTTAATTTATAGAATATTGTTCCCTTCATGCAAGAAACATGCCAGTAACAATATCAACTTTCATGATTAACAGGAGATTAAATTCTCTTTATTTCGTGGCTTTCTCTCTGCTTTGAGATATGACAAGTAATGTCACAAATCAGCTTGCATGCTGCCTTTCTGCTCAAGCTTTCCTTGCAAGTGCCAGATGCATGCGATGTTGTGAATTCTGTATGTATGCCTGTAGCAAAGAGCAGAAGTACCCTGAACTCTCTGCTTCTAGCTGGAATCCAGATTCAGACTGCTCACAGGTCAGTGATTCCTTAGCTGTGGACTAATCCAAAATGAAGATGCACCATTTCATTCCTTTAAAGAGCTGTTTTGCTTCTTAGGCTAAAGTATCCTTATTAATATGTTCCATTTGTCTCTATTTGGATTTTCCCATTTTCTTTGTTATTACTATTACTGCTGTTAATATTGTCATTACTATTACTACTGTTGCTATAATAATACTAATCACCACATTGTGTTTCATGAAGATCATACAAATACTGCAAACCAGGAAAATTCCTGTAGTATCTCACAGACAGCTTCCTTTCATGTACCCAAAAGCTGGTGTGAGTTAAGTTTCATAAACCTTTGTTTATTTTGTTAGCGTATTTTTCTCCTGTGATTTATTCTTTTCTCCATCAGTCCTATTTATACCTTGTTTCTGGTTTAGAACTGGCTTTTTAAAAAGTAAATTATACTGTTAAAAGCTCTTTATCAACCGAAGCTATATTTTTTTTTTTTCAGAATAGCTTCAAATAATTTAAGTATACTTTTTAAATTGTTCTTGTTGCTCCCTCTGCTTTTTTTAATTTATGTCATTTTTATCAATCTCTATTTTCTGGCCTTGTGTTTCACATGCCTGTGATATTCAGTCACATAAGTAAGTATAACCAAAAGAAAAGCCGTACTACAGGTTGTGGGTTACAGTTATCTTCTCCCTGCCACATCTGGTTAGATGTTTTTGTTGTAGTGACTGCACATCTGACTTGGGCAAAAGAAAGTTAAGACTTGGTACTTGGCACTGTGTGGAAGAGAAACTTAAAAAGACATTATAATCTGGTAACCCTCATTCCTATAACATATATGTTTGGGACTGAGAACTACTTAACTTTCAGGATTAAAAAGCACATGTGCAGCAGAATTCCACTTAAATGCTTTAATTTATTGTGGATTTATAAAGCCATAATAAAATTCTTGTATACAATGAAGGGCAAATTACCCTGACAGGCTGATCTGCTGAAAAATAAACCTGTTTACAAAAATAAATGCTCTGAGTACAAAATATGAGGGCTGATAAATCTCTTCAGATTATACTCATTTAAAACTATTTTTTCTTATATGTAGGTGAATGGCATCGCATGCTTCAAGTTGAATGGGATTTTTGATTTAGCGCTGGAGATGATTTATTGTGTTTGAAGGCTCCTGAGTTTGTAATGCAGCCCTTGAAAGAGGGCTAGACAATACACCGAAGCCACAGAGCCCGCAGAAGTATTCCCTAGCACAGCGTTATCAGCTGTAGCCTTAAAAGAACAGGAGACCTTTGTGGTTTGCTTAGGCAGTGGAGATTGTCAGCTTTCTGAAATGAATTGCAAGCCTAATCTAGAATAGTACCAATTCAGATCAATAAACAGCATTAGCGCTGCACACCAGCTTACACACACACACACACCAGCACACACAAAGACACACACAGACATGTTATTTCCTCCCCATCCTGACGAGCTGGGCTGCACGGTATGTGCCCTGGGGAGACACGGGGGTCGGTGCTCACCAGGCTGGCAACCTGTTGGAAGCAAAGGCTATGCCAAGCAGGCCAGCGAGATGCACAATTCTAATTTCACCGTCAGTATGTACACGTACGCATTTGAGGTGTTCCGGAACAAGCATTCCCCTGGCTGCCCGGAGGCAGGAGCGGGCCCTGGCTGGGTAAATCGGTGTAGGCCGGGGTTGTTGCCTGGTAACAGACGACCCCAAGGGGCAGGGTGCGGCGAGTGCCCGTCCCCTCACGGCCCTTGGACCCCTTCCCTCTGGAAACGGGCCGTTCCTCCTCCTCCGGTTAACTCCTCTTGGCTTTGAGAAGTTCCCGCAAAGGAGAGTATGTCAAATGAGGGGAAGGGGTTAAAAATAAAAATTTAAAAAAAAAAGAAAAGAAAGAAAGAAAAATGATTTAACGAGGTCAGGAAAGTCCCCGAAGGCAAACAACGCTGTGCCCCGGTGTCCCTGATGTAACAGCCCAGCTCGGAGCTCCCCTGGCCCCTGCACCTTTCCTTGCCTACCCCCTCCTCCGCTCGCCTGTCCCTTTGCAGTGGCTACAGTAAAACACCTTAACTCAGCTCTGGGAGGGAGGGGAAGGGACCACCTTCAGAGTGCAGCTGGAACTAGAAGCTGTCTGCCTCAGCCGTTAGAAATATGTGGAGAAATTACCTATCATTCCCTGTAGAGACATCCAGCAACCATCCCAACCCAGCTTTTCAGTTCGGTGATAATATGCTCCTATCAGTTTTAATAGCCCCATGCTGGATTCAGGAGGTATTATGGATTGTACAGCAAGCATATTGTCATTAAATTAAATTTTCAGAACATTCCCCAGCTCATCACAAATACCACAGAGAGTAATCATAATCGGTTCTCAACACATGTGTAATTGCCTTCAGCTGGCGTTTTTTACAGTTGACATTGTTCAGCAGTGATAAGGTGATTGGTGATTTGAATACACAGCTTGTTTCATAGCTGCCGTAATTGAAATATGGTATGTGTGAATGGAAGATTACATTAAGACCTAGGATAATCACCTGACATGAGAGTAATTGAGTCTACAATCTGCCACTGAGTCTCTCAGGGAGGGCTGAAATGAAAAGAAGCCATTAGTAGATTATGCCACTGCTGGCTCGGCTCGGCGCAGCACTGCAGCGGCGGGCTGCCGTTCCTTCGCGCAGGGATGGGCAACGCCTGTCGGGCCGGGCCGGGCCGGAGGGAGGCTGCACCACCGGCACGAAAAGTTGAAGCTGTCTCCCCCGGTTGGGGGAAAGCGGGGAGAGAAGCAGGCTCTAGAGAAAATACCCCCCGCTGTCTCGGGAAATGCCTCTTCCTGTTGGCGCGGGTAGGAGGGCCGATTGCTCCATCCGATCCCTTCAGGAAGGGCGAGGAGGAGAAACAGTGCGGCGTGGATTTTTCCTGATGGTTTTAGGCGTGAACGATCCAACTTTAGCTGTAGTTTAGCTGCCAATGGAGGGAATAAGTGTGTGGAATCTGAAAAAAAAAAAAAAAAAGGAGAGAAACCACGCCATTCCACGACTCTATAAGAAAAGGAGCTGAGGGCATTCAGTAACTTTTTGCAATCCAGAAGTGTTCATAGGCAATTGTCATTTTGGACTTTTAAAACTTACTCACAAAATTTGGCGGAAAACGGTAAATCTGATGTTGTGTTGTCTTTGTTCATGAAAAGAAGCAATGAAAAAAGTTCCCTTATTTATTCATGTTTTTCATTATGTGGGCTGCATAAGATTCATTAAAAATCAAGTTTGACATAAACTGAGGTTAATTATTAAGGGTAAGCCAGAGGAACAGCATTATCTAACCTTTAAAAATAAATGTAATAAGGTGCCTGTGAATCTGAAACAAATATTTACTCCAGGTGTCCAGACTTAATGGGCAAAAGCATAATTGCTTTTAAGGAGAATATTTATTTGTTATTCAGTGAGGATTATCTTGTGTTGAAGAAGTATGTCTCCTTTCTTTATTTATTCCTTTGGAAGGCAATACCTTGGTTTGTTGGTTGGTTTTGTTTGTCTGTTTTTTTCAAATCTACTGTATATACAGATCACAAACCCTGAACAAAGAAGAATTACAAACCCAGCTGAGATAAACATGTCAGAATTACTGTTAAGAGGCTGATGCCCAGAGTGTTTAATGGCTTGAAAAGATGATCAAGCATTTATGCAGCTACCCCTTCAAAAATTATCGTCGAGCCAATGATAGTCCAGTTATAATAATGAGCATTGAGTCAATTACGCTTAACATGCAGAGAAACTACTTTTTAATATTAAATAACTCAGTCTCTTCCATCTTAAAAAAAAAAATAATAATTATGAAACCAGCAATTTTACAAAAGAGCTGTAATGTTCAGGTTAGAAGCCTACATAAAAAGCTGTGTCCAAGATAGCATAGCTACCTTGTAGGTTGTACATCAGCAACTGAGATTCTCCTTTGAGATGCTGCGATTCCCCATTCTCTCGTAACTTTACACTTTGTGGTAATTTTCAGAACCTAAAATCGAGCTGTGCGATCTTGGAACCGGCTATAGGAAACTGAGCTCAGCGCGCTGTCTTCTGTGCACACAGCTGATAGCTACTTAACAATTGCCTGGGCAGTTTTCCTTTTTCTTTTCCTTAAAAGCTCTTCAAAATATGTTTTGTGTCTACCAGTAGACATTGCATTCTTTTCTCATCTATTCCTGAAGCCACAGCTCTCTCTAGCACTTGTTAGAATAAATCTGAAAATGCAATGGTAAAAGAATAGTGGTTAGGCATGTTTATTCTTGGATTCTCCTTGTAGTAATGTTAGCCAGAAGGAAATTTTTAGACAATTAAGGTCTATATAATCCAGTGCAGCATCACTAAAAACAGAAGTATATGGAGCTGGATACAGCTGCAATGGTGATGTATGTACAAATGAACAAATTGCTAAATAGTGGAGTATCTTCCTCATCACATCATATACAGCATGCACCCAAGGCTGCTACTGTAAAGGCTGTAGTTGTCCCAGTGATCCTACACCTTTGCACAGCTAAAGGATGTCTGATTTGCAAAAAAGTGAGTTTAGTTGTTACCTGTAAAACAGCCATGTTAATGCTTGGATCACAAGCTCTGACTGTAGGCTTGGCAGTTGAAAGTCCCTAACTGTTTGTAGGGAAAACATAACTAATTTTACCTGGAAGATACTGAATAACAGTAAGCATGGAATGAGTAATACATTTTCAGTCATTGAAAAAATTGAAGGAAGCCTAGCCACTAAAAAAAAAACCAATCAAAGGACAACACAAAAATTTAAAAGTCTCATTCTCACGCAAAAATGCATTGATTTTGAAAATCTGAATTTAAACAATGATGCTGGAGTCACTTGGATTTAACTGCAAGACCAGCATATGAAAAAGAATTCTCTAAGCAGTCATTTCTGAGGAGTTCTTAAAAGGGCTCTTTAACTCTTCTAACTCACAGAGTAACTCAGCTATAGTGCAAGTAACCTGTGTGGTTCTTTTGGGCCATGAAATCCTTCCCCAGTTTTTTAAAAATTAGTGGAGGGGTTTTTGTTTTTTCTTTTTCCCTCCAGACCTAAATGTACAGGGCATTCAACAGCATGAACTGTAAACTAAGAAAGTTCTTAAACAGTGTACTATTGAACAGCAGTAAACATCAAGAGCACAAGAGAATTCATGAAACCTCTGGACAGTTTTTTCAAAGATATGGAGGTTAAAAACCTGGGATTGTACAATGAAAGGCTTTTGAGGAAGTTTAACGTATGCAGATGTCAAGGGAGAAAGCTGACTTGACTAGCTTTGAGAGATACAGAGAAGAGGATCTTCATTGATTTCACTATTACAGGTTAAAAAAGAAATCCTGCTTGAGAACAGAATCTGAAGATGATTCTGACCAGCATGGCCTTAAAGGACCCTTTTATTTCATTACTGCCTCCAGGGGCACTACAAATTATCGTTTCCAGTAACCTCTGAGTAGCTTTTACCTGATTATTTCTTTTCAGGTCGGATAATCAGCCTCTACTTTTTATTTAATGTCACTTATGGAGTGGAAAATTCAGATGTTCTCATCTCACTTCTTTGAGGAGTGTGTCTAGTATATTGCGCTTGCCAGGCAACTCTCCGGGGTAGTGCAGCCTATGGACTTGTCTACTAATCTATTATAATCTATTAAGAAAAATATCCCAATCATAAAGTTATTCCTACACAGTTACATGCCTTTCTGTTTTTAAGAGCTATGGATTGAAACCGGAGGAAGTAGTATACGTTTACTTGAGCTATGCTAAACTCCCATCTGCTAAAAGTTCCTCTAACAAATATTGAAAAATTTAAGACAAGTCCCTGTAACTTTGCAAGTAGGGCAGACAGTCATGACTTTGGTTTGTTTGACTATAAATTGCTAAAACAATGTGACTTAAAAACAATACACTAGTACTGTATGACACTGTCAATATCATTTATAGCACAATTTTACACAAAGGCAGAAGTATCATAAAAAAACAAGTAAGTCCTATCAGGTGCCCTAAAATACCTTATGTCATAAATAAGTCAGATTTCTTAGAGGAAAGCAATAAAGTTCCAGCAGATTCGATTTTTCCCACTGAATAATCACCCTGACCTTTTTCACTAACTTCACAATAACAGTTCTTGAAGAAGCAGGCAAACGCAGTAAGGGATTTGTATGGCACACTCATGTCTAAGCATGAAGAGAATGTAGAAGAGCATTGATGGTCTAGTACACAAAAACCAACCTGGAATCTAAATCAATATAAAAGGAAAAACTAATCAAAATCAGTAGGCTGAATATTTATAAAGACATTGACAAAATACTTGATGGAAGAGAAATTAGGTAAACAGATTTTGAGATTTTAAAGGTCACTAGCTAAACAAATATATCAGTAAGATATGTGAAACCCTCCAAACTACTTCTTTAACTTAGGAAATAGTTTTAGTCATAGTTACCATGGGGAAGTTTATAAAGTAATTGGTGGAATAACACCACGCGTGAATTTGAACTATTTATCTCCAAAATCTTAATTTCTAGGGATTTGGGGTTTTTGTTTGGGTTTTTTTGGTGGTTGTTTTTTTTTTTGCTTGTTTGTTTTGTTTTGTTTTTTACATTAACATTAATGACTTCTACAGGAAATATTTTCCTTTATTACAACCAGGAAAATAATCTTGTCTTTCTAGTGTTCTGTCTTCTGTGGATAATTCATACATTGCATGAGAGTAACATTACTAAAGCTTCTTACACTGTATTTTGTATCAGAGTATGAGGAAACAAATTTTTAAACCAGCAACAAGTAAAACCTTATTCTGTCACAATGTAGAGAGGGTACCTGATGACAATAAATAAGCCCAGAACTGTTGATGCCAGAAAGAACTGTAAATTGCTCTTTACTAACTGAAACAAAATCACAGTATTCAAACTAGAAGACAGCATAAAGACTCTCATATCTTTACAATTTTCTGGAAAACAATTTTTTTGCTGCTGCTCTCCAACTGCACAAGACTGTGAACATGCCTAATGCTGTGCAAGTAAAGAGTACTTCAGCAATTCAGGGGTGTGTTATTTTTATATAGAGGCACTTTCTAGCTAGAGCTAATAATTCCAAATTTTACTTTTTCCAGCTATCAAATCTCACTCTCATAAGCAAGAATTCCTAAGAATGTAACTCTCTGCCTTTAAATTAATGCTCACTATATACAATAACAGAGTCTATTGAAGATTTTCTAGTAAATACATCAGCTGACCAGGGATCATCAGGTTTCAAACTATCTTTTGTACAGATAAGCTGTGCATAGTTTTTTTTGTGCAAATATTGAAAGTAATTGTCTGTGGTAAAACAAATAACCTAGTATTCCCTGTCTTTGTGTAGCTAACACTCAAGATTTGTTGTTTTGATTTGAATCTTTTCATATTAGCACATGCTGTGTGCTCCACAATTCCACTGGTAGGTGTTTACCCTTTTCTTTTTTTTTCAGTGACCTCCATACATAATCAGTATAGCTCTTAGGTATGAGTTCTCAAGTAGTAGAGAGTTTCGTGTAGTTCTTCATAGTATTGATATTGTTTATTAATATTATTACAGAAAATATAATTAAGGACTGTTTCTAAATAGGACTTCTTACTGATCCTCACTGGAACACAATAGCTTTTCAAGTCAATGTGTCTGCAATTATATCTGAAGTTGACTTTCAAACCCAGGGAATTTTGCTTCCTGGGTAAAAAGGAAAATCTGAGCAAAGAATAGCAAAAAATCTGAGAAAAACATAGTTAAAAATGCATCAATAGTTTTTCAATCCATGTCGTGCCAGTTCTGGTACACTGGAATATGTAGATATCTAGATAATGATAGTACTCCATTCATTTAGTGTCAGATTGTTGAGTTTTTTTTTTTTAAATATATGTTGCATACTCACAATGGTTCGAAAAAGCAGGGTTTAAACTGTCTCCTGTGGTATGGGAAGTTGTGGCTGATTCAGGTCTCCAACAAAGCCCTGTTTGATTAGTTCTAGCAGATACTTAGCAGTGGCTGGCCCACTGTAAAGTTGTCATTACTCTGCCGTCCTATTAGCTTTAGACCTTGCTATTAGAGAAGATGTACTTATTCTTACTCAGTGTTAGTGCCAACCCTGAAATAAGAAGAGCAGTACAATTCCAAAATGCCCCAAAGTTACTCTCTGGAGACAAGGCTGTTGATGACTTATCTTAGATCAATCATCATTGAAGGTCGCCTGTCTTATTTGGCAATATTTGTTCAGTAACTAATAAAGATCAGCCTGCAGTTATTTATATTAGGTTATCATCTCTCCAGGGTGAAGCTTAACCCATTTTGCAATGTTTTTCTCAACAAGACGACATGAGTTTCTCTGTCTGAAAATGAATTAAGTACATGGTTTCTAAATATGGGATCTGACATTGTTCTTGTTACAAAAAGCAATTTATTCCCCAAAAGGCTTACACTTCAAAGGTTATATAAAAAAGGTTCAAATATCAGTGCTATCCATTTTTCAATTACTGGGCTTCCTAACACCACAAGCTTTTGGACAGATAAGCAGTGGTATCAGTTTTCTTATTCAACATCTCAGAGGTTTCCAATTCAGCATCTCAGAGAAAGCAAATTTATTGTAATACATTTAGGTATTTTTGAACTAGTAGTATCCTGATTGTTTTCCACAAGACTATTTGGTATATCAAATAGTATCTTAAATGGATATTTATGAAGTGCCAGATACTAATGATTGTGATTATCGCTGTAGATTAGAAAGCTTGACTATGGCCAGACTTGCTTATCAATTTTAAATTTTTAATAATAGAAAGAAAATAGATTTCACCTACCAATGAAAATGGAAGCACTTTCATGACATAAGACTAGTCTGAGATGGGTCTTTCTCCAAACATTATTATACACCTCAAACAACAATGAAAATAATAGAACTTTTGCATAACATTCTATATTCATTCACAGGTTTTGTAACAATCAGCAGTATCAAGCTGGAGGACATTAATAATAATGATGATAATGATAAAATCAAGAATAATAATAATGACTTTCAACTTGAAGTAAAATGTTCTCTTCCATCAAGATATCATGATAATCAAGAATAGCAAGTAGTAAGTATATTAAAATGTTTATTATTTACAAAGTGAATAAAATTCCTTTTGCTGTCACTTCTAACCATACTTTCTGGACAACACAGCCAAGCTTTGTTATGTTTTCATTGGCAATCTTGTCATGGGAAAATTTTCAGAATATGGATCAGCACTGAGTCAAAGCAACAGGTCTAGATTATGTTTCTGCCAGGAATTTCTTGGAGGAGAAAAAGAAAATATTGATAAAGTCTAAACCGAAGTGGGAAGATTGGTAAGAGAAAGCAGTTACTAAATCCACAAAAGATACTCATCTGATGCTATATGAACTATTGTACTTTTTGGATAGATTACAGAAATTTATCTTTTTCTATATCTCAGATGGCTGTAGTAAGAAATTATATGTGTTAAGATGACTTTACTTACAAATTATGCTTTTGTGTTATTGTTATTTCTGATGAATTAATCATTCGTATTTCAGTAGATGAAAGAGATGCTCATAGGACACCGTAAAAGGAAAAAAAGAGGTATATGCTAAGGTACATTTTGTTCAGAAAAGATAGACGTATTGTATTAATGTTGCATATCAACAGTATCATGGCCTATCTTTCAAAAAAGAAAGAATTCATGGAATAGATAGGATCAATTATGTTTTATGTTTCACAGGAAAAAAAAAAAAGGGAAATGCTTAAAGGAGAGAGAGATTCTTCTAGGCTGTTATGTTATTTTTTGACTGGAGGAGAGCTTTGCAATGCTGGTTCTGAGAGTCTTACTGTCATAAAGTGTGATTGTAACAAATTTTATGGAATAGTGAGTTAAACTATAGATTTAAAAAAGAAACTGGAACAGAATAATATAAACCACTGATTCATCAAAGACAGATTTTTTCCAAAGTAGCTTTTTATAAAATAGGTCATATTTTACAGAGAGGAAGGTAGTGAACCTTTTTCTAAAACACACATGCACATGAAAAAAAAAAAAGGAAAGGGGGAAAAAAAAAAAACACAACCAAACCAGCCCTACGTGGGAAAATAACAGTAGAGTTGGAGAAGATAAGAAATACAAGAAATGTAAAATAGCTAAGAATATGGTTACAGGAAAGTCTACCAGAAGTTGTCCTAAATGGACAGAAGAAGGGGATCCCTGGTAACAGAAATGATTTATCTGAATTTATTTAATATTTTTATATGTGAAATAGAGAAAATACGGGGATTGTACTAATTACATCTACAGAGAGCAAAATGTTTTGAGACACTGTCAATCTCGAAGTAGATTATGCAGAAAAAGCCAGTGGGGTGGGAATTGAGTAGTCAAAATGAGGTGATTTTCAGCAACACAGAATTAAACTTCATTACCTGGATGTTCTGGATATAAGCTAATCATAATGTGGTTGCAAAAAAGACAAGTATTACTTTAAAACACATCAGTAGAGGTTTATTCATTTGAGATGGGGAAATGTTAACATCATGCAACAAAGCTTAGATACAGCCTCATCTGGAATAATGCTTAAAGCTGTGATTATACATGCTTAGGAAAAAAGAATTTAAACTTTAAAACTGTAGATACTACTATCATTGTCAGTTGACACCTAGTAAAAGATATTCCACCTAGTAATAAGGAGGCTGAAAAGATACAGGCTGTCATCTATAAATATTTTGTGTCAGTGAACACAAAAAAGAGAGAAGAGTTATTTAAGCAAAGGTACAATTATGTCAAAATTGGTATGGGGTGTGTAATCACTATAAATAAATACAGTCCACAAATAAAAGATTCTAACCATAAGACAAGTAGCATTAATTCTAGATAAGGCAGTGAGATAAAGAAATCAAACTGGTTTTGAGAGGCAACTGTGTACATTTTTTATGTAATAGAGTTGATCATGACAAATGACTGGATGTGATGAGTCAAAGACTATTTTGCATCCTAGACCGTATGTTTCTAGTGGAAAAAGAAAACACCCACAAAAATGAACTGAAGCTGAACTGAATCAGGTAAACTGATTATAAAAGAAGATGAACTTAAAAAGGTGTCATGTCAGAGATCATGAAGAGATTTTTTTTTTTACCTGATCCTAACATTTGGAATGATAATCAATCTCATTAGAGAAATTGATTCCCGCTCCCATTTTTCTTTTCACCTCTCTAAACCAACCTTTTCCTATGAACATACAGCCTGCTTTTCTGTAGGTTTCATTAGAGTATATGAGGTTATTTGGTGGGGTAGCTAAACCTTCCTTACTTCATGTAACTCCATCAAGAAGTTCCCAAGACAGTATCCACCTAGAGGAAGAGCACAATACCTGGTTAGCCTCATTAAATTGATACCTGTTACAGAACATTTTTATTTCTGTTTGATATTTAGCCTTACCACCTTCACTGCAATGTGATGCAGAGATACTGAGTTATGAAGGATTTGTCTTTCATTAGACGTGAAGTAGCTGAATTAGCATATGGTTTAAGTGCCTGCTTGAAAGCACTTTATTGCATTTATTGAGGGTTCCCTCCTTTAAAATAATTGCAGAATTGCTAGGGTATTTGTAAGCTCATACTTAGGTAAGGGTGTAATTACTGTGTAACATGTATGCAGAGGTCATAGAACAAAGATTTGTATTGCTTACATTTTGTTCCTCTGGGCAAAATAAGAATCCTAGCTGGTACTTGGGGGTTTATCTTAATTAATATTTCATATCCAGGTCTCACCTTAAGATCTATGCTATTACAACTGATTCAGTTATTTGTAACATTTTGATAATGTATCTTCTAAAGCTGGTATTTTGTGGGATTAAGTAATCAACAATTATAATTACAATATTATAATTTACATATTATTCATATTCACTATTTACATAGTGTTCATAGAATCATAGAATGGGTTGGGTTGGAAGGGATCTTAAAGATCATCTAGTCTCAACCTCCTGCCATAGGCAGGGAAAATTCCTATTGAAATATACAGTATTTCTTTTTCATTGTATTTAGGAAACATGGGTGTGAGTGTGGCATCAGCTATTTCATAAAATTCTTTGAATTAGGCACCCTTGTTCTACTAGTAATGCTTAGTAAGATGAATACGCTAGCCTAAATTAGATATTTTCTTTCCTCCATTGATAATTAGCACTAGAGGGGATGGGTATGAGTTACCTATTAACTGCAATTGCTATGTTTAGCAGTGCATCCAGAAAAAAATACATTATCAGTCACAGCAAAAAACCTGCTTCTTGTCTCATGTTTATTTCAAGAACATACCAGAAAGGGGAAGCTTCCTGCTGTGGCAGACTCTCACACTGCACTTTGTTCAAACCAGTGTCTGTTTGTGCTATATATTGGGCATATCAATACCTGCGTTACTGCTTAACAGTGTTAATTTCTTCTGACTATAAAAATTTCCAGTGAAGTATTTCCTGATGATATTAGACTAGCACTGAAGAATCTGTATTTATGTATATTGCTTCATCTAATGGAGTCAAATTCTGCCACATTCAAATATACACAATTAGTTCCATTGACTTCAGTGGAGTCAGGAAATAATTTGACCCTGTTACTTAAAAATTAATGGAATTTCAGCTTGGTACACAGCCTTAAAAAGTCATCAATACCTCCACCTTCTTCAGGTATTAACTTTATGAAACAGCTATTATTTATTTTCATATGGTTCAGAAACACTCTATTAATGAATCCTCATGATTGTCTATTTATATTAATTGTGTTTGTAGTTTTAAGTAAGTTCTTGTTGTTCAATTGATGAGTTACACTGAAATACAAAGCTTACACTGTAAATTGTTAGAAATAATGAATATTTAATAGCATGAATTTGCACACAATGATAAAGTAATTAATGGTGTGCAACATATCTGGTCAAATAAATTAACTATCTTTTCATAATTAAACTAGATACTCTTGATTTCTTTTTCCCCTCAAGATAACCGACATTGACAATAAATACTATATCTGCAGGACACAGACATCAAAGCAGGACACAGACACCAAAGTGCTGGTCAGGGGTGAGAAAAGAGAGTGGACACCTAGTCTTTCAAAGCCTAGGTTTTGCAAGTGATGAAAAGTCTGAATGGAGATTGGTTTGTAGGAGGCTCACTCTTGCAGTAGCCTAAACTCTAATCCCAGTTTCCATTTGTTCACCTAAGTCACTTTGGACTCTGCACAAATTACAACAACAAACAAAAAAATTACCATTGCAGCTCCTTGAAAAGACAAGTAGAAGAGGACTTCCTGTCCTTGTAAGACTTGTGATACTGCATTTTATCTGCATATAGCATCAACCGAGTTACTGTATTTCATGTAATAACCAGTGCCTCTATAATGACTGCCACTCTGAAAAGTACTTGTTAAATATCAAATTGAAATCAATCTCCTAAACATTCTTAAATAGATTGGAGAATGGTGTTACAGTTCAAAATTGGGTGACAGAAAAAAAAACAACAACCAACCAGGATGCATTTTAAAAGGGATGCAGGGGAAGTAATGCATTCTGGAATACATTTTTGGAATTTGGAAGTAATACATTTCTGCAGCAGAAATGGCAGAAAGGAGAAGGACTAGTTAATGAGTAGCTCTGTCAAAAGAGTCTGAGGGATCAGATAAAGACAAGAAACTGAATTTAACTCATCAATGTCATATAGTAGTAGAAAAACAAACATAATACTGGTTTCTAAAAAAATGCAGTGTAGTCCTTTCACCCCTCTCAGAGATAGAAAAAAAAGCCACAGCTGATATCACGTGTAATTTTGAGTAATGTACAAAAGACATGCACAGGCTAGACAAAATCAGACTAGACAAACTAGTTTAAAACAAGATTGTCTCAATTGCTAGGAAATTTGTACACTGAGAAAAGATGGAAAGCTTTTGGTTTGTTCATCTCAAGTTGAAAAAGAGCAGAGGGAAAATGTCATCAATCTGAGTATGTAAAAAATCCCTTTGCACACATGGCTAGAAATGAAACAACAGGTGAAAGATTCAGTGCTATGACATTTAGGTTAGTATGAAATTTTTGTCTTGGTCTTTCAAGAATAGCTTCAGTAAATTCTCATGAGGTGATAGAGGAGTGAGGAGAGCTGTAGGCCCATGTTGTTTTGCTTTATGCCAAAGTGGACATTTATGCATTTTACCATAGTGCTAGTTTTAAAGAAACGAATTATTCCCACTCAGTTTTGGAAATGAATGCTTTGGTGTTTTGGTTATCTGTTTCCAGGGAAAACAACAATAGCTAGGAGATTCAAAAGGAGGGAGGCACTGACTAGAGTGACAGTGTGCTAAGTCACATCCTTGTTCTCACAATTTGTTACTGCTGCCTCTTCTTCATTAACTACCTTTTATGAATTATACTGTGATTTTTCCTCATACTTTATATATTAATCCTCAGAACTTTACTTGCTTAAGAACAGATTGAAGAAATAGCCATTAACAGATGTGCAGTTATCGTCACAGGATTTTAACTTAGTGTTGTGGCATCCCCTCAGTCATTGTGACATGGAGTTTTGGAGTTGCCAGGTCACTTTGTAGATGTTGATCCTGCATCTAGATCCAAAAAGGGCTTAGGTATTTACACTGCTATAGGTAATTAAGAAGTTAGCTTGGAAGACGTGCAAACTACAGATGTAAAGTTTCTTGGCCTCTTGTTCAGCACCTAGGTTTTCTAAAATTTTTCAGCATTAAAGCTTTTACTAGTCAAATTACTAGGCATTGAAAGAATCGGTTAGTATTTATCTGTTAATATTTATGCTTCCCTCTCCTGTTTATCCTCTGCACATAAAATGTATTGTGTGTCACAATTCAGAGTACTCGCCCTTGATAGCAGACCCGTAGGTTATTTGTTCCCATCTGGGAAGGAATTGTTTTTAATTTTTAGATACCTAATTCAGGGCTGTTGATACCACATGCAGAAAAACACCTACAGTTTTTCTAGGTGCATTCCCAAGACAATACAGTAAAATTAAAGTCTTCTTTAATTCTCATATCCACATAGACACATACTTGAACAATAAAATCCAAATAATGTGTGCAAATAGTGAATGCTGTTCATTGAATTACACCGCAATAGTGTAAGTATCATACATACACAGCCCAAACCTTTCTGTTATTATCGAAAAAGTAGTATTTTCCATCACAGTGAATACAACACTACATAATAATAATTATTTAAAATGTATTTCTGGTTACTAAATGCCTAATACATGGTTTCTAATTATCTTGGAAATAAGCCCTCTTTTACCATGAAGTGTACAGATGCGTTATTCTTGTGCACAGTCTTCAACAGACATACTGAAGGAATAGAACATAATGTAATAATCTGGCTATTTATATTGAGAATAAAATTAGTACTGTATTGTAAAACCAGTGTAGTTAAATTTCATTTGATTCTTTTCTATAGCAAGTTAATGTGATATGTGATATCAAAGTGAAATCTTTTTAGTCCCTATTTAGTTATTTATCTTGTCTGGCATCAGTAAGAAAAATATTTAACCCACACACAGCCAATGTGCTTAAGCGAAGCTGTGCTTCGTGTGGGTTTTTTTGGTTTTGGGTTTTTTTTCCCTTGTTCATTGTCAATGGAATTGTTTACATTACACTGCCATTAAAGGCAATTTAAGTTGCCCAAGTGTAGCTGATGGATTTGCACAGCTGGAGCAAGAGACCTGGTTTGGCGTCTGGAAGCTTTATTGTTTGTGAGGATGTGAAAATGTGGAAATTAAGACTGAAGTGTTGGTAGTCAGAATATACAACATTGTAGTTGTAAACTGAGCATGTGAGAGATCTTGAGTGACTACAAGCGACTGTGTCCACTTTTCTGAGCAGAACTGAAATAATTCCATTAGCTTTGGCATGATTTGAACCAGAGTCCTCCACGCACTGTGTATGTTTTAGATGTTATAGATCCAATTCTGGAATCCATTTATTATTAAGATATTTGAGATTACTGAAACATTTGCTTCAAGTTTGAGGGAAGCATTTCTTCTGTGCCTGAGGTTAAATTAATAGACTAATTAATAGAAAAGCAACAAGCCAGAAACTGCTGCACCAGGAAGGCCATGTGACTTTCTGTTTTGAACCATGAAGGAAAGAAGAGGCCAAACTCTGTCCTCCTGCAAAAGTCAGCTCATTGCTTTTACTGGGGTTAGAGCCAATCTAATTGGTTTAAAAGAGCGCACCTTTTAATTTAGTATCTGAAAGGTAAAAAGTTGTATGGCTCACACAGCAACCATTTACTTACCGGTAAGAATGTAAAGAAAGACATGACATAGGCAGTACATAAATAGTGGTTATCTTCAGGCACATAGCAAATACCTTCAGTTGCGTTTGGAGAGACCAAGGTATGCCCACTGCTTTTCAGAGCTTGTGGTAGAAGCTGCAGGCTGTTTTTCTTATAGTTACTTTTTTTGTCAATTCATTTTTCGTTTTATTATTATATATATTTACAAGCATAGAATAAATTTAAAGAGTTTACTTGGTCCTGCCCCAAATTGCTTGTAGCTTAGTGATAACAATAAGAGGACATAATGAGGACTGCATAGGTAAAAGGTTATGAGGAAGAACATCACTGGACGACTTGGTTTTATTGCATGCCCTGGTGGTGTCATTAAGCTTCTTTCTTTCTTTCTCTCTTTCCACTTCCTGTCCCTCTCCCTTCTTTACACCTCCCCATTTCATTACTAATTTCCCAAATGTTAGCAATTTTTCTTGATAAGAGAATCCCTCTGCCTCCAGCTTTGCACATCATCATAGGACTGGACATTGTGCATGCTCTACACAATGAAGAAATCAGTGTTAACCCATGGTCTACTTTACTTCACCTGGGAGCTCCACCACCAAAAGAAGGTAGTGTTGCCTTCTTTCAGTGTTTGGCATTAATATTTTCTTTGGCTAATTATAGCAGTATTTTTATTTGATTTTGCTTTAGGAAGTATGACACTGTACTTGGATGGTGAGTTTCACCTTCAAATTTGAAAGTGTGGATGAAGTTTGAAATGCAGTGTAGATGTAATATAAATTCTATATTTTCAGCTGCTAGAACCCATGGATAAACTGTTAGAAATCATAATTAAAAAAAAAAAAACACCAAAAACCAAAAGCCCCTCTTGTCATTTTCAGATTTGGGGTTGTCTGTAACTGTTGGTAATATTACAGAAACCTGTTTTGAGAGTTCCTTATTTCCTCCATAAGCCTCTGATTCACCAAAAATTATTGTTTTTTGCTTTTAAGCCCATCATCTTCTTTACCTCTATTATTTTCTTCCCTGTTTTCTTTCCACCACAAGAGGAAGTCTCAAGGGGAATTTGCTAGATACACAGATGCCCTGGAAGGGAAAGGAGGAGACAGATGTAGGTTATCTGAGGGTGTGGGTTGTATGAGAATTTATTTTCAAAAAGAGGTGTGGGTTATCTGAGTATCAGGCTATATACAGGGAAATATGGTAATATAAAACCATTTTAGTTCTATCTGATACATACCTGCTAGGCTTGTGAAAGGACAGATTTGCTTTTCTGAGATCTGCGTATCTATACAATTTCATTTCTTTCATGAGAGAAAACATGTATAACTAATAGATGTTAGTGGTTTTTTGTCTTATACCATCACTTTACTTTAGCTAGTAAGGTGTAATATTGCACAAATGACTTTTGTTTTATATTATGGCACTACTGCTACTGTTTTATCAATAATCGTCTTTGATTTAAGAAATGAAGACCTGTTCTCAAATGTATTTAGGAGCCTAACTCCTAATCTGTCTCCTCAAACTTCAAAGGTATATTAATTGATGGTATGTTGATATTACTGAAAATATGATCATTTTAAAGATGTGTACACTGAGAACTGCAGGTGGCAAACCTGTTATTTCAAGCGAAGGAAACAAAACATCAATTATGCACTAAAATAAATTTCTGTAAGCAACTGAAAAGAGTGGAAAGAGCAGGTTACTAGTGACAGAATATTTTTCATAAAACCACTGCTCTGTTCTTAGCCCTGATCCTTTAAAGAAACCTCTGGAAACCAAAATGTGTAACTCAACTCAGTACTAAGTACTTTTACAATACATTACATTTTTGCAGTTTTCCCACATTCTTAATTGACCCCTTTTCCTTTCTCAAAGAGGCTAGTTCCATGGTCGTGGAAAGTGAGTGGTGCCCTCCAATTTCTACTTTACTAAAAGCATTGCCTATCCTGCTAGAAAGGAAAACCTCAGAGAGGATGATGAAAGGACGTGGAAGAATGCTGCATGCCCAGTCATGTGTTTCTACAAGTTGTTTCTCTGAGATCTTCCAGTTTTGTTTCTAGTAGAGCCTCAGTTGAGTGGAGCCCTCTAGGTCATACCTGAACAAATACAGTTCTTTTCAGGTATAGCGTTCAATGCCCTTTAAAAATTGTGGGTTTTTTTTTATTGCAGTGAGGAATTTTCAATTTTGCCAAATACAAACTAATAATGAATCTGACAATCAACAAGACTGAAACAGTTTTTCCCCTTTTTATATTCAGAGTAGGTAACCAGGGCAGAGGCTAGGGGATAATATGTAGATGAGAACTTAGTGGCCATATTGAGAATTCAGATAGATATTCTTGAATCCTTGTTCTGCAGTCCAGTGGATACAATGCCAGCCATCTAAATGACTCTATTTGAACTCCATGCTGCATTCTCTACAGGTGTTTTCTACAAGTGTTTTCTTCTTGAGCTCTAAATGTTTTTGCAAAGAGAAAAGTCAGAGATTTTCCACTCTCTTTATATAAAGGTGAATATACATTTCCAAAAGAAAGATCATGTTAAGTGCAGTTGTTAAAGTAACAGTAGCATATTGCATTGCATTTCTTCTTCCACATTTCTGTCAGGCCCAAAAGTGCTAGACATTTAAATACACAGTGACATTACCAGGAATAAACAAATGCAGCGGTGGCAGAAGATAAAGAACAAAGCCCTCTAACTAATTTTTCTAACTTCAAAGATGAGCTGAACAAGGAAGTAATTGCACTTACAGCATTATTTACTGGCCTTTTCATTAAATTCAATGAAGACAGTAGTAAACAAGGCAGGAAGAGTAAGGGACATATTTCTATCTTTGATTCACAGTGATCACCTCAATGCATATTTAAAAATCTGCTACTAAATGATGATTCATGCTGTGTATCTGAAGACACCAACAAGAACTAAAAGTCTTCAACATATTCTATAATTTTCATTATTTGGAAAAATAATGAGTAAATTCATTTACTCCAGATTTGTGTCAATAAAATCATGAATACACTCTAAAGAGAACTGATTCAAAGATATTCTTGCATGATCCACACTGCCTTAATGAGAATTCTCCCTTGGTCATAGCACTTCAACAGTGGTTGCATGTGTGCATTGGGCCAAAATAATAACATAAATTAGAACACTATATCTGAAAAGAATACATAGAAGATACATTGCTTTCAAAATCTGATTCAGTCTGGCGAGTCCATCCCACTTTGAGCAGTTTGTACTTTCAGCTTATTTGCCTTGTATGTTGATTTAAGTGAATTTTTATTGTTGACAAACTCATTTTTTTTGTAAACTAACCAAAAGTTGCAAAACAAATAATGTTTATTATTTCTATTATTAGAAATAGTTATTTCTATTATTATTTTTATCAGTATCTAAACCCACCAGTTATTTAGGAGCTTCTTGAAAGAGAAATTCTGGTGAGTCTTCTAAAGATTCATGGTGGCCTGGAAGTTTCCTTTTGATAGTAGTCTACCTGTCCAGAGTAGTATGGAGGCTTGTTGGAATTTACATGGCTGATTTCACATCTCAGCTATAGTCTGTTCCTTCCCTGTCTTGAGAAGAGTGGTAGGAATAAAGGTAATTTCGTAAGCAGGAAGAAGGTCTGCTCCTTTTCAGAGAGATTTGGATAACTCTGAGTTCCATCTTTTAAGTGCTTATTGAACTACAGACTTACTTAGAAAAAAAGTTTATCCTTGAGGTTTTTATGCTTCTTGAATTGTTTTCCTTAGACTGTAATCATTCACTGGAGAGAATTGAAGGAACACAAATTTAAAAAATAAATAGAAGAAAAACAGTGATCTAGTAGAATAAGGCAAGGAAGGAGAAAAGTTACAGAGGAGATAACAAAGAAAAACTAATAAAATATGATATTTCTAACAAGCAGTGAGTTTACCCAAGGTCACAGCTATCAGTTTCAAAGAGATGTAAATGAAAAGAAAGATACAGTTTAGATGTAAACCTTTTAAAAACAAAAAAAGAAACAACCAGGAATGTAATGAAAAAGACTGTGTACTAGACTTTCAAAGGCAGGTAGGAAGGTCAGAAGACAGTGGAAAGAAACAAAAAGAAACTAGAAGAAAAGTCTAAATAGAAGCAGGCCTAATGAAAAAAATAAAATACAGACCTACCAAGGATAATGGAAGTTTACCTCAGGACAACTTGAAAATAAGAGAAAAGTGCATGAGCATGTCTCCTATGACAAAGGGGCAAGGTTCAGTTAAGACCATATCTAGCTCCCATGCCTAATCACAGAATAGCTGAGGTGGTAAGGGATGTCTAGAGATGGTCAAGTCCAATCGTCCAATTTACATAAGCTAGAGCTAGTTACTCAGGATATTGTCCAGCCACGTGTTGAACATATCCAAGGTATTTCCACAGCCTCTGTGGGCACCTTGGTCCAGTGCTTTGTGCCACTGCTTAAAAGGATTAGGGCCTAAATCAGTACTACATCTCTAAAAACCTATCACCTGCAATTTGCTTATCATGAGTGACAATTTTAATTTGAAGCATTCTGCCTAACTGGTTAGTTAGGCATAGAAGTTGGTTTTAAAGAGTGTGTGAATTTTGAAAGAAACAGTATTGCTGTCTCCTTGTATTCAGATTCAGGTGACATAGGAGCAAAGAGCCGTAGTAACTATAATCAGAGCAGATGAATTCACAAGAGGTGAATCCAAGCAGTAATCAATATAGAAGCTGCATGACTAGAGTAATGGGTTTTGGATTCTCCATGTAGCATTGTGGTTTGGGAACCAAAAGAAATTTTACCAAATGGATGGAGCAAAGAGAAAATCTCTACTCTTTCTCATCATTCTAGGATATGTCTACTAATCCAGAAGCAGGCAAGATATCTTGCTACCATATCGCGTAACATTCCAGCCAATGCCTAATTGCACTAGGGTTCAGTGCAAGGCTGTATATTAAGGGGAAGACAAAGAATGCAGATCTGTGTATTTAGCGAGATTTTTTTCACCCACGTATGCTCCTTCACTAGCAGTTGCTATAAAAATTGCTATACTACTCAGTCTCTGTTGCTGAACTCATCAGAACTGAATGTGGTACAGCGTATAGTGATACAGAGTAAAGTGTGGTACAGAGTATAAAGATAAGCAGCATCCGCTACTTGTTTGACTTCTTGGTCTGTCATAAGGCCAAGCATAACTTGGAGTGGTAGAAAGGCCACTGTGCAATGATAGCTCTGTCAGGAAAGATATTTTTTACCTCAATCAACAAATTTTTCCTGCTGAAAGATATTCAGAATGGGAAGAAGGATGTGTGTTTAGTTTTTGCTCAAGGCATACCAGCATTAGTATGGGGGGGGGGGGGGGGGGGAGTCTAAAAAAATATACTTTAGAAGAAGAAAACATTATGTATATGAGTAAAATTATCAGCCATTCATGTACTATATGTGCCAAAAACGGTAGTGTTTTTGGCTGCTAAAACTATTTATATTGGGTCAGTTGCCTAGTTATTTTTTCAAGGAGAACCAGAAAAAACAAAGCTGGTTTATGCATAAATCTGAGATTAGAAACAGAAAGAATTAGTAACTAAATAAATGCTTTTAAAAGCTGTCAGTAAGAAAGTTGAAATCTAACTTTATCAGGCTAGGCAAAATGGGATGTTCTGAAATGTTTCTTGATGGAAGAATAAGGACTAATCTGGAGAAGATAAAAGCTAGCCAAATTATAATCTGAATTATGCTTCATTGCTACCCTTCTCTCCTGCCTTCTTGTGAGAGGATTTATACTAACACATATATATGTCTGCAGATAGACACAAAAGAGTTTGGAAGTCCCCTCATTTTTCCTGCTATATTGTTTCTTCCTTCTCAATTAATCTCATCCCTAATTTAGGTCAGAGAGAAAGTATAGCATAGATCTGTGTCAGGAATAAATGATCACAATAGGGTTTTTTTTTTATGAGGTGTCAAATGATTTCCATTTTTGGGGTATTTTTAAGCCAATTATATTTGGGAGTGAAATTGATACTGAGAGGTCTTGGGAACTCAGATTTTACCAAATGTAAAACCCTTGACTTCGTCTGTCACTCTTGGGCGCCACAGAAAGTTTTGAAGCTAGAGTTCAGATGTACAGAATAAGCTGATTTACATCTGCCTTGTAAAATCTGTTGTCTTGGCTTCTGCTGAAGCTTAGAGCAATGACAGAACTGTGGTTGCACAGGTGATTCAAGAATATTCATACTGCCTCATTTAGACAAGTACTTAGATGCCTAAATTAGAATCTTAAACTCTTTGCTTAGGCAATGAGGAACATATATGTTGTGAAAGAACATCTACTGGCACTCTGGTTATATACTGAAAGTCACTCTCCTTGAACTAACCATTTTGTTGGTTTTGTTTTATAGGAGCAAGGATGTTAAATTAGGCGCTTAAGTAACCAGTATGAACTTGACCTTCTATGACAGATAACTGGGATAATTTGTACCAGAAGTATTTTAGAGTTACCAACACAAGGAAGACTTATCACATAGGTAAGGGGCGTGAAAATCTATTTCAGCTTGTTTGTGTAGTGGTAATAGATGGTAGGTTTGGTGTACTGACTAGGAACAAAATATGGTGCATATCATACAGATTTCTGATTTCAGGACTTTTTCAGCATGACAGTTATTGCCTAATTAAGTCTAAAGAGAACTGAAGTACTACCTTTTTGTATTATAGTTGGCCTTTATTTTTAGAAAATTAAGGACATTTAGAAAATGAAGGAATGATTCAGAAATACTTTCAGAAGAAATCTTTGCAGGCTCTGGGAGTCCCAAGAACTCACAGGCACATTCTGCCTTTCCCAGATGTGATATCAACTACAAAAACAGAGCAGTTGTTGAAAGAATGTGAAGGTTATCATGAAAAGCATGTTTACATGGTTCAAGTGAGAGGAAGTGATGGCAACTCCCATAGTGGGAGAACTTCCTCTTCAGAATATCCTGACTTTCGTTCCCTTTGCTCAAAGCTGCAGTCATCCTCCTGATCATTGTCAGAAGAACCAGGAATATTATCAATGCACAAAGAAGATATCTTCTAAATAAATAGTCCACAAGATGAATGCATGTATGCTTTTAAAAAATAAAATAAAATAAATAAAATACTATTTACCTTTTTTGTTCTGTCTCTACATTTTCCAGCTCATTTTTTAAATTACTATTACTATGATTTTTTAAATATTTTCATTTTATTTTCTTTGTCTTCCTGATTAAATGCATATCATCTTTTTGCCTTCAAGTCCCAGTTAATAATTGTGGCTACATTCTACATAAGCTATACTGAGAAACTTTAGCATATGGTCAGAAGCCATGTCTTCTAAAGCAGAGAAAGTTAATTGGAACCAGTTCAGGACTTGTTCCTAACAACTACACCAACTCATCACTATTCCCTGTTGTCTTCAAAGTAAAGCTTAACTTTCAGTTTTACATTATTAACCTGCTTTTGTTGGCTTTATCTGAGCTGTTCTTTCTAGGGCTGGATGGTATTTCACCACCTTCCTGAGCTGGCAGGTGTGCAACAGCACAAGCAAAAAATATTTTCGTTTGTACTAATATAAATAAATAAAGTATGTTCTTAAAAGTCTGCAATGTTATTGGATTAGCATATCCTTTAATACCAAGAAAACATGTTGGTAAAACGATTATGTGTCACTTGCCCTCTGTATTGTGGCTGGTCTACAGTAGACCCAGTTGTACAAGAGGCATCGCTCAGAGCCCTGCTTAGAAGCAAGTTCCAGAAGTCCACACAGATCAGAGATGTAGATATCTGAGAGCACAGAAAACAAAATCTGTTTATCCAGATATAGATAAATACTTAAGTGTAAATATAAAAATATTTAGTGCTTTAATGATACCAGTATATAAAGGTCAGAAAACAGCCCTTTCACCCTTTCCTTCTAGCACTCATTCAGACTATAGCTATACCTAAAAGAAGAATCACCAAAAAAGAAAATCTTTTGGTTTTCTCAAGTGCCCTTGTGGCAATGAAAGTCAGAGGAATAGCCTAATTCTTCTGTAACCTATGTGTAAAAGAGGAGAGAGATTGTAGTAGGCTTTTGTTCCTTGCCTTAGTGAAATGGAACCGTTGAGTATTGTTTTAAATGGAGCTGTATAAACCTTGCTGAACTGAGGGCACACAACTGACACACTTAAACCTGCTCCCAGCTTTCTTGGCTGTATTGTAAACCAGGAATGTGCTTCAGCTGTAGGTCCAGAAGGCTCAAATCAGGTGCAAGCTTGAATTTTCACATAAATACTGTTTATAGCCACCTTTTTTGTCAGGGAAAGCTCAAAAGTGCAAACTCAAAATGCTCAATAGTCATAAGGGTATTAAAATGCCCCCAAATATTCTCATTTGAGGCCAGGTTGGATGGGGCTTTGAGCAACCTGGTTTAGTGGTAGGTGGCCCTGCCCATGGCAAGGGGGTTGGAACTGGGTGATCTTTAAGGTCCCTTCCAACACAAACTGCTCTGTGATTCTACAAAAAACCAAATGCACAGTTTGCAGAACAGCATTAGGAATATATTCTATCACATATTTTTTTTCTAAAAAGTGTTAGATTAATTCAATCTTTCAGAAAATGCTGCTGAAGTATTTCTTTCTTTGTATAAATGTGAGGGGATAGGACCTGATGTCTCTCCCTGAAAATAAATGTTTACAAATATTCAATTCCATAAATCTGTAGGGGAAACAAAATACAGAAAATTCTTGTTAATGCAGTACATTTTCTGGTAATTTTATAGTCTAATTTTCAGTGGTTCCCTACAGAATGAATGCAGTTCAGAAGGCAATTCTATAAAGTACTTTGTGGATAACTATTATCGGCTAATTATTAGAAATTGCATGTTGTTGTTAATTGCATAAATAAATTGTTTTATCTGAAAGCCATTAAAAAAATGTTGGGTGTTTGAAGCATATATGGTTTTGATGTTCCTGTATAAAACATTTAACTGTTTAGTTCTAAAATAATGGCATGGGGCTTTAAACCATTTTTTGAGCCTAATACATTGAAAGGGGAAAGAAAAAAAGTGAATTTCAAAGAGCTTTATTCATGAAGCATAGCCTGATGAATCTTTAAATTGAGACGTAATACAACTGCTGATGGTTTTGGCAAATACTGAAGCTACCTCTCTCTCTTTTCTGAATAATGAGAAAAAAAAGTTATATAGATATATTTTCACTTGTTTATTAAAATCTGTGGTAGCAGACAGAAGATTTGAGAGATGGGAATGTTTATTATGAGTATTCAAACTAAAAAATGCTTTATATTTTTTTGTGAAGATGTGTGTTTGAGTTTGTTCTTAAGTTTGTGGGGCTAGCCTTAACAAACTAGAACCTTTAACTCTGGTTGTTTTAATTTAGTCAAGGAATTATAAGTCTTTTTCCTAGCTATGCATGTTGATTATACTACTTTTTAATGTATCTCTGGGCAAAATCAACAACTGTAGAAGTTCTTCTCTCTGCATTCTTTCACCTTTGTAAACTCAAGGATATACTGAAGTATTAGCTGATGAGGTAGACTTTTTCCATTGACTTCCTCTGGGTCAGAATTTTATACTGAACATCTAATTGGGCTATAAATTCAAGCAGGTCCTATTTCTGTTCTGAAGTTATCAGTTGCAGTGGCACAGGAAGATAACGTGCTTTACCCAGGAAAAGGGTATAGCCGTGGACATTGTCTTAGCATTTGTACAGGTATTGGGATTATGCTTGCTAGTGTAAGTAAGTAGTGCGTTCGTCTGAAGAGGAGTAATCTTGAGCAGGATATCAATGTTACTACATATATTGGATATTGCTAAAAAAGATCTGTTTCATAAGAAAATAGGTCAACTCACAGTTATACACAGAAAGAATAGGAATCTAGGGCAATAGGGTACATGAGGCAGAACCTGTCCACTCATAGATGTCCTTATGCAAATTAGTTCTGTGGCCAATTGTGAGAAATTGCCCCTTCTAATTGGCATCCAGTCTGTGCCTTCTAGACTCAAATGAAATGAACCTCACTTCTGTAAGGTGAATATTATAATGAAAGTGCTGGGAAGGTTATGGAGCAAAACTCTTGAAAGTAATTTCAAAACACAGGAAGCACATGCAGTCTTCCACAATATCCTCATAGGCATACTGGTGATGTATGGGTTGGGTAAGCAGAAATTAAGATGAGTTAGATGGACCTTCAGGGTTGAAAGTTTTTGACCAGTGGTAGAGAGTCCAGCTGGTACCCAGTTAAGAGTGACCTCTGTCAGGGACTGTAGCTGGAACAATACTATTTAATTAAAGTTTGTGGGCCATACCTAGTTGAGGAAAGTGACTGATAGCCTGCAGGACAGGGCTGCTTTTCAGACAATAGCATAAAGAATTTGGAGGTCCCGGTGAATCTGAGTCAACTGTGTGCCATTGTAGCAAAGAAGACCAAGTGCATATTGGGCTGTATCAGCAAGAGTGCAAACAACAGGTCGAGGGAAGTGAGCCTTCCTCTCGCTGTGGCATTTGTGACCAGTTTGAGGCTTCCTGGTATAAGGAAGACATTGACGTACGGATAGTGAGCTGGAGGACATGCTGTATGAGAAGAGGCTGAGGGAAGTGAGTTTGTTCAGCATTAGGAAGAGAAGTGAGTGGGATCATTTTGCTGCGTATAGCTGCATAATGGGAAGGCATAGAGAAGACAAAACTCTTCTTGGAGGTGCACGCTGATAGGACAAGATACAGTGGTCACGTATTGCAACAAGGGAAATTCTGATTAGAGATTAGAAAAAAAAATTCTTCACAATGGATATGATCAGATGCTGGCATGAGTGGCCAAGAAAGGTTGTGGAATCTCCATCCTTGAAGGTAGTCAGAACTTGCCTGGACAACATCCTTTGCAACCTGATGTAAGATTTGTAATAGATATTCCCAGATTTCCCTTAGAACTTAAAATAGCCTATTCTATGCTAGAAAGCTGAGCGTAGTCTTAACATTTGTTTCTATATTACAAAAAGAGAAAAAGGTTGTTTTGTTATTTTGGGTTTTTTTGGGTTTTGGGTTTTTTTTTTGTTTTGTTTTGTTTTGTTTTTTTTCTGAGAAAACTAATTGCCATTTAGTAGTAATCAGCCAGTGATATTACCTTTGTGACTAGATGGATTTCAGAAAGACAAAATTGTTCCCTGGCATGTCACTTGGACTTGGTGGGGGTGGAGGAAAGATAAGCATAAAAATTAAAAAAAAAAAAAAAAAAAGCATGACTAAATATATATATGTATTATATAGCAGGGTTCAGAAAGTATGACTGAACCCAAATCAATTTGTATTGGCTGCTGATGCTTTCCCCCAAGTTGCTTCCTGGTGTTCTCTGTGCTGATTCTTATGTAAGTCACATTGAAACCATTAAAAATTATGAGTATTTGTAGAACATAACATAAAAAGTCATATTACAATTGATGTAATCTACTGCTATCTGGGAATTTTCATAAACTATTACAGTATAATGGTGCCTGCTAGCACTGCTATAATTAATTTAAAGATAGCATTTCCACTGAAAACCCTTATTTTCCAGAGCTTATACATCTGATAAAAATTCCTTCCAGGCTGAAACTAGGTACCACAGGGTCTTGACTGTGGAATGAATTATTCACAAAACATTAACAGAAGAAAATATGATCATTTCTTACCACATTTTAAAATTGGCTTTGTTTTACTAAAAAGTGGAAGCTGGAAGTGACAAATGGCTTCTAGCTTTAGCAGGAAGGGGAAAGAGGTGTCAGCCGTACTCTAAATTGCACACAGCTGTGGCTCACACATCCTTTTTGTTAACTACACAACCTCAACCAAATTTTCCATTTTAAAACATTGGTTTTATTTACTATATCTCTCTTTTTATGCTTACCAAAAATGCATCCATGAATTTTTCTTTGGCATACAGTAATAGCTGAAGAGCAGAGTGATGTCTATAATATTTCAAAAGTAATTTTCTTCTTTCAAAGTTCAGTTACCAAGTAATTGGGAATCAAGTAATAATTTTACAGGAAAAATAAAACTTTATAGTCCTGTTAGGAAAATCTTCAGCAATGTTTCTGTTATAGTCTGTGAAGATCCAACTGTTGTATTGGAGAAACATCAAATGTCCACAGGTAAACTGCCATTTTGAAAAAAAATCTCCCCAGACGGTGCCTGACAGCAGAATGTAACACCCTTCCAGCCTCAGCCTCTTCCAGTTAGTGGATGGGCCTTCATTACTTTTGCATTAATGAAGACTCTCAAACCTCAGGTTTTAATAAGGTTCACCACATCAGGTCCAATACTTTCAGCATTTACGCCCCTGATAAACAACCAGAAGAAAATTTGAATTTCTCTTACAAGCTTCTTATTCAATTTCTTTATTACACTGCAAACTGGCAGAAAAACTTGGGGAAAAAAAAAATATTATAATGAAGCTTATAGGATAGCTCACCCAGGAGACTTTGAAATCTGCTTTCATAAGACTTGCCTTGTTTCATTGCTTCAGCTTTGGTTGGAAGGCATTAAAAAATTTAGTAAGTACGGCTACATAATCTTTACTTGGTATCTACTTGCTTTCAGGAGTACAGTGATCTCCTGTTTCCTGCCTGGAACTTTTCAATTTTGCACCTGGCTTGTGAAACAGATTCCTAGACAGCCTTAATTATTTAACAAAAACAATGAGTTGGTGTTCTGCAACATCAAGGACTTTCGTTAAACAAAATGCAACTGAGTAAACATGAGACTCTCATCCCTTCCTAGTGTTTTCCTCAGTTCCTTCTATGAGAGATGAGAATAAATATATTGACCCTTCTTACTTCCTGTTCAACAAAATATTCAGTACAGACACTGAAGTTTGTTTCTATATTTGCTTATTTGTGTTGAAAAAACTTTTGCAATAAAATGAGGCCTCCGTTTAATTTATTTATGAACACTAATATTGCCTTTAGTGCATTAATGATGAGTCACATGGATATTCCACTATACCCAAAGTTTAAGGCAGGTGTTTTAGTTTAGAAGTCAGGTCCCTTTTGGAGACATATTTCCATTTTACAATTAGAATATCACTCTCAACTTCCTTTGAATATTTCACTACCAAGATGTGACTTGACAATGATATTTAGATTAGAATAAGTTAAAATGAAAAATATTAGCTAGAAAAATCAGAGCGAAATGTTATTTTTTTAATTAACAAAACAAAATAAAAAAAAACCAAAACAAACGTAAAACCCCTCACCTACATGTAATTCCAATTAAGCCAAAAATGTTATAGGTAGGTCTGGTACCACTGATGATTATTAGAGGGTATTTGGTATTTTCTGCACTAAAACTCTTTGTCGACAATTATGTGCTTTCTCAAACTGGAATTTTTTTCTAGAGCAGATGAAAAATTACTACAGGATTTGTACAAGGCAACCTAGACTCCTGAAGGCTTCTGTTTTGGCTCCTGTGGCTGGGAATGATTCTGTGCTGCAGAAATGAGGACAGAGCGTGCCTCTCCTGTGCCCTCAGCTGCCTAGCTGCTGGACCTAAACAAGCACTGGACTGGAAAAGTGGATCAGGGGGCCAGACCCAGCCAGAGGGGAGCTCTCAGAGGGGACATTCTAACTAGTTGCTGGCAAGGGGGAAGCAGAGACTGTGACTGAGAGCAGGGCAAGGGCAAGATGAAGTGCGTCTTCCCTGGTTTGGAGGTTTTCTAATGGGAGGCTATTGGGAAGGGAAAGGACATGGGAGGTATGAAGATAGTTATGATTTTAGTCTCTGCTCCAGTCACCCAGGGCACACCACCAATCTTTTGTATAATTATCACAGTAATGTAAAGAAATTAGATGTAAATAATGTATCTATAAAATTACATATAAAAGAAGGGATTGCAGAAGCAAGTAATTAATTAAAGCCACTTATCTTGCTTACTGGCAAATTACAGAAGTATTTTGTCCTCATTTTCCTCTCACTGCCATTCCAGCTCCATCCTCTCTAATGATCTCCCTGCTGTTTTGGCTCTGACTGCTCTTAACCACATACAAACGTCGTCTTTCTTTCTCCTATCGGTACCCTCCCAAGGCAGAGCAATGGGTATCAGGAGGGGAACGACAGGACAGCAGTACACCTGCCTCCTCATCTAGGCTAGAATATTCTCAAGCTGCACTATATTTAATGCTGAAACTTTGGAGTTAAATGGAGAACCAAAACTTTAATTTCTGAACCCTGTCATTTTTTTATTAATTACTAATTTTAAAAAATACTTGTTTTGGGAGAACAGGTTGCAGACTTTGTACAAGGAAATTGTCAGTGATCATGTAAACTCTCTATGAAAAGATAGATGGGGAAACGTTCTCAATGGTACCTGCTCTACAGAAGGGTGCAATTTGTGGATTAACAGGTTCACTGAAGGAATGTCAAGGCTTCTGACTTGAAGAAAACATTGTGGTCACATCTTGCCAAACACACTGATAAAAACCAGCCTTTGTGTTTCTTTATTTCGGGACAAGGCTCTTCAGGGACTGCTGAATTGAGAAAGACAGATGTTTCAGCTCTTGCAGTTGTTGAGGAAGGATTGAACAGGAGAATTAAAAATAATATCTAAGTGCCTAAAGAGAGGTTGGCAAACACAATGTGGTCTTTGATATAAAGTCTTCTTTAGCAGGGGATGAAGAGATTTGTTTTCCAGTGTAATAAAGTAGCAAATGAACAGGACTCTGTTCTGTCAAATAAAACTGGAAGATTGGTCAGTTCAAGTGGAGATACTTGGGGTTTCTATCCCAACATTCAAATTGTGTTTTGTTAAACCGTCATACATAAAAGGCACAATGTCTGTAAAAGCTAATGAGTTTTCCATAAGTAATGGGAGGGTTATATTTAGCCTCATGTCAAAGCAAACAGTAAGATAGCTGTTCATTACTTTATTAATGCTATTAATAAACTAAGTTTATGAATTAAAATGCTAGGCTGATAAAGCAGAAGAAGAAAATTATGAACACATTTTCATGAATCCTGGCAACTTTCCAGTCAGTCATTTTAGGTGGGATTATCAAAACACTTCAGCCTTGGGCTAATGCTCCCATTGTCATCAATGCTTGTCAGCTGAAGTGGGCCTCACTGACTGCCTTTGTTTTTGCGGGAGACAGGATGATTCAGGCCCATCATTTTTTATCCTTTTCATATGCCCATTTTAGGACTAGCCACAGACTCAAACTGTCAGGCATGAATACTGGAATATACACCTATTTATAATAAAGCATGCAGTCATGTGTAATTTGCATAGCTTAGTCGTGTATGAATGCCTTTATAATGGTATATAACAACCATTGTAATGACAAAGACTAAAAACTCCTTTTCAGACCAATAAGCATGTTATTTAAATTTTATGTACCATTTTTTTTTTGAGACAATTTGGACTACAAGATTCAGGGCTGGGTAAAACGCATGGGTGGCACAGGGCTATAGGCTGTCCCATTGATCCTCTCTCTTGACAGGTGCTAGATACCCAAGTTCAGCCACTGACTGATCGCTATTGACACATTGTAGTTAGGAAAGAAGCAAATGGAGCTATATGGGCAGAGGGACCCATGGGCTAGAGCAGAAATTCCCTCTTGAAAGATCTTATGAACGGCAACGCCTCAGCTGCAGTTTGCATTGTTCTGTTTATTGTTTACTTCATTGAAAAGGCAAAATCATGAGGAGAGGTGGAATCTCCTGTTTTCCATGGTGCATGTGTCCCCTTTTCAGATTGTAGTGAATGCTATGTCATCAGAAAGGCTGTGAGTAACTATGTCACCACCAAACAGAGGTGGATTTTTCTGGTAGGCACAGGGTATTGTACATCTCTGGAACTAACTGAGGGATAACAAGGGGGCAGAAGTGTGGTGCTGCTGTTGTTACTGGGATTATTTTTCCCTTTCTTCTTTTTCTTTTTTTTTTTCTTTCCTCTTGAAATAAGGGGGGATATTTTAGATTTAAAACAGTTGTAAATTTAAAACAACCTCTCTCCATAATGAATTGTCAGTTACTTATTGATTTTTTTAGCTACACAGTCTGTAAACATTTCAAATTAAGTATGTCTTGTCATGCTGCTCCCCTGCTCGAAGGTATCATTACCAAAAAAACCCTTCAAAACCATATGCAGGGGCCACTGCTGAGGTGTTTTTGCAGATGAGGGGACTACCACACCACCAGCTCTCTTCCCTGACGCCCAGTCGTGCTGGGCATATGGAAGCAAGAATGGAGCAAGGAAGCTCCAAATTTGTTTCACTTGCTTTTCTTCACTCCTTTAGCTTATAATTTTTGTCATTTTTGCCCTTTCCATCTTGCCTGTACCCAAGGGGTCAGCATGTGAAAAGCACTATATAGTGTAAACATCACTGTGAAATAGCTAATTTGCCACAGTGGCAGGGGGTCTCATTGCTACTCCTCTACCTCCTTTTTCTTTCAAACATTTGACAGCACTTCCTCCTCCTGCCACCTCCTGACCTGAATCAGGGACACAACGTGTGATCATTTGTTCATCAATTATGTAACATCAGCAGGACAGGAGTTTTTCCAGGGTCTGAATCCCCCCGCCCTTCTCCTCCAATCTTTTCTCTCTCCTCGACCGTTACTGTAACACAAGCAAAAATGAAATCAGGACAAATCAAGAATTGCCTAAAGACCGAGTGCACATACTGGGGGCAGGGGGAATGAGCAAGAGTGAGCAGGAGGGGATGGATGTTTGTGTTTTGAACCCTTTCTGATGCATGAGTGCTGATTCCCATGTACTTTCTGCACTGAGTCAATGCAAGTCTTCATGCCAATTCTTAGCCCTCTAGTGCCTGAGTTTTGTCACATCCACAGTTTTCTTTCTTTCTCCCGTAGCTTTTATGTGACCCCCGAGCTCATAATATTCCACACGCTGAGTGTCAGCTGAGTCCAAACAAAGAGACCTTTCTACTCTGGCAGAAATTCGTTAAAGTCTCCGGCATCAGAATTTACGGCAGCTTTCTTTTGAAATGCTTGACATTTCCTCACAATTTCTTAGATATACTTGGTGGGTAAAGTGCGTCATCTTTGTTTGAATTTATCACACATAATAAGCCATTTTCTCCCAGTTTAATGTCATCCCCTCGGTAACCAGGAGGTCGGAGGCAACAACGCAAAAACAGCAAATTTGTCAATGGAATGTGTAAAGCTTAGTATAAATTTATCTTGTCCTAATCCCTTGGCCCCCTTTCATACCATGATTTTTCATATGCATATGAGAATTTTCAGAGTATTGGTTTCTCACACATTTCACTGCCCGTGGACAGAGCTGAAATACAGGCTGGGCTGTCAACTTCCATCAAGGCAAATTAAAAAAAAAAAGGTTCCATACAGTAAACTGCGTTTCACCCTCCCAACCTCCATTGCTCTTTGAAGCTGAACACTGTTCCCTCTATATTTTTACTTGCACAGAACTCACCAGGTTCTCTGTAGAAATAAAATCAAATAAATCAAACCAATCAATAACTTTTTCTCTTGGTGAACTGAAGAGAGTTTCACTGAGATGCAGAAGTCTTGTTTTCTAGAATCCTGATTTAAATTTAATTAAAACAAAAGAAAATAAAAAGAAAAAAAAAAAGTTTATGCCTCAGGTCATCCACGCAAAGACTTCAGATGGCAGTAAAACTCACTGAACAGTTCTCTTGTCTAGGGTGCTCTCTGCCTGCACCTAGTCATTACTGTGACATTTCAAAGTGAAGATCCTCTCTTGCAGAGGTTACCTAACTGTTTATTCTTAAAATAACTTTGAAACTTCAGGCCTGCTTCTTCTTAGAAATTGGGAAAAGGTCAGTACATTTATTAAAGGGATAAATAGCTGATGTTAACTCTTAAAACAAGGTATCCCTGCAGATATTTACTGTAACCAGGAGTTACAGTGAGTTTTATTAGACCAATTTTGTGTGTTAAAGGAATCCTGTGACACTCCTGTAGTCCCAGGTTTAGTGTGCTTTTAAAAGAGGATTCCACACCAGCAGGAGTAAACAGAAACAATTCTGTGAATACTTTTCTAATTTATTAGTTGTGAAAAAAATTAATCACACCGTTTCATCAAAACTGAAATAATCCAGGCATAATGATTTGTGGGGGGTAGTGGATTCTGTTGTGGTGTTTACAAAAAGCTGAAGGTGAAACAAGCCAAAACCTGATGGCAAAACTATCCATCCTAGTTTAATTTAATACTCCTGAGGACTTCACCAGGGCAAGTTCTTAAACATGGATTTATTAATTTGGAGTCCAAGAGAAGTAGCAAGGGAGAAATACACATTTCAAACACCTAAAACACATCGGGTATGTCAATAATCATATGTTATAATCTGAAGGTGTTATGCCAAACATTTTTGAGGGTGGTGGGGTGGGGGTCTTTTCACTTTTAGCTTTTGTGTGGGCAACATCCCTTTAAATGAATGATGACAGATTATGCAGAGTAACTTTACAGTCTTAACAACTATGTGGTAGATGGACCTCCTCTGCTACATAACCATTAGACTCCAAATATTTTTGTAATGCAATGTTCTTTATTATATGGTTTGCTGGTGGGGGCAGCACAGCAGGAATGATTCAGTGTCATTTCCTTAGTAATGGTAAGGATTGAGAGGGTCTGAGACTCAGACGAACTGTTCTGCTTCTCTGTTCATTTCCAGTCTCTTAACAATACACACAAAATATTATCAGGACAGTAATATTTCTATTCATGGTCCACTTTAAAACTAGGAGAGAGAAAAAGCACACAACAGTTTAATACAAAGGAAAACTTGGCTGAGGAATTCACAGGATTCTTTGCTTTGCATTCTTGCTGACTTTTCTTGTCATTCATTTCTTTTGTGCTGCAGCTCATCCAGCTCTGCTTTTGAGCTCTTGCATCACAGGTTGCTATATTTAAAGCCAATGAAAGGAAACATTTCCTTACACAGAGTTTAGTCATTGTGGTATTCTCTGTTAGTGGAGGTCACTGACGCAGTTTACTGAAACTGGCTAGAGAGAAGGACTGAATCATGTTTTGGCGACCAACAGTTATGGCTATGTAATCAAAACTAGCGATAGACAAACCCAGCACTTAAGGGAATAAAACATTTTCATTTGGGGGTCAGAAATCAACGCGTGACTTTGGAAGTACTGTACAGGTAGACAACTATCTAAAAAGATTTTCATCCTTTTCTGCAGCACAGGCACTTGCCTCTGCAGGAAGGGCCATACAAGGAATAACTGACAATTAGTGTCGTCTCTTCTGGCAAATCTTGTATTATTAAAGACCAGCCCACACGTCACTGTTTTGGAGCTAGGTTAGATATGAGGTCTGTGTTGGTTACTTCCCTATGGAAGAAAGTCTGTAATAGCTAATAGAAAAACAGATACATATTTAATATAATTCCACTGGATGCTTTAAATATCTTCTAAAAGATGAATACTGGTATTTTTGTTAAATAATCTTGACCAAAATCTTCAGAACTGACACATATCACCAAACAAATGTAATACATGTGAAATTTTACGGAATAAGGCTTGAATGCAGGAGAGGAAAGTTTATTTACAAGCTTGAAACCAGTGGGTTAAGAAGTTCTTTTTTGGTAACACTTACAGTGTGTTTGTTCATTGTCAGCACAAACATTGGCATTCCTGTGGAAATCTGCTGATTGGGAAAGGCATTTGGAAGCTAACTCTGTGAATTGAAAAGAAAATTGTGTTGACTGGGTTAGGGAAGGGAGTTAGTAAATGGATGAGAGTTTGGGACAAGCATGGGGCTTTAAGTATGTCACAGTACACTTAATTCTGTGCTATTCCTTGTATGACCTCTTAGTCAGTTCCTTTGGAAATATTAAACCAGAAAGATTTCCAAAGGGAAAGCAATGGAGATACAGCTAGTGGAAAATATATTGCCTTCTGTTTCTCTGTGTGACTATTTTACTCCATTTAAATATGTATTTGTCATAATTTTCAGGAGAATTAGACACGTTTTTATTGCCACAATTTCAAGCTGTAGTAGAATATTTGTAAGGCAGACAAAATCATTGAGAATAACCCCAAATAATACCATTGGAAACATTAAAGCTTCCAATAACAATATTGGATAATTATAATGGAATAACAGTTGATTTTGAAGACCAAGATGTATACCTTACTAAAAGGATATGTGGTGATCATGACCTTTAGAAATTACTATGACAAATATCTTACACAGAAAATAAACTGAACACCTGCAGTGTCCAGGGTTACCATGAAGGACCATTAGAGGAGATGATGATTTTATTTTAGTTTTTTGAGGAGAGGAGGTTATCACTTTGGGACTGGTTCTTTTACATATGCAGTATTTTTCTTTAGTTACTTAAAGCACAGTCCTATCTACTACTGAGCTACCACCTACCTGATTGCATCTTTTGTCAAACTAGCACATAAAAATATAGATATGTTGTCTTGGCCTTTATACATGGGAGCATGTTAACAATTAAACCAGTGAACTAGAACTGACAAAACACATCTTTCTCTCCTTTCTTGACAGACTTTCTTTTTTTCTTTTTTTTTTCTCTCTCTCTCATAGAATGAGCATATTTAATCAACTGGCACTGCCTATGTGAACAAGTACGTATGATAAGAGGTAGTACCCACCCTTGGTATTTCAAGCCAACAGGCTTAGTTAGTACTATGCAGACCTCTGGTCTCTTGTTTTCTGCATTTTCAACCTGCTGTTTTGTTGTTGGGTTTTTTTCTCAGAAGTTTGCAGAAGGACTTAGAACATAGAAGAAAGTCATTGTATTGCATTGTGTGATCATAAAAACATAGACAGCTGATGTCATTGCTATTGCAGGAGGACAGAAACATAACATGGAGAAATTCTTTAGTTCTGTTCTTGCTGGATTTGGTTGCATTTGAGTTCCTACTGAATGATTTTCAGACATAAACCTGAATTTGGAATACTCTGACGCTATTCACTGCCCTGAAGTAGCTTTGGAAAATATATGACTGATTGGCTGCCAAGGAGGTCAAATATAGAGTCACTAGAAAGAAATATGTCTTGACCTCATGCTACATCTGAGCTGTTGTCAAGTTCTCACAGTCAAAGACAAAGTTCTTTTCAAAGCCTCAAATATGTTTTCCTTCCTCTGATCTCTAATCGAAAGTGAAATTTTCTCTAGTAAGTTCCTCATGGCTGTGTCATTCTGTAGCTCTGTTACTCATCAAGTACACAAGCAGGGTCTTAAATCTGTGGCCCCTACACTGAAATTGATTTCTCAGTAAAGATAGTAACTGTTGTATTCCACCAACATAGTAGAGGGATTACTGTACATAAAGTGGGAATGTGCTATCCTGGAAATACATCGTATTTACCATGTATTCATGTTATTCTATGGCTGGTGGGAAGGTAACCATTTCCAGCTAATATTATGTATTTGCTTTCCTCCTTCAGCCCCTTGTTCTACTTAGAAATTTCTTTACTGCTTTATTCCATCCAGATTACTTTAATCAAGCAGAAAAAGCCTGGGAAAAATAGGACATCTGACCTCCCAAACTCTGAAGTTACTAGCTGGTAGTGAGTGAAAAGTGACAGCAGAGGAGAGGGAAAAGACACTAAAAAAATTTATTTCATGAACTTCAGATTTATAGATGGCAAGAATTCAGAAGTAATTAAATATTACTGTGCAACTATTACTAAATCCTGTAAGTGACAGTCAGTCCAGAAAATATGCTGGCATTTTTAGTAAATGAAATTAAAACAGAAATTGAAATAAGATACTGAGAATAATCAACGAGATCATGCTGTCATACAAGTTATAATAATGGTACTTTTCATTCTTCTCTGGGGTGCTGTCTTTTCCTTCTCTTCAGCATATGTGCCCCAGAACAGAGATCTAGCATCTATATAACAGTAATGCTGTTTAACCCAGAACATATGATTAACTGATTCACCTGCTAATGTTGTCAGCTGGACCTCTCATAAATACTTCCTCCCCTTTAGGGACATTATCTTCTGGAGAAGAATATCACTAATTAATAGATTAATAAAGGGCAAGGTTCTGGGGGAGGTTGTGATCATGTCATCTGTGTTTAATAGGACAGTTTTCCATGAAAATTACTATATTTTCATTGAATACTACTTCACTACTTTGACCATACTTTCAGATAAATCTTAATTTCAGAGCTATATCTTCCTATTTACAAAAGGAGAAAAATAGCCGGAGTGAAGAAAGGATAGATTCATATCTGAGAGTGGAACAATCATATTTTTGTTTGAAGGCCTGAACTTCAGATATGCTCACCTTTAAAACCTAGATATAGAAAATATAGCTGCAAGTGTCTGTCCTGGCTTTATGTCAAAGCAGCTTTAAGCTGTTGACTTTTTATTGCTGTTTGTGGGCTTGGTTTCTCAATATCCTTTGACAGATGTAAATCAGGTTATATATGAAGCTCACAGAAAAAACCAAAGAACTTTCCATGTGTTTCTCCGAGTTTTATCATGACAGTTTGCCAGAGATTTGTCTTTGTGAGTGATAGACATCAGTTAACTTTTCATTGTCTGCCTGCATATAAATATTGTTATTTAGGCAGACAAAGAGGAAGGATGAATTTAACAGGTAAATTTAATAGCACAGACTTTACCTGTAAGAGGTAGAAACCATAGGTGTTTCAGAAACACCTTGCACTTTATCCAGTTAATGGATAAAGACTATTTCGTATCATCAGTCATTATAGTTTTATAGTTTTAAAATATTTTGCTAGATATTTCTTTCCGAACCAAACCTGCAGTCAGTTTGATGAAGGAAAATGAGGAGTGAATGAAAGACCCATACATTAAAGGGTTAAAGATGCCATTTGGACACGCAATGTTATGAAATTACAAAATATTTTCCACATGCCATTCACACAGAAAGTTGGACTTCTCAAAAACATGGCAAGTTTCTATCATAGCTGAGTCTACAGTTTAAGAATAAAACTAAAATCAGCAAAAATAATATTCAAACTTAAAAATATTGTTAACAGTAATGGAAATGTAATCATTAACTACAAGCTGATTTAAGCAGCAAGAAAATCTGATTATTAGGAATGGAAGAAAAAGTTACATGCTCAGGCAGAGATGTCCAGGTCCTCTGAAATCAATGGATTCTGTGTGAGACGAGTACACAGCCACCTTTCCTGACACTGCCATCCTATCCCCATTGTCTGTTAAAAAATATTAAAAAAAAAAGAGATCATAAAAATGGCATGTTTTAAGTGCATCTGAAAGACTGCTTGTACCTTATGTCAACTTCTCCCCTGCCTCTAAACACCCCCTCAAAGTCAGCATCTGATGTGTGAACCTTTTTCAGCCTTGACATGCTAGATATATCAGAGGCAGTTTGATGTATCTGCAATAAAAATGGAAGCGCAGCAAGCTTGGAACCAGTGAAATTTACTGTTGTGAAAATGATGGCATTTTGATCCTGTGCAAGCCTCTAGCCCCTGCTCCCATCATCCAGAATAGCAGAAAAACAGTTGATGTATAAAGTTTATTGAGGCTTTGGAAAGCATCCGTAACTTCTGGGCGCTGTAGTCCCAGATAGTCTACTTTCTGCAAGAACCCCCAGTGACTCAACAGTAAACTACAGCATACGAAAAATACAGGCAGGCCAGGAGCTTGGAGTAGTGTTTGCCAAATATATTTCTTCTGATAATAAAAAAGAAAATTAAGATCTTTTAAAGGAAAAGTAAAGATTTCAGTATAGATTTTCCCCATATAAACATATAGTAAATTTAAAAGTATAAATATTATAGAAGCCTTTCTCTTTAAAAGCATGCGTTGGTAACCAATTCTAGCTAATAACAATAAAACAGAGGACTTTAGGTTTTCTTAGCCTAAGCTACAGAGTCTTCTATTTCCAAACCTAATACTATGCTATGATTGTTTTCCACCCAGGTATCCACAGTTTGTGAAATCCTGAATCCTTCTTTGACACTTCCATGAGAAGACTGCTATTAATCAAAGATTAAGAATTTTCAGAAAGAAAGGGGAAAAAAAAAAAAAGGCAACAGATTTCATGTCACTGATTAAGGCCAGATGCTTCCAGTTTTAATCCAGCTGAGTATCACCTCAGGCCATTGGACAAGCTGGAAGATGGCATGGCAATTCAGTTCAAGCTCTTAGGGGTAACCCCTAATTTTAAAATCTGCAGTCTAGACAAAGAGTAGGAAACAATTAGGGAATAATTTACTATTGTATAAATGTTTGACTAGTAGACATAATTAGTGTTTAGCGTCTACTGCATTTTCTGCCTTTGGAAAAGGGGGGAAATGGCCAGAGAAGGTCTAGCTTTGCTTTCAGGAAATTTTAGCAATATTTTAGTCATGAGCACTGAAGTTTTTCAAATGCCTGTCCAACCATGCTGGCCTAGATTCTGAATGTGCTTTCTGACTATACTGTGTCTTGTGCACAGGCCATGTGAATAATTCCTTTTTAGTGTTGAATTCAACTGCAAAATCAGCAGAGCAAATAATGCCTCTCTGATTCCCCAAGAAACGGAAATGCAATTGCCACAAATATGTCCAAAGGATTTTCTGTATTTGTAGGCCATTAGATAAGGAGACTCCAAGGTTCTGCTTGGTTTCTAATTTTAAGTCAAGTCGTCCATATGCAGTGTAGCAGAAAAACAGAAAATCAGCATTGAAATAGAAATGTCAAAATCAGAAAAGGGTTAAGGTATGTATGAGACATGCTGAATCACAAATGTCAACCTAAGCCATGTTCAAGCTATAAATAAACCAAATTAACAAAATATGGTTTTGTTCAAGTAAAAAATTAATGACCACTATTACCACTGAATGCGACCTGTATTTATTGAGCATCTATTGAAAATTGTCACAGGCAATGAGCTGGCAGCAAAAAATTGGAGACCTCTCAGCTGACAGCAGTGTAAAAATATCAGTGGCCTTTCAAAAGGGGAAAAGAAATGCCTATAGTTACAAAGATTTGGTGGAGGTTTAATGAGCACAGTGCCATGAAACTCAAGAGTTGAGCATCAACTGCTTTAGATCCTGCTGCAGTAGATGTTTAAGGACTAGTAGTTAAATTGTTCAGCTGTTTTCAAAACAAGATTTCTTGCTCAAGGTAGTATATACGTACAGACCTTGTCTTGCTTCTGGTCTTATGCCATCAGAGCTAAAGCTATTTTCATATTTATACCGTGAGTGTTAGGAGGATTCATGGAGAAATACAGGAGCAGGTACTGGTTTATTCTAATATTTGCCCAAGTTACAAAACAGGGAGGATGTTATTACTTAAATGGCACTTTTCTTTTATTCTATGCGTGCTGAAGATATATAGATGGTGATGAAAAAAGCCTAGAAACTTGCCTAGTTTGGAAGGATCTTGTTGCTCACTGTAGGAAAAGACTTTTATCTTGGTGATAAGAGGACTGCTGGAAGATCTAGAAGGTATCGGTTTCATGAGAATGTGTTCATTTCAGCATACCCCTTTTTCTTTTTCAGATGTAGCTATGAAGCATTTGACTGCAAAAGGTCAGAAGAGGATTGACCTTCAGGATCTGAGTGGCTTGGGGTTTAGGTATTTCTCTAGTTAGGAGGCGTTTGCCTATAATACAACATAAACATTTCAGTGTGAGCCGCTGGTATTAATGCTGAATAACTACATGTTGAATCCACCAATGTCAGAAGATTTATAACTAAAAAGGGAAAGTCTTGGCCAGAAGAGGGTGCAAAATTACCTAGCAGAGACTTGTTTTGTGTATTTTAAAGATAACTTTATGGCACACTAAAACACTGAGGAAAAGTAAGCTTACCAGATAGGTATCCCCTAGTTGAGAGGAGATTTCTGTGAATCTACTCTTTCTGGACCACAGAGACCATCATGACTGAATGGAGTAACATTTTTTATGAACAATGCTCATAATAAAGAAACCCCAAGTGCTCAGTACTGAAAAAGTTACTAAGAAGACAAGAAGACAGGCAATATTGAAAAAAAACAAAGTCTCCTGTGTACTACATACTCTATTTCTGACTGATGTATGAATAACATGGAATGCATGTCTGCACCACTTCAGGTATACTCTAATCTGCAAAATAAATACCCATATAAATAGCACTCTAAAAATCCTGTAATGTTTTGTCACAATATTGTCATATCTCAAAAAAATGGCAGCATGATAACTTTCTTCACACTGTCAATACATCTGATACACCACTGTGGCTCCATAGCAAAATAAATTAATTATTTTTTTTACAGGCTATTTTAAAACAAAATGTTATTTAACAATAACATTGTTAACAATACTCAGCATAAGTCAGAATGTTTCTCAAAGGATGAGCTTTGAGTAGAACTCCAAGAATGTCTCCATCATGTCAGAATGACTACATATTTGGAAAAGCATCAAATAATTATTAATATCATTAGTCATCAATTAATTTTCCCAGATCACTGAAAAAATGTCTATGATTTTTTTGCTGCATCCTTCAAAGTAAATTAAAGTTACTGAACAAAAGTAAAAATAATGTTTTGATCTGTGACTCTTCAAAGAGGACGTTGGCTTGAGTTAGACATTCAGACTTTGAAGGTCAACCTGTTTTGGTGGGATACCTCCATCTTCCTTTCATGTAAGAAAGTATTTCAGAGATAATTACTTTTCAGGTAGCACTATCAAATAATTAGCTAGGGAAAATGAAAAGATACACTATTAAGATTCTCTTTTCTTTCCAAGACATACTGCAACTCCAAAAGTATGTTTGATGTGATATACCATCTCATTACACAAAAAACGAACCTACTGTAACATCTATTAGGGCATTTTCCCCTCTCTTCCCTGCTCTTGCAGTTTTACTGTGGTACAAAAGAACCAACAGTAACAACTTCAAAGCTGTATTACAGTAGTGATACAAAGACAAGTAGATATTAATGACGCTGTGGGTGGGATGTTGTATACATACATAATTTGCAAAGAAGATCCTAGGTGGCTACAGCTGAAGCAGAATAAATCAGACCAAGCCCTAACTATGTATATCAGAGTAAGGCGATATTGTCTTATATTATACTCTCATATAGCAGACTCTGTTAAGGTAATCAAGGAGCTTTCCTGATTTACATGCAAAAAATGTAATACAGCAAGTTCAGTGATTTTAATCCAGCAGGTAGAGGTTAAAGGCATCTCTATATCCAAACAGAGATAAATATTTGCAAAAATAATGTGACAAGGAAATGCTTGATTTTTTTATCCTTCTTGGTACTTTGTTGTTGTTGTTGTCTTCTCCTGTAGTAAAAGACTACTGATGAGGTTGCTTGTACTTCTGCCCACATGACACTCCGGGCAAAAATGCTGTCATTTAAAGTGTATCTACCTTAGCATTCATCAGTGGCCATCACAACAAAAAAAAAAAAAAAAAAAAAAAATCCTGGTTGTTCTGGAGTGTTCTAGCAGCCTTCTTGTTTTCCTGGAATACTAAAAGTTGTAGATTACTGAGAACAGGATTTGAGAAGCCTAGAAATGCTGATACTCTCCAGTTCTAGGTTATGTCTATTTATTCTTATAAATTTAAGTTTATAAAAGAGTAGGAAATAAGAAAACTTTGAGAAATTAATAGTTTCTGATGCTAAAAGTATGTAATGCAAAAATGTGGTCGTAATCTGTAGTGAAGTTGAACACACAGCCTCCAAAGGGATCAAATACTGCTACAGTAATTCTGAAACAGCCCTGCGCGCACTTAACTGGCAAATGCTACTTAATCAGTGACTTGCTTTACATTGGTAGGTATCAGTCCAGCATGCTGTTGTTTTTGCCGAGTGTGTTTTTCTTGGATGTGGAAGAGGATTTCTGAACACATATCCTTGTCTGTGATTTCCTATCGAGTTGATCCCACAGAACAGATGCTTATCACTACCCCCAGATGGTGAATTTAGGTCCAGATCTTTAAAGTTGTTTGAGTAACTAAAGTTTTAGGAAGGGCTTAAAAGGGGTTTACATGCAGAACCTCTTTTGAAGCCATACATCATGCAAAATTTCCACTCTCTCAACAGGAGTTACTTTATTGTTAAATCCTACTTCATCTATTTCAAGCTTAACCCCCTGTCCCTTAAAGAGCCACTATGTGTTAGCGCCTTTTCATCTGAGAGTCGCAGCCTTCCTGCAGGATCTGGGCTTTGAATTAGAAACTGTGCGGGACTTGTAATAGGGAAGCACTGCCAACCTCTTTCTCAGCAAAGTGTACCAAAAGTTTATCTGTCTGATTTTGATCCTGAAAAGTCCTGTTACCTGCACACTTTTTTTTCCTCTTTTCAGTCAGGAATTTCACATACAAAACAGACTCAGCTGATGTTACTCTCATGGAGAGTAGTTCTGGAGGATTTGCAAGTGAGCTGCCTAGCAGCAGGGAAATCAAAGTATTCTGTTCATGGCATTTATTTCATTACAAAATAAGGAAATGGCACATGGGAAGCCCTTTCTAGTAGGGCTTCAGTTAAGCATCACTCACCCTCCACTACAGAGTAGCAATCTTCAGCTTTGCTTTTCTGGGCCAGTCCTGGATTACAGAGAATAATTCTCTGCAATTGTTTCTCTTTAGTGTAGTTTGTTTGAATAGACCCGATCCACCAGATCCATATTTGGACACATGCAAGGGCCTGTTATCTGCTCACACTAAGCTGTCATCAAAATGTTGAGTTTCTTTAAGTGAACAGACATACGCTGGCAGCTTTCTCCACTAAGTGCACCGGTTTTGCCAGCTAGTTACCAAGTGTGTGCTAGAATAGTGGTTTACTATTTACTAGAATAGTTCCTTTTATCAGTTAAAAAAAAAAACAATGAAGTTCCCTTGTATCTGAATAAGTAATTTCATCACACTGGCTTTCTCATACAGTTTCAGGTGGGTGTGTAAAAAGCAAAATCCTCAGTCCTTCTTTGCAGCTATCTTATAGGTGTGTAGGGCTCTTAAAAAGAGAGACAGTTGCCAGGCCAGCCAGCTCCTTACCCACATCAGCATAATCAGCAACAACCTTCCTCTTCACCAATTACCTGCAGAATTCATTTAAAAACTCATCAACCTATCTTCACACTCCTGGAGAGTAAAGCTTATCTCCACAGACAGCAGTGCCACAAACTGCATTACATTGACCTACCAGTGTTTTGTCTATTGGATGTTTTTCAATGTCTGCCACTTTCTCCAAAGAAACTTCCAAAACGGGAGCTCAGTTAAAGCCAGCTGTGGTTATTTCCTTCCCTAAGAGGAGACAACTGTTTCTCAAGTGACTAGACTAACACCACCAGATTCATGTTGGGAGCCCACTCATGCAGTGCATCCATTGCTTACCTGGCTGATGGGGGCTGGTTCTGCTGGTTGTGACTTCTGGACTCCAGCAGGCTACTGATGGGTGAAAGCCTCCTTAACTCATCTCTCAGGCTTCATCTTTCAGGCTTTGATGTCATTAAAATATGAAACAGTGAAGTTCATGGTCAGATCTTTAGATGGATGTCTACAATCCATCATGCAGAAAGCGTAGGCTACATCATATTCTGGATTTCATGGAGTTTGTGAACCAGAAAAAGCTGTATCTCATGGTCTATTCTACAGTCCCCATACCCCGTATTAGTTGAAGAACTCACCTGTACCACTACGGACATTTCTTTTTTCTCAGGTTCAAGAAAGACGAATTCCATTTGGGGTGACGGCAGACAAAGACTAAGCAGTTGATTAGGGTCATGGAAGGCCTATAGAAGATGACTAGAAAGAGCAAGACAAAGGCTGAGAGGGGCACCATCACCTTCAAGAAACTTATCAAGGGATGAAGGCCAAAGAAGGAAAAAAACCTACTGAAGTGCAAGATAAAAGATTGTCAAGAACACAGACCAATTCAGTACTTCTTTTGAAGGGACCTTGACCGCTTGTGAGGTCGGCTGATGCCAGCCTCATGAAGTTTTACTTGCCAAGTGCAAGGTCCTACACCTGGGTTGGAGCAATCTCAGCCACAGCTACAGGTTGGGCAGAGAAGAGATTCAGAGCAGCCCTGTGGAGAAGGACTTGGGAGTTTTGGTTGATGAGAAAATGAACATGAACCGGCTTCAGTGTGCGCTGGCAGCCCAGAAAGCCAACTGTATCCTGGGCTGCATCAAAAGGAGCATGACCAGCAGGTCGAAGGAGGTGATCCTGCCCCTTTATTCTGCTCTCGTGAGACCTAACCTGGAGTATTGTGTGCAGTTCTGGTGTCCTCAGCATAAAAAGGACATGGAACTGTTGGAACAAGTCCAGAGGAGGGCCACGAGGATGATCAGGGCACTGGAGCACCTCCCGTATATGAAGATAGGCTGAGGAAGTTGGGGCTGTTCAGCCTGGAGAAGAGAAGGCTGCGTGGAGACCTCATAGCAGCCTTCCAGTATCTGAAGGGGGGCTATAGGGATGCTGGGGAAGGGACTCTTCATTATGGGCTGTAGTGACAGGACAAGGGGTAACGGGTTAAAACTTAATCAGGGGAAGTTTAGTTTGGATATAAGGAGGAAATTCTTTCCTGTTAGGGTGGTGAGGCACTGGAATAGGTTGCCAAGGGAGGTTGTGAATGCTCCATCCCTGGCAGTGCTCAGGACCAGGTTGGACGAAGCCTTGGGTGATATGGTTTAGTGTGAGACAGGAAGACTAGAGACCAGACCAGGCTGCTGGAGGTTCTCCACTTCAAGGCCAGCTCCTGGCAGGGCCACCTTCAAATCTCATCTGGTGGATGAAAATCCTCTTCAGCTGGAGAGCAGTGGCCAGATCAAGGGAATACCTTCTTGAGGAGCCCTGCAGACCTTGCTGTCCTCATCCCCTGTGGAGCCAGCAACCATAAGAAATAGGATGCGGAGATGTTGCCAGGGGTCCCAGTGCTGTGGAGCAGACACTGGTATCCTGCCAGGTGTGGGAAGGATTCTTGTCCCAAGTGTTGATCAGGCAGGGGACATTTGGCCACTCTGGGAAACCCCCGAGATGGCTCTGGGTTGAGGAAGACTAGTACTTGGGCATCTTCTGGGAGGCATGACCAGCCTGTGGGATGAGGATACAGGTCTTGCTCACATGCTCAGGGAATAGCTGATCACCAGCACTGGAGTCAGTAAGAAGTTTCCCCCCTGGGCAGATTGGCACTGGTCCCTGGGAGTTTTTTGCATTCCTTTGCAGCATTGAGCATGAACACTTGTCAGAGCTCCCCTGGTCCATTCTGGCTGGGTTACTGCCTGCTGCTCATGCATCATGAAGATTGCCTCTCATGCTCTGCAGCTGGGGGGAGGAAGGCTTTCCTCCCCTCCTCCCCCCCAAGGTGGGCTAGTAAGTGTCCCTGGGAGTTTTTGCCTTCCTCTGCAGCACTGAGCACAGCCCCTTGCCAGGGCTGTTTTGGGTCATTTTGACCAGGTGCCTGCTGCTCCTGCCTCACAAAGGTGGTCCTTGTGCCCCATATCCAGAGACAGGAGGCTTTCGAGATGCCCAGAGTGGGCACCTATGATGGTCCCCAGGGGTTGTTTCTTGTCCTCTGTAGCACTGAGCATAGCCCCCTATCAGGTCTACTATGGGACATTTTGGCAACGTTCTTTCCTGCTTCCTTTGCACCTCAAGGTGCTACTTGTGCCCTGGCTTTCTCAGGCTGTCTTTGCCATTGCAGGTTTGTAGCAAGAGTGAGCTCTGCTATTGGCTTGACTCCATTTCCCTGGGGGTTCTTGCTTGACCAAAACAATCCACGCTTGAAGGGCTCCAGGCTTGCTGCAGCATCAGGAGCTGCCACTTTTCAACCCTTCCTGCATGCACTACAAGCACAGGGCAGGCATGAGCTGAGACATCACATCCCCTGGGCCCTTGGTGGGAGACGGTGGGAGTGGGTGTCCCAGGGGAGGCTGGTCCCACCCATGGAGACCTACAAGCAGCTCAAGACCCTGGCAGAAGTAGATCTGCACTGCTTGCATGTGGTCCCTTAGACACACATCTATGCTTGGACACTTTGGAGACAATATTGGGACAGATGAAATTTCACTCTTGTGGAGCACTATTGTTCTCTGGCTCTTTTGGTTTAGAGTGTTTTTTCTAAGGAAAACAGATATTTCTGAAAATGAGTACAACAAATAAAACAGGTCTGCATCTTGAACTGAAAAAATATTTGTCTAGATTTACAATAGAAAATATTTACTCCAGTAATCACTCTTCCCAGACTCTGAGCATGGCTTTGCTAGATTAGAGGTGACCCAGAGCACACCCTGTAACAACATCCTCTAATGAACCCTTTTAGCCTAGTGCTTTTTAAGTAGCAGTGCCCCACCCCACCCCACCCCCCCAAAAAAGCACCCAAAAACTAATGAGCAAAGATATCAAGAATGTCAGTGCGTTACTGAACTTAAATAAGGCTACTTTTCCGTGATTTCTTGGAGAAGACTGCTGCAAAAGTAAGGTACTTACAGGAGCAATGGTTACACTGTATTTAGCTGTAGCACCTTCAAGGAGCTGCCTGCTTATGATGCAGACAATACTTAACAGAGATAAATATCAGAAGATAGTGATGTTTGGAGCAAAGGGAAAAATTGTGTACCTACATGCAGACATACACCTACTGAACCATTGTAAAATCCAGTAATTGAACTTTGGTCAAGACTAGAGGATATACACATATTCATCTTGAGTTAACAGTTCTGGAGCCTGACTGAAGGCAGGTTTATTTGTGCTTCCTAAGTTACAGGAGCTGCCAATCAGATGGACACCGTTAACCATTAAGGAGATCATTAACTGGGGAATTCACAGTGCAAATGACCAGTAACTTGAATTAGAAGACATCCCTTTGGTAGTCATTCATACACAATGTTCACATAGCAACCCCTGAAAAATGTTGTGCTTAATAGATGACAGTTGTTTCCTTTTCTGCTTTTGTTATTGAGATGCTAAATGCTTATCATTTCAAGGTCCTTCCCAGTACTTTCCTAAAACTCTCATCATTCATTCTTCATTTATGTAACATATATCACTAGTCCAAAAAAATCTCAGCTATGGATTTTTGTCCTTGTTTGTGCTAGAAGTGAATTCTTGGAATCTGTTTTTGTCTATCAGAAGCCCTTTCCTCATCTGGTTAAGTCCAAAGTTTAGGCTTGCAAATGACAGAAGATTGTACAACAATTTCTTTCTTTTCTGTTTCTTATAGTAAAAAAAAAATAAATTCACTTTATATGAAAAACAGCAGAAGATGGCAAACAGCATGAGTAATGCGTAAGAAGTTGCAAATTAAATACCAAAGAGATAAGCACCAGCAGGATGAAGCCTAGGAGTATCAAATTTTGTTATGCCTCTAGGGATAGGAAAATTTTGCTCTTCCATATAAAACTGTATGTATAAAACTCTGCTATTAAGACATCATTCTTATATTTCCTTTTTAAAGAGATAGCTTTAATAAATATATTGCTGGGGATTAGGGGTTTTAGGTTTTTTTTCCTTAGCACAACTGCCTGTGCACAAAAGAATCCTAGGAGCATGTAAAGCAATTTGCTAGCTGATCTTGACAAACAAGCCACAGCATAATCATTTAAAACTTTTAGAGTACTCTTAAACCCGTTTGACTTAGAGTTGCATTTCACACAGTTCAGAGAAACCTACATCTTGCTTGTACATACCTAAAAATCCTGTTGCAGAAAAAGTATGCAGACCTATTAAAGCTAATATTAATTAGTCTCTCACCCTTGCTATCATAGAATCATAGAATAGTTGGGTTGGAAAGGACCTTAAGCTCATCTAGTTCCAACCCTACTGCCGTGGGCAGGGACACCTCCCACTAACTGTGTCACCCAAGACTCCATCCAACCTGGCATTGAACACCATCAGGGATGAAGCATTCACAGCTCCCCTGGGCAACCCATTCCAGTGCCTCACCACACTTACAGGAAAGAACTTCCTGCTTATATCCAATCTAAACTTCCCCTGTTTAAGTTTTAACCCGTTATCCCTTGTCCTGTCGCTACAGTCCATAATGAAGAGTCCCTCCCCAGCATCCCTATAGGCCCCCTTCAGATACTGGAAGGCTGCTATGAGGTCTCCACGCAGCCTCCTCTGCTCCAGGCTTCAACAGCCCCAACTTTCTCAGCCTATCTTCATACAGGAGGTGCTCCAGCCCCCTTTATCATCCTCGTGGCTCTCCTCTGGACTTGCTCCAACAGCTCCATGTCTTTCTTATGTTGAGGACACCAGAACTGCACACAATACTTCAAGTGGGGTCTCACAAGAGCAGAAGAGAGGGGCAGGATCACCTCCTTCGACCTGCTGGTCACACTCCTTTTGATGCAGCCCAGGATACGGTTGGCTTTCTGGGCTGCAAGCGCATACTGAAGCTGGCTCATGTTCATTTTCTCATCAACCGACACCCCCAAGTTCTTCTCCGCAGGGCTGCTCTGAATTTCATCTCTGCCCAACCTGTAGCTGTTCCCAAGATTGCCTCCACCAAGGCGTAGTGGAACCTTGCACTTGGCATGGTTAAACTTCATGAGGTTGGCATCAGCCCACCTCACAAGCGTGTCAAGGTCCCTCTGGATGGCATTCCTTCCCTCCAGCATATCAACCCAACCACACAGCTTGGTGTCATTGGCAAACTTGCTGAGGGTGCACTCAATCCCACTGTCCATGTCACCAATACAGATGTTGAACAAGACCGGTCCCAACACCAGCTCCTGAGGGACACGACTCATTACTGGTCTCCTTGGTCTCCAGCCAGACATTGAGCCATTGACCACAACTCTTTGTGTGTGGCCATACAGCCAATTATTTATCCACTGAGTGGTGCATCCATCAAATTGATGTCTCACCAGTTACAGACATGGATGGGACCTCGACACGCTTGTGAGGTGGGCTGATGCCAACCTTATGAAGTTTAACTATGAGAAGTCCAATGTCCTACACCTGGGTTGGAGCAATCCCAGGCACAGCTACAGGTTGGGCAGAGAAGAGATTCAGAGCAGCCCTGCAGAGAAGGACTTGGGGGTGTTGGTTGATGAGAAAATGAACATGAGCCGGCTTCAGTGTGCGCTTGCAGCCCAGAAAGCCAACCGTATCCTGGGCTGCATCAAAAGGAGCATGACCAGCAGGTCAAAGGAAGTGATCCTGCCCCTTTACTCTCGTGAGACCTAACCTGGAGTATTGTGTGCAGTTCTGGTGTCCTCAACATAAAAAGGACATGGAACTGTTGGAACAAGTCCAGAGGAGGGCCACGAGGATGATCAGGGGGCTGGAGCACCTCCCGTATGAAGACAGGCTGAGAAAGTTGGGGCTGTTCAGCCTGGAGAAGAGAAGGCTGCGTGGAGACCTCATAGCAGCCTTCCAGTATCTGAAGGGGCCTATAGGGATGCTTGGGAGGGACTCTTCATTAGGGGCTGTAGTGACAGGACAAGGGGTAATGGGTTAAAACATAAGCAGGGGAAGTTTAGTTTGGATATAAGGAGGAAATTCTTTCCTGTTAGGGAAGTGAGGCACTGGAGTAGGTTGCCCAGGGAGGTTGTGAATGCTCTATCCCTGGCAGTGTTCAAAACCACGTTCGATGAAGCCTTGGGTGACATGGTTTAGTGTGAGGTGTCCCTGCCCATGGCAGGGGGGTTGTAACTTGGTGATCTTAAGGTCCTTTCCAACCCAACTATTCTATGATTCTATGATTCTATGTCATGCAGGACAGTGTCGAACGCTTTGCACAAGTCCAGGTAAATGACATCAACTGCTCTACCCCTGTCCATCAGTTCTGTAGCCCCATTATAGAAGGCCACCAAGGTCAGACAGTAGAAGGTCAGACAGTATTTCCCCTTAGTGAAGCCATGCTGGCTGTCACCAAGCACCTTGTTGATTTTCATGTGCCTTAGCATGCCTTCCAGGAGAATCTGCTCCAAGATGCTGCCAGGCACAGAGGTGAGATTGACTGGTCTGTAGTTCACTGTGTCTTCCATTTTTCCCCTTCTTAAAAATGGGGGTTGTACTACCTTTTTTCCAGTTGTCAGGAACTTCACCTGACTGCCACAATTTTTCAAATATGATCGACAGTGGCTTGGCAACTTCATTTGCCAGCTCCTTCAGGACCCACAGATGGATTTCATCACTTGGGCACGTTCAGGTTCTAAAGATGGTCTCAAAATTGATAGTCTCCTACAATGGGCCCAAGGTCTTCATTCTCACAGTCCCTGCGTCTGCCTTCCAAAACTTGGGTGGTGTGGTCAGAGCATTAGCCAGTGAAGACTGAGGCAAAGAAGTCATTGAGAACCTCATCATTCTCCAGATCCAGGGTAGCCAGTTCTCCTGATAGCTTCTCGAGAGGGCCCACATTATCCCTAGTCTGTCTTTTGTTTGCTACATAACTACAGAAGTCGTTCCTTTCCAGATTTAATTCAAACTGGGCTTTAGCTTTCCTAACCTGGTCCCTGGCTTCCCAGACAACATCTTTGTATTTTTCCCAGGCCACCTGTCCTCACTTCCACTTTTATAAGCTTCTTTTTACCCCTCTAAGTTTCCTCAGCAGCTTCTTATCCATCCAAGGAGGTCTCCTGGCCCTCCTGCTGCACTTCCTTCTAGTCGGGACACAACACTCCTGAGCTTGGAGGAAGCAATCCTTGAATATCAACCACTAGCCTTGGGCCCCCCTGCCCTCTAGGGCTATATCCCATAGAACCTTATTGACCAGGTTCCTGAAGAGGCAAAAGCCTGCTCTCTTGAAGTCCAGGGCAGCGAGCTTGCTGCATGCCCTTCTACTACTATGGCCTGCTGCTTTTCGCTGGAGGCAACAGTAGTGATCCTCTTTACTGGTGCATCATTCATTCGGTGCGGCATGCGTTTCCTTGTTAGCCCCCTGCAGACCTGTGAAGCAGTTCTGGTTGGGAATGTCGGATTTTGGAGGAAGCCCCTTGCATTTAATTGTCCTCTTCCTCCTTTTTTTTTGTCGGTTTTGTTACTAGCTCCCAGCTTCCAAGATTACTGCCCTCCTCCTTTTCTATATGTTATGGTGGACATTCGTGGTACCTGCACACGTGGAGCAAGCAGTCCAGCTCCCTCTCCACTTCCCTGGCATCTTTCAGCTACTTACAGCGTGCCGCAGCTCAGCCCCTGCTGCAGGAGGACCTCCACCAGGGCACACCGAGTGCAGCCCTGCCCATTGTGCACCTTCGCCCCAAGAGACCACTGCAGGCACTTTCCGCACCCCGAGCTCTGCACCGCAGCCTCCCCTCATCGGCTCTGCCTGGTGCAGACGCCGCCACCGCCGGGGCAGCCAGAGCAGCGCTCCCAGAGCGGACCCTGGCCCTGAGGCGAGCGCTCCCCTCCCCGCCCGCTGTCCGCTGGCTCTGCCAGCGCCAGCTGCCGCGCCGCGCTGTTCCTGCGCTCTCTGGGGCGGGTTTTACCTGCTCGTGGCGGCACCGCCCCCTGTGAGTCCCTGCTCGCCTCAGCGGAGCTGCCGGCTCCGGGGCAAGGCCTGGCGGTGGCTTGAGGTTCCCTCGGTTGCTCTCTTCGCTCAGAGCTGAGGGTCCTGGACGGGGGTGTTTCCCCTCGCTGCGGTGCTGAAGGCTCCTCTCTGGAGATACTCACCTCGGCAAAAATCGTTAATTTTATTCCGTGCATAATGGTACTGTAGGAAGATATAATTGAGCATATGATAAAGAAAAAAAAAGAGTAATTTTTTTCAGAAGAAAAAAGAAATTCAAAAGAACCTGTCACACTTTTTGGCCTGTAATACCTCTAGCATTTATGCAAAGGGACTATAAAAGAAGGCCTAGTTTAGATTCTTCGTTGGGATTTTAATAAATTCAGAGAAGGATTTGTCTACGGGAATTGAAAACCAAAGAAACTACGCTAGTTGTTGTTATCTTCAGTTGCACACAGATTTAAAAATGCTTGGTTTCTTCTAATCTGTCAGCTTTGGAGGAAGGAGTCCCATCAGCTTTGTTAGATGTTGGCTTAAGCCAATAGCGAGGCCATGAATATAAAATCACAGGATGTAGTTTCAAAATTCAAGCAAGAATCCACTGGGATTTCACTATTTTTCATTAACAGGCTGTTCTTCATGTTTGCCATGTACATCTCATATGAAGACCTTTGTGAAGCTGCCTGCTGGGAATTAGATTTTTACCACCTCTTTCTGTATTTTCCTTTTCTCACTCTGAAACAGGTGCTTGATAATCAAAGCCTGCAACCAAGAGAAGCCATCCTTATGTTCAGGCCTGTGATGATACTCATTAGGACTAGCTGGTTTCTTTGTGCATCAAGCTTTTTCTGCATGAGAGCGGTCTTCACAGGCAGGCCCAGCCACCCTTGCAGCTGGCTTGTATTTCATGCTAAGGTCTGCAGTGATACAGATCCAGGTCCCAAAAGCACTTCATGTTTCACCTGCGTGAGGGCAGAGTTGGTGGGCTACAGCAGTCCCATCCCTTGCTATTCTAATCTTAGGTAATTTTGGTGTAATGAAATCGCTGTTGAAATACACCACCACAGACATTTCACGGGGAAGTAGATGTATCTGTAAATGGGGAATGAAAAAGAAATCCTGACAGGTTCCTGGCAGTACCTGTATTTGCTTTACAGAAATAGATAAACTTCAAAACCTACGTGTATATGATAGACCTCCATTTCATGTTATGGACTGGTTGTCTTAGCATCCTTTTGAATATCTTTAGCAGAGAAATCTACTACTGTCCCATGACATTTCCTCAGAACATTGAAATCTTGCCTATATTGAAATAACGTTTGTCATACCTTGAAATAGGTATTTTTCTGTGCAAAATACTGAGGCATGTGGAGCTTTAAGGGAGCCTTACTTGTTCTTGTATTTTTGTGTTTGCCTTACATACTAACTACTAAAATGTGTAACAGAATGTGAATGAAAAATATTACAAAAGAATAAAAATACAGTGCTGTCTTTAAACCTCCCACACTGCAATTGAGTATAATTCCAACAAGCCACAGGTGTACACCCTATGCATAGGTGAAAATGTGATTATGAGAGGTCTGATGACAGTTCTGGGTCCACAAAGCATTCATCTCAATATAAACATCTGTTATGTATTCAAGGCAAAACTGTGCGGAATATAAAGCTATAATTGAGATTTTAAATGGAGAGATATCAGGAAACTCCAGGTTATTGCCCCAACAGGAACTCAAATTTGATCACATTATAAAAAGATAGTATTTTTTTATTAGTGTACATGATTTTAGGCTTCGTGCCTTATTATACTGAGATGGAATTGCTTCAGCTCAACAGAGTGTAGGGACTACTGACTTCAAGTGATGCACTTATTTCTCAATTATGGAACTGATGCACTATTCTGGCTGAGGGGCTCTAATGAGCTGGGCTATTGTTAGCTGTCAATATACATTGTGAAAATCCTGTGGTTTGATTGGCTGCTGTCTGTCATAAACCAGCAATAAATGTGATGTCCCCAGCTTCTTTATTCCTCTGCTGATAGTTGAAGTTGCCAAATCCTTTACATTACATATAAAACACCCTGTTATCAAATGCTCATAATTTGGCCAAACTTTAGTCGTGCAGGATCAAATTTCCTGTGCCTTGTGTCTGCCTTTAGGCGAATGTCCTTTTTAATTTCTTCTAAAACCATTTCTGAGAAAGAAATAAGGGAAAACTATTAACCACACAAGGTCTCTTCACAGTTCTCTCTTCATGTCTTGCTGCATTTCCAAAAGTGCAGACTCAAAGGCAAAAAAGTCAGCCTAAACTGCTGACTGGGAGTGAGAGTGTGATACAGTCAATCTGCCAGGCCTCCCCATATTTGCGCTTTAGCCATCTAAACTAAAAACCTCAGCCTTGTGCAGTTCAGCAGCCTGGGACAAGAGAGGGTATACTATATCTCTTATTTTTCCTTGTAATTTTAATTCTTCTAACCCCAGATCAGCCTTGAGTAAACAGGACTAAGGACTCACTCCTGTGCCAGATCAAATGGTTTTTCACATTGTCATTCTTCCTAAGATATCAGCACTACATATATAGCTTTGTGTTTTTTTTAAACAAATATAAGGGCAATCTTTACAGCACCAAGGTGTCTCAGAGTAAAAGTTTACTGTACCCTCTCAGATGCAATAGCTCAATATCATTTGTAATCAAAAATCAGGACAACACCAATATGTTACTTTGGAAATCAGAAGTGTCCTCATGCTCAGTAACTGAGATTTGGAACACTGTTTTGGTCCATCCTAATTTGGATGTCTATTTTAATGAAAAGACGTGCTAAAAATAATGATTATAAAAATATCATTGAGAGCTGTCAGATGGAATCTTTTGTTCAGATTACAAAGGTATTTCCTTCCTTTTTAGGCCATTTGTCTACAGAAGGATGAGTTGTTGTTAGCCTTGCCAATGAATATAGCCAATGATATCTTTGGTGGAAGAGCATCACCAGTGAGAGCAATCCATATCCTTACCACTGCCAACACAGCACGAGGGAAGCTGTACTAAACTGTGCTGGTTAAGGCTGTAGCTTTATGGTTTTCTACATTAACAACAGCAGAAAACCTGTGCAAAAAAGTTAGTTGCAAAATTTTTCTAACCTTTTCCGTTAAGGAAAAAATAGTAGTGACATTTTTATGCAAGTCTTTGCCAGGAGACAAGTAGCCAATTTTAATCACTCCAGCCTTCATTCCTAGAAACAGGTTTGCTCCCCATGCACACATCCGTGTATCTTTGTGAACTGAGTAGAAATGAAAGCAGAATTTGACTCTATGTAATGAAATCTATTTTTTCCTCAAAAAGAAAAAAAAGCCTGTCAGGTTACAAATGCAAAGTCTTTCTAGTTAATTTTCCTTTCATTTTATTTCTTTCCTGTTCTTTTTCCTTTTTTACTCTTTTTTCCTCTCTCTCTTAAGCAGAATGAAAAGAGTTCTTTAACCAAACAAATGTAAATACGTAAGTGGTAGGGATTTTTTTAAAAGTATGTTTTTCAGTTCATCTAACAAAGACATATCTGTCTGCTCGAATGATTCCTTACTGAATATGAATGAGAAGCCCTTTAATGAGGTACGGTAATTAAGCTCTGGCAAGCCCCCTTACCCCCCTGTCAGCAGCTTCCCAGGCAAATAGCCATTGAATCTGATGATTGACAAACCAGACGCTGGACATGTACTGTAGCTGATGGGGAACAATGGGCTGGGGGGCCATGGTATCTGCTGTACCCGGCTGTTTCAGCCCCATCAAAGGGCTGGGCTCCTGGGGTGTCTGTCTTGCTGTCCTCGTGGGCCTGAGCTGCACGTTTACCTGCCAGACTCTCCTGGCTGCTCTCAAGGCACCCGTCTTCATCAAGCAAAGGCTGGATGTGCTCCTTGTCTGCTCCGCCTGTGGCTGTGCAGGAGCGGGTTCATTCCTCCAGCACTTGTGTGTTGCAGCACTCAGCTCATAAATCTTTTTAATTGTTAAAAGTCTTTAACTATAGAATAGGATTCATTATCCATTGTGTTTGCCAAAATGCTATTTAATAAGTTGCTTGTTTTATTAACCCTGACAGAAAAGAAAACAGGGTTCTTTATCTCCAGCTGTTGTAGACAGATATGGGATTTGTCTGAGCAGTTTTGCTTAACATGTTGCAAAATGAGTGTGTTTAACAGGTTTGGGGTGGCTGACCTACAGTAGAATTGCACACCTTTCCCTTCTGTCCTGTACCCTGAATAAACAGTACCTGTGTCAGCAGACTGCTTATGTCTTAGAAATCATGCAGGAAGGACTGGTAAAGAAAAAAACACACCAAGAAACAGACACAACAAAAAAAAAACTTAGAAGCTCTAGTTTTTACCAAACCTGTAACTCTTGCTGTATGATTTCCCAGAAGCCTAGATGAGAAGGATGCGTCTTTGTTTTAATTGATTGTAGACATACGGATTGGCATTGTGAGAGACTCCTTGATTTCCAGGCCAAGAGGTTAATTTCCTTCCTGTATGTCATCAGTTCTGTAACACATTCATGTGCATTACACTGTCCTCATGGTCATTTGGAAATACAGGTAATGATGGCCTGGCTGTAGGCTTTGTAGAACAAACTGGGTATTATTTGAAACGTGTGATGCCAACTTGCATTTTGAAAGATATACAGGGAGGAGAAATGTACTTTTCAGGGAAAAGAATGAATAATTTAAACATTTCCTATCTCCTAAATAACAGAGAAAATATGTGCAAATATGTATATATGCAAACATTATCTGAATAAGCTGCTAGTGTCATTTGTCAAAATTGGCAATCTCCTGTTATTAAAATTGAAAGCTCACCACTCTTTCTTCCTTTCTGGACTTTTTTTTTCTTCAAAAAGCAGAGATAAATCGCAGTAGTACAATTAAAACACTTGCTAAATATTACTTTGTTGGGCTTAACGATAGATTACAATGTGTGCATAATGACCCAGTTCTAGTAATATCATCTGATTTAGTAAGGAAATCAGCATCTGCCATATGTTCACCAATAAGGTCTTAGAAATTCTTCTTCTTGTTCTTGATGTCTCAGCCAACTGCTAGCAAGGATGCTGTTTTGTCCTGAAATTGTCTTGGTTTTGAGCACCAGGCACATTAAAGTCGTAAGCATGTGGCTCATTTTATCACACCACCTCTAGGAATGAGCAGGGGGTGAATTAACAACCTGCCACCTGCCTGCCCTGAGTACCTTTATGCTTGGAAGTGTTCTAGTTGCAGACCAGTCTGAAAACTGATTTCCTGTTAACATCCCCAGAAAGGTGTACACTGTGACTTTGGGGATATTTTAAAAGATGAAAATTAATCTTGACATTTCCCCTGGATATATTCACACTCAAATGGAAAGATTATTTACCTCTTATGACAAACTAGAGAACAACATAAAAACCCCAAATAGGAAAATGTCAAAATAGAGAGTAAAGCAAGACTCTGCTGTGCCATTTAGCTATATACTTGCTATATTTGTTATGGATTTGCTATTTGTAGACTCACAAGCTATGGTGCATGAATGAGCCAATGATATGATTTACTGTGTATTGGTCAAATCCAGACGGTGAGTAAACACTTCTTCATTGGTAGCTGCTGTGGATCATAGCGGAATTTGCAGATGTTCATCATCACTCAAATTTTTATTGTCAGCTTGTTTATATGAACTCTTTTTTTCATACTAGTCCCCCTTCAATTTTGCCAGACCCATCTGCATATTAGGATCTGTTTTCCTTTGGCATGTGGACTGGACTTGAGCTGCCACTTAGTAAGTGTTTGTCCTACCCACGCTTGACTCCCATTTTCAGAAAGCAGGAACCGTGGGAGCATCACTCCAGGCTAGCAATGAAGGTGAATATTGGCACATGTTCACATTGAAATATGAGCTGTTGATCATGAGGCTTTTTGACAGCTGACAATGGTGACCTATAAATTGAACCAGTATCTTCACTATTCCATTAGAATATTGGCAAGTAGGAGGTAATTTTGTTACTGTTTCATATGGTTTGGTAGTTTAAAATTAATTTTTATTATTAATGGATTTAATTTGTATATTGAAATAATACATTTTATCATTCTCTTCTTCCAATGACTCTCTTGTTCTCATATGTCTTATATTCCCAGAGCAGAAAAACATATTTTGGCAAAACTAGTATAACCCCTTTGGTATTAGTGGGCTTGTAGTAATTTGCTCTGACTTTTAGTGTGTCCTGTATTTGTATATATGTATATGTAAGCCTCTTTATATATGATGTGTAGCATTTCATAACAGTCTATAGATCTGAACTTTTGTCTAAAATGTTTAAGCTAGTATTTGATTAAAAGGGACCAAAGTTGTTTAATAGTACTGATGACTTGCTTAACTTGCTTCTAGATGTAGAAATGTATCCCCAGAAAGTGTAGATTTAGATTGGCTGTAAGTATTGGGACAGGTTTCCCAAAGAAGCTGTGGTTGTTCCATCCCTGGAAGTGTTCAAGACCATGTTGGACAAGGCTTTGGTCAACATAATGTAATGAAAGATGTCCTTACTCATGGTAGGAGATTTGGTACTAGGTGGTTATTAAAAAGTCCCTTCCAACTGTCCTGGGTTTAGCAGTAGCAGTCAATTTTTCTCCTTCTTAGTAGCTGGTGCAGTGTTGTGTTTTGACTTTCATCCTGGGAACAGTGCTGATAACACCGATGTTTTTAGTTGCTGCTTGGTAATGTTTACTCTGACCAAGGACTTTGTGAGTCTCATGTTCTGCCAGGGAGGAGGGGAAGCCGGGAGAAAGCAGAGACAGGACACCTGACCCAGGCTAGCCAAAGAGGTATTCCATACCACAGCACGTCATGCCTGGGGAGGTAACTGGGAGTTATCCAGAAGGGCATGGGTTCTTCGGGGTCAGGCTCGTTTCAGCAGGTGGTATCGTATTCTCTTCCCTTGTTATTTTATCATTATTATTATTAGTGGTAGCAGTAGTGATCTGTGTTATACCTGAGTTACTGGACTGTTCTTATCTCAACCCGTGGGAGTTACATTCTTTCGATTCTCCTCCCCATCCCTCCGGGAGTGGGGAAGGGGGTGGAGGGGAAGGAAAAAAAGAGGGAGGAAAGGGGGGGAGTGAGTGAACGAGCTGCTTGCCTGGGTTTAAACCACAACACCAACCCAAACCAGTCTGTGATTCATTCTGTGATTCTGTGTGATGTAAATAAAGTACAGGCACAAAGTAGGGTGTAGTAGTAGGATTTTGCATTTTACCAAAATATTATCCTTATTTAGGGACTAGAGGAAAAGAGCTGGAGATACTAAAATCACAGTGGAAGTACATTTCATCTGAACTTTTTACTTGTTTGAAATGTCAGTACTTATTCCAGAGCTATCAGCCATCAGAGAGAATACTCACAAAGGTTTTTCTCCATCAAGTTAGTCATATGAAATCGTTAGCTAAGTTTTCACACTTCTTTCTAGCATGTAGTTAAATACTCTAGTTAGATTGAAGTAAAATTCTTTGCTACAGATTTAGTGGTTCCAAAGGTTTTCATTCATTTGAACAGTTACTGCAGCTATCCTCTTCGTACACCCTACACCTTAGACTTTTTCCTGAGCATCCATCACTGATAACCAGTGGAGACAGTACAGTTAGTGTCTTCGTATGGTCCTTGAATTCTTATGATGGGCTACATCAGTCCAAATACATCTATTTAACATGATAAAACCAACATATTTCTCTTGAAAACTCATGAAAAGCAATCATCTCAAGATGTATTCTTAATGTTGTTTTTTTTCATTCCATGAGACTTTTAAACAAAAACGTATTAATTTATTGATATTAACAAATGCAGACTGATAAATTTCTATATGCTTTGTTTTAAGAAGGAAAGACAACACTGAATTCTAACATGCTGACCTGTAACACAGTACATGGGAATGTGTTGGTATTTTTAACAAGATTATGTTAATAATGATAATAATACACTAGGTCTTTAAAAATATTTTGTAGTCAGGTATCGAAAGTTTAAAATAAGCCTGCAAATCTCCATTCTCTCAGTAAGCTGGACCTTCTTTTCCTTCCTGGCTGTCATTTTCTTTTCTGTCCTTACAGATCCACACACCTGTCCCTGTTGTCCAAGACATTAATGTTTTGCTGGGTTCTTCTTTTTCATGTCTCTGCAGTTACTATCTAAATACCAGGACCTCTTCCTGTTGATTAGTATTGTCTACCCTTTCCAATAGCTGGTAACTAGATTTATTTCAAAGGCCAATTAGTCATTAGTTAAATTTCAAGGACTCTATCAAAAGGCTAATGTTTGTATCTTCAGACCTGTGGTCAGTTATCACGACTTCATGGTCTAGGCATGATAATGAAAAGATAGTGCGTTCTCTGAAGAGCTTGCAGAATAAACTGCAAGTGAAGACAGGAAGAACAAAGTAACAGGGGAATTATTGATTTGCCATATTGTCCGGTTTTTGCAATGGGAAGCACTTGAGTGAAGAGCCTGGTGTGTGTGAGACTCTTTCATTACAAGTGACAGCAGTATGCCTAGCACGCACTTTGTGCCTACACCTCTGAATCAAGCCACTGAGCAGCAAACAGTAGAGAGGCATTGCCACAGTTCTGCATCTGAGCTCATGAGCCCTGCAGAGTGAAATAAACTAGAAGCTATTGACATAAAACTTAGACCAAATTTTTCAGTTCTGGAAATTGCTTAATTTGTATAGCCTAATAAAACTGGTAGTAGGCATTCTCCTTGCCCTTAAGGTAAATGCAACTGCAATGTAGTGTAAAGATAGCCATGCTAGATTTAAACTGACTAGACACGACATTGCTAGCTACCTAACGAGGAATCAACATGGGCCAATTAATTATTTATTTACCTTACTTCTGAGATGGCTTTTGCAGACCATGAAGATATGGCACAGCTGGGCTGCTGTCGGCATCCTGACGCCAGTGTTAATGCTAGAAGGTGGATATGGCAGGGACAGGGCCAGATAGCTGAGAAGGACATGCTGGCCTCTGGGACACCTGTACATGGGACAGTACCCATGAGGAAAGGCTGAAAGACAATGGCCTAGCTTCACAACTCCAGTAGTTGTGGGCTCCTCAGTACCACTTCAGCCATTAGACCTTTCCCCACCTCAACCACATGCTGTTCTTTGCTTCTGTCAGCACTCAGACCTTGTAACAGCCCAGAATATATTTTCCCCTATCCTTTTGAGAGCAGTCCATAGCTTGAGAATTGCTTCAGACCCTCTGCAGTGCTTACCAGGAAGCAGCTGGTTTTCCCAGTTGCCAAGCTAGTTTCTTTAGAGCTTGCATTTCTTCATAGCTTGAGCAGACCCATCCCTTAGCACTGCATTGTGTGCGTAACAAAAATCCCCAGCCAGACCTGTTGAGAAATCTCTTAAGTATTTCAATAAACAGTTGTCTATGATAGTGCAGATAGTGAAACTCCTATTCCAGATTCTTATTTAGTGAGCCCTCTGTGTTGAAATGCTTAAAAAGGTCTTTTATTCTCTTGTGCTTCACTGAATTTTCTTTCTTTAAGGTGGATGCTTATAGAAATGATAAGCAAAACGATTATAATTGCTTTTTTGTATATAGAGACAACGCTGATTTTATTTTCCTCTGGCAGTGAAGTATTATTATTAAAAGTTGCTTGATTTGATTTTTTCTTGCACTTTTAAAAATTTCAGCAAATGCTGAATAAATTTGTTTGCTTTCTGCTGAAACAAACATCTCACCAAACTCAATGAGGGAAACCCTAAAGGTGGATTATTTTATTTTTTCTTTTTTTTCATTTGTTCACTATTGAACCGTAACTTTCATTGGATTTGGGAGAGTTGGACAGTGTCAGAGGGTACGTCCTCATTTTAAAACCTTGAAATCCTTCACATGGACAGCCATTTTAGCTAATGTAAATTGATAGACAAATGTAAATTCCTCATGGGAGGCTTGGCAGAGCCTTGACAGGAGTAACCAGATAATCAGACTGAAAATCTGCTGCACACAGAGATCACTCTGAGCACAAAAGTCTCTTCAGACCAAAATGTTTGTTTGCTGTTCCAAGGTATATGTTTTGAGATCTTCGAGGGGCGGTGCACAGTCTCTGCTTTTCTTGCTCTAGTGGAGTTTGCAGCATTGGTGTGTACAACACATACTGAAAAGTGTTGTATAAAAAAGGCTGAGATCATATGTGACAGAGAATTTGGTAGAACTGGTGCATGTAAAAAAATTGCCCAACTTTCTTAGAAACTAATTCAGAAGTTAATAAATTTTATGTCCATTTGCCCTGAGTTTTTCTGCTTATTGTAATATCACCAATGTTTTAAAAATTCGGTATCCAGCTCTATAGGAGCTGCTTCTCTCTCTCCCTCTCCCTCCCTTTTTTACTTCTAAGTCAGTAAACTATGATGTATGTGTCTCTCCCTGAATAACGTTATTATATGATGCTGCTGGAGCCCTGAATAGCTTGGCTGTGGACTGCTGAACCCTTTGAATGTAATTGTTTTAACACCATGAAATGAAGTAATGCATAAAATTGATAATAAACGGATATCTCTCTGCCTCTGCATGCAAATGAGCACTTAGCACCAGGGCACAGATGCCACCATTGTTTCCCCCCTGAAAATGACAAAGTAAGTGAAAATATCTACCAAGAGCTTAGAAAGTACGGTAGCTGCATTTTCATTATATTTTAGAATTTCACAGAGTTGAGAAAGCAAACTCTCCTGCCAACATTCAGAAAGGGGCTGGACAATGCCCGCCTGTAGTACACTGGAACATACAGTGAAGCAAGGTTTTGTTGATTTTTTTTGAAGATAAAGAATATAGCTATTAGTGACTCTCTTCCACTTTTGTGTTTTCAATTTTACAATCTCATTTTTGTTTTTGAAACAAAGACTGTATTTTTTATCTCAGTGTCTTGCCTCCTCCACCTCCTCCAAAAAGTACAGCTAGAATTAATGTGTAACATCCATTAATCTGCAGTGCATATTAAACAGGCAGATTTGGAATAACTTGGGTCTGGCTACAGTTTTGGGTTTAACCTTCGGTTGTTTTCTAATTTATACTTTTAGTTAATAAATATATCCAGGAACTAAAATGATTACTTTGTTGTAGAAGTGTTGTTCAGCTTCCCTTTTTTTCTCTTTCTGCTTTAACGAAACGGTAGAAATCCATAAAAGGGGGGTATTGTTTTATGGATTAATCCTCCCATTTTCAAACAACTGTATTGCTGTTCATTTCATAAAGGAATCTTACATAAAAGCCTAAATTAGCTTATCACATTTTTTACCTTTGCTCCTAGGCTAACAGTTTGAAGTTTCGCATTATGTTATTCAACTATGGTTACATAAAACAGTCCTAAATAGCAATAGATTGTATTCATGTTTGAAAACAACATAATTTTCACATAGGTTTCTTAAGAGTGCAAAATTTGCACTCATCTTCTAGCTTTATGATAAAGTTATCACTTGAGTTGGTGTTCAAAGCTTTGTTGAAGTCCAGACATCTGATATTTGTTGACTCTGCCATATCTGAATATCTGCTGCCTGTTCATAGAAGACTGCCTCCTTTTTCCTTTTTCCCTTTTCCCTTTTCCCATTTTTTTTTTCTTTTTATACATTGCTTTATTCGTAGCTCCAATACTGTGTAATTTCATGTCTACCCCTTCCTCCCTTCTGTTATCTCCTCCCCTGCACCCCAGTATCTCTGTTCCAGTTTGGAGCCTCGCCCTTCATCATTAAGTTCTCAGCATAGCCCTGTCTGTGTGGAGAGCGATTCCAACTCTGTGAGGTACCCAAAGGTGATCTTTTTAAAACATAGTTGATTTGAAGAGCCAAAGTTAAATAAAAGCTTCATTTTTTGTTAATTCAGTCCAACTGTAAGCTATTACTGAAAAGGTCAATCCCATTTCTGATTATTCTGAAATTTCTATATTGAAAGTTCTGAAATGCATTTGCCTAACATTGAATGAATAGATGACATTATTTCCCATTTAGAGCCATAAAGAGGTATTTAGTTAAGCTATACTGGTTTTGAAGACTTTGGCTGAAATATTATAGCATTATTTTAAAATTTAATTTTCATTTTGCCATATCATAAGCATTTCTCTGTGCACGTGTATGGCGTGTCCAGTACTGTTCTCACAATGCAAAATGAGAAATTTGTCTCATGAGAAACCTATAGAGAATCATAATTCTGGATTTAAAGTTAGATCAAATTTCCACATCCTTTCATTTCCAAGAATCACTGAGCAAAAGGGAGACAGCCTATTAATAAGTTTTTTCAGTGTAGAATGATTAATGTAAAACCAGGATCTAATAAGAATAATTAGCAAAAGAAGGTATTTGATGGGAGTTCCTCAAATACCCCAATCTAAACTTAAATGCCAGAGATGTGAGAAAAAAAAACACTTGTGGTCTTCCAATAAGGAATTAAGAAAATATACACAGTGAACAGAAACAAAAGTAATTTTATGAAGTGTTCAAGTAACATATAAATAATGAATCCTTGAACCATATAAATCTCATATCATGTAGTTGATTTATGCTTCAACATAAAAATCATTCGATGCATTATGCACGGCTTTGATATAGAACTCTGTGAAATATGATGATACTTCCTTGAAATTCTGTTGCTTGCTCAAACTTGACCCTCCATGTAAAGCTGAGGGACAAAAAGAAATCATCTGCATTAAAACAGGGAACAATGTATACATAAATATATTCTGCTCCTTCCCATCATACCACACCTGTTCAGAAAATATAAGTGTCCCTTGTCTTATGATATGGCAATCTGGACACCTTCTCAAATAATGGTCTAGGAGTCTAGCCTAACACTAGTTATATCAGTAGGCTCTTTCTCTGCTTTCTCAGTTGTGGATTTGAGAATCTCATCTCATTATTTTAATCACCCTCCACTTTAACCTAGAAATAGTATCACCAGTTCTGATAAAATGAGAACAGAATTATTACAAATTTTAATCACAACTGAAAAGTTATCAGGCTAAAAAACAGTCTTTGGTATCCTGTATGTTGTTTTACAAATATATATACCTTCAACACCTTGTTTGCACAGTGACACCAAATTGTTGCCTGAATTAAAGCGTGGCAACAGTACATATAGCAGTAATGAAGTAAAGAATGCTACACATCTAACAAAATTCAGTTTTACAACTTTTCATGGAGTATTTACCTAACAGTCAATGAACTTTGTTTCATTATGAACTCCAAAATAAGATGCATTCTTCTGTTTGATTCTCACTGGCATTGTTCAGTTCTTCCTTAGAGATTATATTTGAGACAAACTAGTGTTGTTGGCAGGCCATGGACTTGTGTGCCATCAGTGATAACAATGCTTCCTTTGTCTGACTTGGTTGTATGTTTATAAACTCTTTGGGTTCTCTTTTACTTTGCATGCACACAATACCAAGCATAAGGAGCTTTCACCTAAGTGAGACTATAAACTCAGATCTCATCCTCAGACATTATAGATTGTAAAATAGCCCAGTTATAAGGAGTTCTGGTTGGATGTGGCTTTGGAAGAATATTGGCTTCAGATGGGTTGAGGTGGCTATATGCGTTCTCAGGCATACAAAAACCTATGCTCAGGGACGTAAGCATGCAGGTTGAAGGGTTCAAAAGCAGAGATGTGTTACAAGCTGTGCTGGCGGTTACAACTATACTGCAAAAGAAAGCAGAAGGCTGAAAAATGAAGTAATGTGCTCAGCCTTTATCCTACTATGCCTGCTTGACTAAGAAGCCTAATGACAACTCTATGTATTTTAAAAAAGCAGAAGACTGAGACAAAAAATAGTATAAAACAAGAATAACTCAAACTAAGGAACAGTGATGCATATTGTCTTTCCCAGTCTTATGTTCTGCAGATCTGTCTGCAGAGTGAGAATAATGAGAATACAAATAGTAACTCTTTGTCGTCTTGTACCTTTTGTCTTTTGTATGTTTAAGTCTTCATAAACTCACAGTATGCCACCGCCTCTCTATAGATTTTAAAAAGCTGTAGAGTTACTTCCAAAAAACATTTACATTCTTGGGCAAATGGTAGGGAGGATTTTCAAAGCAATTTAAAGGAGCTTGTATCCAAACTCTCCTGAGAATAGCTTCAGCCTATATTAGTTTACATTCATGTTATTTCAGATTATTTTCAAGACCAGGTTGGACGAGACCTTGGGTGATATGGTTTAGTGTGATGTGTCCCTGCCCATGGCAGGGGGGTTGGAACCTGATGATCTTAAGGTCCTTTCCAACCCTAACTATTCTATGATTCTATGATTTTCAGAAGCTTAAAAAGTAGGTATTATCTATTCTTGTCAGTGGCCTAGGAGGTGTCAGTGAAGCTAGTACCATTGATTAGCCAGAAAACATGTTGGTATTTCTAAGAACAGATTTTGCTCTTTTTGAGATTAATGTCTAATAACTGCAGGGGCAGTGACATGTTTTACTCTTTTCCAGGGTACTATGTATTATGCCTTGACAACACTGGATTAATCCTAGCTGAAAGCACATACTTAGCTGAGGCACTAGGGAAAGGAGGCTAGTTTCCCCAGTTTATGACCAGAGAGAAGGATTCCCATTGCAAAATAATTATTCAGCCAAAATATTTGAGTTGCCTATAGAAAATATCCAGCTGTCCTTGTGCATTGGCTGCAGAAGATGTCTGGGAAATGGACTCTCAATTTGAACATCTATTCTAGTGCTTGGATAAGGTTCATCCAAGCCACAGCACTTAGGTCTCTCCCTCTCTTATGGCCTCTACACTATCTAGCCACTTACTGTCCTGTTTTCCTCTATACCTGACCAAAGAGCATGGGCTTTCAAAGTTCATTATCTTGCTTCTGGCAGATGAGCCCAAACAACTGACGCTCCCCTTTCATTACTGAGGTTCTTTTGCATTACCTGTTCTACCTAATGTATTACCTTTGGTTCAATCCAATTTTGTTTAAATTACACTTTACTAAAGTAGTAATTCAGACATGTTCCACTTTGGCTTCACTCCTACATTATTGACATCTGTAGGAGAAGCAGCATTAGATCAATGCTTATCACTCTTCATGGATTTTTATGGCCAAAAAAAAGGTCATTGTGATCATCTCTTCTTAACTGCTGTATAATATTAGCCCATAGTATCTCACTAAGTAAATTGTGTTCGAAAGCTCCTACCCTGTTACAGTCAGTGGGGATTCTGTCATTCTCTTTAAAGCAAGCATGTTCCAGCTTGTTTGGTTTTAAGAATTTGAGTGACAAAGAAACTCACATCTTTTGCAGAAGTGGTTTACTTCTTTCTGGAAATACGGTGCTAGAAGTCTTGCTTACACAACAATCTTGGCCTGAAGAGCCAAGTAATTTAAGCTCAGTTGAAAATACTTTATGGTCATGTGAATTCATTTCATTATAACAAAGCTCTGTCTAAATCCCAGGAATTTTATCACAGCATATACATTAATTAGTATTTTCAGTGACTTTTTCTATATTTTAGAGACCAGAATAGAGTTCTTTGGAAAAAAATAAACATACACTGTATATTTGCATTTCGTGTTATTTCTTCCAAACAGGTATTTCAGGACAGTCTCATTTCAAGCACTACATTTTAGAAGGAAAATACACAGAAAAATACAGAGCTTATCGTCCAGTTCTTTAGTTTGGATATAGCTCAATCAATCTCGTATTTTCAGCTGGCAATAAACTTTATGCTGCTAGTTTGCTAGCTTGCTTACTGGAATAGGTATTATCATTTTCTCTGATCCAGCAACTGGCAATTTCATGAAGAATATGGTAAGCCCTTGTTTAGCTCCCACCTCTGCCTAAAGTGCTTCATTCTACAGAAAATGGCCATAATCCTGAAGTTTTAAAGACTTCCTCCCCTCAGTCTTCACTGTTGGTGTCAATTCAGTTTGTTCGAATAGCCAGACATTTATTGCTACCCATCTCTTCCACCTTCCAGGTGACTTTCAGAACAGGGAATTAATTTTACTCTCAAACTCGGGGCAATATTTTGACCTAGCTCACCCAGGAGATGGTGAGACTTCATTAAAATCCTTCTGTGAACCAAGCAGGCAGCAGAAATTAATTGATTCTTCATCTTAAGTGCCTAGTCAACATGCTAGAAGCTTATCATACACTGGATATACAATTCTTTCATTATCATTAAGATAAGGGGGATGAAAGAAAGGAGGGTCCTGGGCCTGGCAGTGTGATACTCTGTTGTGAAAAGCACTTCAGCTGGCTTCCACCAGCAGTTGCTTTTATTTCTACACATAAAGAACTTCAACAGAAAAGCTGAGAGCTTCCTCCCTGCTTTCCCCTCCTTTCATGTCCAACCCACCAGCAGATAGTGTCATCCCTGGGCAGGAGCAGGGAATGTGGTTTCCAGGTCCCTAAGGCATGAAACAAAGCTGAAGCCAGATTTCCTGCAATGCTGGCTAGCTATTGGGTAAAATGCAGTAAAATTCCTATTGGAAAGGGAAAAAATGTGGCAAAATGCACTTTGTGTGGCTTGATTTTTATTAGCCAAACTATGGCATCCACTAATCACCTGGTTTTATTCCTAAATCTACAGTGGACTGACTGAGTCAGAGTTACAGTGAGTGGTGCATCCTTTCTGTCACTGCAGGAAGTCTCTTAAAGTACCTGCTTTCTCTGAAGGTTTATCAGTAAACCTGTTAATAAAATCAGGGTTTGTTGCTTGTCTAGACTCTTAATTTTCATCAGTATAATAACTAATCTCGTTTAAAATAAATAAACCTCATTTCCCCTCATATTTGTATTATGCAAAATGAAATTGTCTCTGGGTATCACCTGTATGTGCTTAAACATACTTTAAACTGCTGTGACTTTTGAATTTTGTGATTAAATGTAATTGTGATTGATTACCTACTGCCAGTCTCACCTGACTTCTAGAAATCTCATAGAAATTATAGCTTTCATCTCAACAAGAATTGCCAGTTAAAATAATTTGTAATAAGCAACACTTTCCCCTTATGTATATTCAGTAATTCTAAGAGAAGGACATTTTATTGAATGCACTTGATGCATTACTGTAATGGAAAAAAGGAAGGCAGAGCCTACTAAATTTTCCTCTCTGGAACAAGATTGATTCAGTCCAACTGTATGTTGTTTAATACACAACTCATTCCATTCAGTGTAATAACAAGAATGATCTCTTCCAATGAGAACTATTTTCTTGTTGGCCACAAGAAGAGTGTAGACTTTCCTGGTTCATTAAAAATAAAAGTCAAAGAAAGATTATATTTAAATGTGTTTATAGCTGATTACTTCATTTTCTCATAAAATCATATGTACAGTTTTAAGCCACCTGTGTCACTGGTGACATGTACAACCACAATTCTAATGACATGACAAACTTTCCCTCTTCTCCCCTCCTCTTGGCCCTACGCAAAAAGTCTTGATTAATTCCTAGTGCTATGAGGGGAAGAAACTGGGGGAGATCATTGCACCTGGGGGCAAGTAGTGGCAGCTGCACTTCAAGATCATTTCATCTTTAGAGAAGATAGAGTTTAGTCCAGTTTCCTGAAGCCCACTTCATAGCCATTGCAAATGTAGTGAAGAAGTTTATTCTTAAGTATTAAAAAAAAATAAATAAAAAAGTAATCCATTTGTCAGGGTTCTTATGAATAGATGTGGACCTAAATGTGAAAAATAATCTCCTTACACATACAGGTAACTATTGAAGTACTGGATAATAAGCCTTATATTTACCTGATGCCTTCAGCCTCTATTCTGCTACACAGCCAGAGGGACTTGTGTTCTGTCATGATTGCTGAGCCTGTAGTAGTTAAATGGGACTTGGAGCCCTTTGAAAATCTAACTCTGTACTTGTGCATGCAGATCCTGAAAATCTTGATAATTTTTAATCTAAGAAATGTGCTTATACCCCTGACTGGAGCAAGGTTGTTCCCATTTTTTCAGTCTTGCTTTACACTGAAGTCGCTGTTTCTTGAATCAAAAAGATGCCTCTCAAATGACCAGAGTTCCTGATTTAGTGCTTTGGCTCACATGTCAAGACTTGAAGGTCCACTGTGCTTTAGAAAAGCAGGAATAGTATCCAAGTGATTAACCTTGGCTTTGTTTTCCTGCTCTCCACTACTTTTTCTTAGAGGACCTAGGTACACCTAGGTGCGCACTCTGTACAAATGGTGCAGTAGCATTTCAAACTAATGTATGTTTTGCTGTTGAAACCTCCAGACTCTGCCCCATATACACAGTATGCTTGAAGATGTGAGAAAGACCTTCTTTTTCCTATAAAACCATCTTAAAACTTTATTTCTGAGCCATGTCTTTGTTTTGTTTTGCTTTCTGTTGTTTACAGACTTCAACATTTACTCTAACCAGTACAAGACTCTGAGGGTAAATACATCTACAGTATATTTTTTTTTTTAATCTTTCTCCATCTGAAGGGGAGGTTTGTTTGTATAAATTTATTTTCTATGAAAAGTTTAAAAAATGTTTTGACGTACACTAATCCAGGCAAGGTTAGGAGCTTCCATGGAAAAAATAGCATATACTAAAAGAGTACTTGGAGCACCAGAGTATTTACTTAGCACAGTGCTTTAACACAGACAGACAGTAACTAGCATTATAAGTCCAAACAGGGCTGGAAGATCATGGTGTATGTGCAGTTGAGTATAATGAGTGCTACATGATTCTTCTACTCCAAACTCCAATGCAGCTGAACGCAAACAGCTGAACACTTCTTAGAATGCATTGGCTAGTAAGTACATCTGGACTGGGTTTAGAGGACATTTCTTGCTGATACAGGTTGACTTCTGTGGTCTCTTGAGCAACAGGCATGTACAGGAAGATGTGGCTTTCATGGATCACTCTATAGTTTCAACTTTTAGTGTACTTTCAAACAACGGAGGTACTCAGAACAGATAACTATTGCAGAATTTGCCTTCAAAATTAGCTAAAGCCTCTGTATAGACTTTTCAGGATGTGTGACTCTGCGTCATGGGACAAAGGACACGAGAAGGTGAGGGTGTATTGATCTGAGCTACTTCTTTCCCTCCCCCTCCCTCAGATGGGGCACCGTGGAGTCAAAATAGGCTGTACAAGTTGCTGAAAACACTGAGTGCTTATATATGTGGAGATGTGATAAGTAGCTCTAAAAGGGAATAAAAATAGTCTAGACATGGTGGCATGTAAGAGAAATACAAAGTGAAAGAAGAAGAAAATTTGTTCCCATACAGTAAGGAGGAAGTGAAAGTGGCAGGCCTAATTTTACTTTTAGACAAGTCTGCTGATTCCCCATGCCAGGGTACAATTAAAAAATAAGCTAGCAAAGTTCAGCTTCTGAAGAATATTTCAAATTTTAGACACCAGCTTATCTTAACTGCCACTTTTTGTTACTTTCCTGTCCTTTGTCTTTGAAATCTTGCCTTATTTTGCTCTCTGGAACTCCAGCTCTTTTGGAAACTTGAGAATATTTGAATTGTGTATATAGTGCCCAAAGGTTACCATTATGCAATTACAAAATTGAGGTATAAAGAGGTGAAGATAAACTGAGAGATAACTATGAGAGTTTTCTCCACTTTGGGCCAGCAAAGGGATTTTCATGGTGAGTTGTGGTTAGAAAAGTTACTTTGGGAATAGTTCTTTCCTTCAATGAATAGATTTATTTATTAAAAGAAAGAAAATTAAGTGGGAAGAGAATGAGAAAATAGTTCCTCTGGTTTTACTTCTGCGTATCTGAAACTACTTTGTTTCCCTCAGTAACTTTATTTAGAGTAAATCTACCTTGTGTTTGGTTATAACTATCACAGCATCCAGCCTTGATTTGAAGCAATCAGGAGATGGATAATCCACCATTTCCTTTGGTAGTTTGTTCCAACAGTTAATCATTCTCACTATGGCTTATTTCCAATTGGAATTTGTCTGGCTTTTAGCCATTGGTTCATGTTATTTCTTTCTGCATTAGATTAAAAAGGCCTTTACTACCTTGTATTTTCTTCCTGTGAAGGCACTTATGTACTGTAATCAAACCACCTCTCAATTTTCTTTTTGGTAAGCTAAATAGATGAAGCTCTGTAAGTCTTCCACTGTAAAACAGTTCCTTCAGGCCTCAATAAGTTTTGTGGCTTTTTATCTCACCCTCTCCAATTTTTCAATATACTTTTTAGAAAGTGAGCACAAGCTCTGTGTGCAATATTTTCACCTCATCCCCTAGAGACATGGCCCTAGTTGCCCTCATGTCTCTTCTGTTTATTCACCCAACAATTAGATTAACATTTTTCCACAGAATCAAAACAGAAGCTCATTGAGTTGTGTGCTCACCATAACTGTCTATGCCCTTTTTACAATAACTCCTTAAAAAAACACAGTTCCACATTTCTTTTTGCTACATATCCCACTTGGAATTGTCTGTATTACAAACTAGACTCAGAATGCCAATAGATTCAGGTCACTTGTTCTAGAGGCCAGCCAGCCTCCTCCTCACCTACTAATTTGCCAGAATTTTTGCTATCCACAAATTTTAACCACAGAAACATTTCCACAAATACACAGTTCTTCAAAGCACTCCAAGGACCAGACACTTGGTCGATTCCTTATGCTCTGAATATGGACTTTGATTAAGGTGTTTGGCCAAATTATACATTAGATTCCCTAAGAAGAAAGCTAGGTTCCTCACGAAAAGTAACGCATAACTAATTAGATGCAACAAATATAATTTCTACTTTTAGTTAAGTTTATGAGGCCAGTAAATATTGCTAATTATTTTATTTCCAATAGCGTCATAGCACTAGATGTCTTTCAGTTTCTCAGACTCTCCTTCAGTATTCTCTCCTTGAATTCTGATATATAAAAGTACTTTTAGAAATTAGCAATAAAAGGAGGGCCAAGGAGAACCTCCATCCTCCACTGGATACTAGGGGAAACCTAGTGCCTGTAGATGAGGAAAAGGCTGAAGTACTTAATGCTGTCTTTGCTGCAGTCTTTAATAGTGACACCAGCCATCCGTAGGTTACTCGGTTCCCTGAGTTGGATGGCAGAGATGGGGAGCTGACTGAAGTCCCCATAATTCAGGAAGAAATGGTTAGCAACCTCCTGCTCCACTTAGACATATACAGGTCTATAGAGCTGGATGGGTTACACCCAATAGTGCTGAAGGAGCTGGCAGAGGAGCCTCCTAAGCTACTCTCCATCATCTATGAGCAGTCCTGGTCTAGTGAGCAGATCCCAGAGGATGGGCAGTTGGCCAGCTTGATGACTCTCTACAAAAAGAGCAGGAAGGAACACCCAGGCCTGTCAGCCTGTCCTCAGTGCCGAGGAAGGTCATGGAGCAGATGATCCTGAGTGAGATCATAAAGCGCGTGCGGAAAGACAGAGGGATCAGGCCAAGTCAGCATGGGTTCATGAAGGGCAGGTCCTGCTTGACCAATGTGGTCTACTTCTACAGTAAGGCGACCATGTGGTTGATGAGGGAAAGGCTGTGACCATTGTCTGTTTGGACTTCAGTAAAGCATTTGGCACTGTCTCTCACAGTGTCCTCCTGGAGAAACTGACTGCTCTTGGCCTGGATAAGAGGATTCTTCACTGGGTTGGAGACTGGCTGGGACTGAGCCTAAAGAGCAGTGGTAAATGGCATTACATCTAGTTGGTGACCATTTACTAGTGGTGTACCCCAGGGCTTGGTACTGCAGCCAGTGTCTTTTAATATCTTTATCAATGATTTGGATGAGGAGATTGAGTTACCCTCAGTAAATTTGAGGATGACACCAAGTTGGCTGGGAGTGTTGAGGGTGTGAAGGCTCTGCAGAGGGATCTGGACAGGCTGGATCAATGGGCTGTGGCCAGTGGCATGAGGTTCAACAAGGCAAAGTGCTGGGTCCTGCACTTGGGTCACAACAACCCCATGCAACACTACAGGCTCGGGGAAGAGTAGCTGGAAAGCTGTTTGGTGGAAAAGTACCTGGGGGGTGCTGATTGGCGGAGCTGAACATGAGCCAGGTTTTGCCCAGGGAGCCAAGACCAACAGCATCCTGGCCTGTATCAGCAACAGTGTAGCCAGAAGGACCAGGGTAGTGATTATCTGTCTGTACAGGGCACTGGTGAGGCCACACCTGGAATCCCGTGTTCAGTTCTGGGCCCCTCACTACAAGAAAGACGCTGAGGTGCTGGAGCGGATCCAGAAATGGGCAACAAAGCTGGTGAAGGGTCTGGAGCACAAGTCTGATGAGGAATGGCTGAGGCAGCTAGGATTGTTTAGTCTGGAGAAGAGGAGGCTTAGGGGGGACCTTATCGCTCCTGCAACTACCTGAAAGGAAGCTGTACTAGTGAGGTGGGGGTTGGTCTCTTCTCCCAAGTAACAAGTGATAGGACAAGAGGAAGCAGCCTCAAGCTGCACCAGGGGAGGTTTAGATTGGATATTAAGAAAAATTTCTTCACAGGGAGGGGGATCAGGCATTGGAACAGGCTGCCCAGGGAAGTGGTGGATCACCATCCCTGAAAGTGTTCAAAACCATGTAGATGAGGCCCTCAGTGACATGGTTTAGTGGTGGTCTTGGCAATCCTGGGGTGATGGTTGGACTTGATGACATAAAGGCCCTTTCCAACCTACTTGATTCTATGATTCTGTGATCAAGTCCATCAACTTAAAAACTTCTTTTTGCAAGTAATATTTTGTGTCCTTCTAACTTATTTACTAATGTATTACTTCCTAATGCATCAGACTCATGTGACACAATTTATCTTGATGTTTATGTAAACAGCACCAATGTTCATAATTTAAATTAAAAATTATGTCACTGTGAAATAATAATACCACTTCTTTGCTAGGATTTCTTTCTGGTGAACTTTAGAGCATTCATCCTCACTAGTTTTCACTTCTTCACCGTTTCATCCACTCCTTAGTCCCCAGCATCCTTATTTTCTATTCTAAAATCTGTATTCTACTAATATTTACATTGGGTTTTTTTGGTTTTCCTCTATTTTGTCACAGTATCCTGTTGTAGTCGACACTTTTACCCTATTTTTAAAATAAGATGGGCTTTTCCCATACTGATTGCCATGGAATCTGGGAGATTTTTTTGCCTTCTGATAAAGCCTGTTCTTCAAATTTTGTTCACATTTTTCTACCTATATTTTAAATCCCCTTTTTTTTCTGGTAATGTCCATCTTAGCTCTAGGAGATAAATCACATACGATTGCACAGTGCCCTCACCTCTCACTATCATATTAAAGAAAGCTACAAAACAGTGAAGATAGAGTCTTGTTCCTTTTTCATCAGTACGTCTTACAAGTAGATCAAGAGAAGTAAACTACTGAGTCTGTTCTTGGAAGATGCTATGCTGACTCACTACCACATCTTTATACACTTAGTACTTTTACCTACCCACCTTTTACTTGGGTTTTCTCCTCATTACATTACCCAGTGAACAGTAACTTCAGCACAGGAGAACCTCCTCTGTATTGCTGGCCAGCTGGGAAGGGATCAATGAACTGAGGTGCAGATGTGCCCTATAAGCCCCATCTGGTCATTCAAATGGAGGAAATGTGCTTTGCTGAGTTCATTATTACTAAAATATAATAGTTTAAAAATATTTTAAGTTTACCTTTGGAAGGGAAGGTTTTTATTTTCTTTTATGGTTCTGCACATGCAACACTGTAGGCTTTGCTCAAAATGTTTTGTAGTACTAACGATCAATGCTTTGGCCAAACAGCATGAGCAACTCCACCCCTGCCAGCGTTTTTATCTATATGTCATTGAATTAGACACTTCTGTCACTGTAATGACAAAATCCATCCTTTACCTAATGGTCTTTGTTGACTTGCCATGTGGCCACTAATGTCATTTTTTTGTATATGTCATTCATATGAGGAGGCAGGAAGCTTTCTATAAATTTATTTGCACAGGATCTAGTTGTTTTGCTTAAAAGAAAGCATGCTCATTTATAGTTGATGGGTGGTGTTTCTTCTATTTTTGCCACTCTAATTCCATCTCAGGCAGGTGATCGTGCTTCTTTGCCTGAACATTTACAAATTAAAAATGAAATTTACAAAAGCCTTTACTTATTTTTTCTCCAAAGCTCCATTTACAGACGTGGTCACAGGAAGCCCAGAACAAGTCAATTAGATTTAGATGTAACTAGCTCAGACTTGGGATAGGTTTCAGACCTTTTTTCTTTTTTTTTTTTTTTTTGGGGGGGGGGGGGGAACGGGGACGTGAAAAGTTTATTCTTATTTTGAAAATAAAAGTCCTCTGGTTTTGCCACTGGCCAATGATGAAAAGTGTCACCTTGGGATGTGAGAGCTTTTTGTCTGTTAGGACTGTGTATTTCCAAAAGGAAACTCAGTGTGAGAAGGGACATTTGGTGGAGCAGACACATAAACTGTTGAATTTGTCAGTTTTGTGATGAGTGTCCTGGGTTCAGCTGTAACAGTTATTTTTTTCCATCTTAGTAGCTAGTGCAGTGCTGTGGTTTTCCCTTTCCCATTTTAGTTTTATATTCTCTCCCCTTGTTATTTCCCTTATCATTATTATTATTGGTACCGCCATGTCATGGTGGTACCAGCTCAGACTGAAATCTCAAAGAGTAAGAGTTGGGAAGATCTGTTTTTTCTTTCGATTATGAAGGAAGATGGTAACAAGTTCCACAACTCTTTTTGCATTGCCAAATAAACCTGAGAAATCTGTATCATAGATATTCAGCTAAATAGAAATAAGAATAATTACAGCCCATGTAATTATGTATGTCACACTGGCTTACGTTTGGCCTAGTTAGTACAAAAAGTCTATGCTCAGAAATGCGAACCATATGGAGCATGATACTTTTGTCTCTACAAAAATTAGTTCTGACATCTAACATGAGTTTGTTTTCTAAATCTAACCAGCCTGAACATCCCAGCTTAAATGTTGCATATGATTTGGTTTATAGAAACACAGTAATATAATTAGAAATGGACTCAAATCAAAATGATAGAATTGAATATTGCATACCGCAAACTTTGGTTTCATCTGCGTTTGAACTTTTCACCTTGGACCCAACTCTCACTAAACTGTAGCATAGCTGACTTCATTTTATGGGTACAAATTTGCCCTTGTAAAACTCACACTCTCATTCTATCACATACTTAATTTACAGTGGAAATCTGATCACAGTCACCTCTAATTATCTGATTTGCAGCACTACTTATTGCACACAGCTTATTTGCAGCACAGCTTATTACTGAAGGGCAAAAATAGGCTGTAAACCTTACAGATGCAAAATACATATAGCAGCATTCAGAAACATGCTAGAATTTGGGCTTTTGGAAAACCCTCAAACTACTCTGGAGTTTCAAGTGGCTTGTTCAATGTCAAAACCTTGGTTTGTTTCTTTAATTTAAGCCAACATTTTCTTCAAGACAGACTTAAATGGAAAGCATATTTCTCTCACTGTAGGAAATGCTGAATTAAATACCAAGGATGGAAATCTCTCCAGAAAATGGGCTGGCACAGGTGGCTGGTTTTTGGACAGGAAGATGAGTCCAATATTTGCTGTATTTTGATCTAAACCCTCTCAACATTGCAGTACTTCTGGCTTTGTTTAGTTATTTTTTTCAGTGTCTTTGCTTTCAATGTAGCATCTACAACTGTGCTTCCAGGTGCAAAAGAGGACAGAATTCAGTGGTTTTGCTCTTACTGCAAAGCTCTCTGGTCACCCCTCCACCCCCCTGCTTTTTTCCTACCTCTCTCCCTGTCTCTCTTTCCCACATTTGAATTTCTCTGTGCTCAGCCTTTTCTTTAATGTTGCTTTGTATTGTGGCTGGATTTCCACCCCTCATTCTCTTCAGTTTCACTTAACTGAAACATTAAGTAATCCTGAAGTTCTGCTATGAATTCTGAACCACTCCATTCAAAAATCAACCAAAAAAAAATTTGTCTCTTCTCAGCCAGGGGATGTGATATAATTTTTTTTTTTAAAGTTTCTTGGGAGTATATAATATCATATCTCCAATTTTAAGGGATCCTATTTGACCACCTTTGTAACTTTGCAACTCAAGACTTCTCACTAAGTGCACTACACAGAAAACATGCTGAACTTCTGCTGCTCAGTGGTCTTAGGCTACAGTTAGATTTTTAAATTAGAATAAATAAAAGGCCTGATTCTCATTTGTGAGAGATAAAAGGAGGATCAGCTTTGCACTGGTTTGGACAACAACCTTTGAGACCCTGAAGAAATGAAAAAAAATATAAATCCCATGGAATCAAAAAAGGACAGGGATTTTTTTTTTTCTTTACCAGGGTGGTGTGTGCATGTGTGTTCTTGTGATAAAGCTGTGAAGTTTTTGGCTGCCCTTTTCTGGCTTCTGTTGTTTTCTAGGGGCTCAGTGGGGTAGATAGTTTGTGCTGTGACAGGACATGCCAACAAATTGCATCACTTCTGCCTCGGTGGCCGAGGACAATGACATGCCATATGCCCATGGCAAGAAATGAATGGGGCTCATTTACACTGGCACTGGGTGCCTTCAGCCCTGTCAGTCTTCAGAGGCTATCCATGGCAAATTGGAAAGTAGCACTGGAGTAGCAGCAGCATGAAGAGATACAGGCTGAAAAGCTTCCAGCATTCATAACTTTATGAACAACATGCAGCTTTGAAAGGCAAAAAAAAAATCCATGTGACACCTTGGACGCGCTTATCCCATCCTTTTGCAATTTAACCTTTCATTCTCAGAAAGAGAGTCACCAGTTGATTCTCCCTGTGATTTGGGGTGGTTTTTTTTGCATGTCACTAAAAAAAAATAGAAAATTAAAAAAAAAATCTTTGAGTAAATTCCAGCTGCAAAGAGAAAACAAAAACACAGTGGGTGTCATGCTTCATGCATTCAAAATAGCTTCTCCGCTCAAACAGACTGCTGCAAAGATTTGCCCCAAAGTTGACCCCATTGCCTCTAGTTTGCACTCCAGCAACAACAAAACTCATATTTGACCTCTGACCTTCCTGGCAACACATCATTTGTTTCCATGTGTTGAAGCAAAGGATGATGGGTGATGATTAAAGAGCAATGGGTCTGTTGGTCTGAGACGCTAATGAGGATGAAATGAGAAGGTCAGCGATCATCCTCACATGGCAAACTAGGACATGGAGCTAATCTGTTGTTAATTGTCCTTTACATTTGTTTTAAGGACAGTGGCAAAGATAGGTGGCAGTCATATGTCTCCCTTCTTTATAATCTCTGTAATTAGCACATGAAGTAGTTAGGCTTGCCTGAGGAAGCCTGAAATGTGATTGCAAATGGGTTATTTTATTTTGCTATATTTAATTATTCCATTTCCAATTTGCATTACTCCAGAGCTGGCCAAGGGTGACTGACTGGCAAGTGTGGAGACAGAAATTGGCTCTTTTTTTTTCCCTTTCACACAGGTGACAGTCTGTAAGCTGCATAGTGCATGGTTTCTTCTCCTATTTTTCCCACTAGTGGATGTCTGCCTAAATGTGCTGTGGCTGCTCCCATGGCTGTTAGGCTGCTTAGATTTCTGTGCATCTTCACTTCTCTCCATTTGGCCCATTACCATTCATCTCAAAGTTACCTAGATGTGAAGCAAGAGCATCTGGTCTTCCTGCACTGACTGCCTTGTAACTTCTGTGCCCTGTTGGCCGCAGCTGACATTAAACTGAGAAAGCAGGGGAAAATACCCTGCTCCCTGAACCGATCACACATGCACAAGCTTGTCCTGTAAAATCTCAGCAGCCATAAGTTAACGGGGAATCCTAATTAAACAAGGTATTGCTGGTATCAAAACAAATCCATCTTCAGGACGCTGGTATTTTTGGCAGACCCGGCACTAAAGATGTTGGATACAAACACTTTTCCATTACAAATCCATCTGATACATTCCGGTGAAAAAGGGAAACTAATAGCTCCTATCTCCTGTTTTGCTGATTCTTTTAGAGGAAAAGAAGCCTTTAAGTACGTGTTTTACATTTTTTGATGCTCAGAACACAATTCCTCCTTCACTTCATCTGCTGCTAACTGCTCCTGGTACACAACAGCCCTATATATTATAACTTGTTTTGTCAGCTCTGCTGAGAGAACGTGCAATCCCAGTCTCAAGGTGGTGTCATTTTGGTAGGGTTTCTTATTTTTATTTTTTAGACATATTCTCCCCCTGCACAACTGATGGGTGTGCTCAGCCTCTCAGAGGGAAACAAATCTGCTAGCCAAATGGCAATCAGCTGGTGAGCTAAAGCCTGAGAGCTTTAAAGTATTTGTCTAGTGAAGAGTTTACTGCAGTGCTAATCATAACACACTCATTAATTACTCATTTGGATTAAGCAGAAGGGTCAGAGGAGCCATCTTGACAATCCATGCCTATCAGTGTCCTTTTCCTGCCAATTAGTACAGAGACAATTTCAATGGCTGCAGCCTCTGCTTTTACACCTCCACCACCACCTGCTTTCGCCCTTTATCCTGCATAGCACATTAGCCACAACTGACAGCCAGCACATGGGCTTCAGTTTCAATGCAGCACCTTGTCAGGTATGAGCAAAAAGTGGATTACAGGCTAGAAAAGAACCTGGGCTAGGAACCAGAAAAACACTAGTCTCCACTTCCTTCTCCAGGATTTCTGAATGGGAGTCTTGAAGTGGATCTGTTTTTCTATCAGCCTTTGGTACAATGAGAATGGCCATTGTAGTGATGTGATTTGTGGTCATCAGGGCTAAACAAAAGCAGAATCCCAGATGAAAGGAGCTGAACAGCTGTTCTGCTGTTATAGCACACATAGGAGAGGAAGGGTGAGAAAGCTGGCAGGGTGAAATGGCAGATTTCATGTGAGTTGATTAGGCATGTAAGTTGCAAAGGAAACAGCATACCTGTCCTTGCACTTTCCAGACCAAAAAGAACATCCTTAGAGCTGACGATACATTTCAAACTTGGAGGCTATCCAGAAATTCCATGCAAACACCTCTTACAGTCCTGTATCAGGAAGCTCAGCTCTCAAGATCCGTCTGACATGTCAAGAGTGACTCTATTGGTCGCAGGAAAATTATCCTCAATTAGTGCCAATGCAACTGTTCTCCTTTTTTCACATATGTTCTTTTTAGGAAAAACTGACTGGAAATTTAGAGATTCCTGATCCTTCTGCACTCCTGAAATACATACTCCGTTCTTCAGCAAATTCTGGACTCCCTTTGAAATATGTATGTTCTCAAGTGGTCTCAATACTTCATTTAAAAATGCTTCCATCTGAGGAGCAGCTCTGTAGAAAGGGACCTGAGGGTTCTGGTGGAAAACAAGCTCAATATGAGTGAACAGCATGCTGCTGTGGTAAAGGAAGCCAAGAGGATGCTGGGTTACATCAAAAAGGGCATCACCAGGAGAGATAAAGATGTCATAATCTCACTCTACTTAGTGCTTGTCAGGCCACGCCTAGAATACTGTGTGCAGTTTTGGTCCTTGTTATACAAAAAAAGATGAGGACAGGCTGGAGAGGGTCCAGAGAAAGGCCACAAAGATGATCAAAGCACTGGGAAAGCTGCTGTATGAGGAAAAGCTGAGAGAACTGGGTTTGTGTTCAGTCTTCAGAAAAGAAGGCTTAGATGAGACTTTATCACCATGTTCCAGTATTTAAAGGGTGGCTACAAAGACGGTACAGACTCCCTTTTTACAAGGAGTCACATGGAAAAGACAAGAGATAGTTGGCAAAAGTTACTCCTGGAGGGATTCCAACTGGACACAAGAGAAAATTTTTCACAATGAGAGCAGTCAGCCAGTGGAATCATCTCCCCAGGGAAGTGGTGGATTCCCCAAAGTCAGATAATTTTAAAATTCAGATGGACAGGGCCACCTTGTCTAGGTCATGCTTTACCTGGAAAGATTGGACCAGATAAACACTGAGGTCCCCTCCAACTTGGTATTCTATGATTCCATGATTAAACTATCAACAACAGATATCCTAACCTAACCATAAATATACTTAGACATATTTTCTTCTGGTGTGTTGGCTGCTTGATCTTCCCAGCAAGCAGTGGGCTACCTTTGCCTCTGGTCAGGGCATGAAATCCAGGTAATTGTATACTGACCTTCTGCCCCAACCTTTTAGTTCACAGGCATTGCTCAGTTCTCATGCACAACTGTCTCACAGTTGTAATGGAAACCGTGATGTCTCAGATGCAGCTGCTAGCGAGTATTGCCAGTTTAATGGCACTTAAATTCTTTTCAAACTTTCTTCTTTCTTCTTTTTTTCAGCCCGGAGAAGAGAAGGCTGTGTGGAGACCTCATAGCAGCCTTCCAATACCTGAAAGGGGGCCGATAAGGATGCTGGGGAGGGACTATTCATTAGGGATTGTAGTGATAGGACAAGGGGTAATGGGTTAGAACTTAAACAGGGGAAGTTTAGATTGGATATAAGGAAGAAAATCTTTACTGTTAGGGTAGTGTGCCACTGGAATGGGTTGCCCAAGGAAGTTGTGAATGCTCCATCCCTGGTGGTGTTCAAGGCCAGGCTGGACAGAGCCTTGGGTGACATGGTTTAGTGGGAGGTGTCCCTGCCCATGGCAGGAGGGTTGGAACTAGATGATCTTAAGGTCCTTTCCAACCCTAACTATTCTATGTTTCTATGTTTCGATATTTCTTTCACCACTGAGGAATAGCTTCTTTTCATACACTCTCTCAAAGTCTTACGTGGACTCCAAGTTTGGCTAGAGATTAACATGAGAATTCAGGATATATAGAAAACTATTGTATTTTACTAGTTCACTGATTCAGGGGAATCAGTGTTTTTCTGTGTAAAATGGAGGTGGAGGAATATGGTCAGGACCAAAATAACTCTATTTATATGTATTTCTTTGCATTCATTCATTAATATCCTCTACTTCCTGTCATGCTTTATCCCTATATTTTTTAACATTGAACCTGCGTGTGTTTTAATCACTTAAAAGCCAACCTCATTCTTTTTGTTTGACAACTCAGTCACCTGAAATGTCTGAGCAAATGAATCCCAGGGTTAAACAGTAGGGCACTGGCCTGAAGGCATTCCTTGTAAGCTATCTTTGGCTTTGGAGCTTTCATCCCTTGGTTTCTTCTCCTTGGTTCACAAAAGGATAAGTGTTTTAAAACAAAGTTTCACCTCAGAAGCAGAGAAGTAACTGGGTGATAAAAGCACAGCATAAATACAGAAGCCAGTGAAATTCCTTTGGGATATACTTGAAGATTGTTAGCTTACCATGTTGTCCAGGAGGACTGGTGGAGTCTTGTAAATGTGCATAGATAACAGACTGAGTGATTGGTTTAGTACTTTAAACTAAAACTTTGATTTTAAGCTTTAAACAACTCCTTCTTGAACACAAGTAAAACCACAGTTAAAAAACTGCAAAGCCAAATCCTGATGGTTTAGAAACAAATATACTGGAAGAAAATTACTTGCAGTATTAGCTGCGCATTTGTAAAATACACACAACAGTTCCTTGAGCTGTTTGCAGCAGAACCATGTCGGTGCCTCTTCCTTCACTGAAGAGTGCCAAGCTACTTACTACTCAGATAAACTTTCAGTAACTGGGATTAAACCACAAAGACTTTGAAAAGGTAATGATTCAAGAACTGTAAGCAGTAGATGAATACATTTTGCAAACAAATAACTTGCCTGGGATTTTTTCAAATAAAGAGAGGGAGACTTTTCTTTAGTAAATTACTATCTGAGAACCCTTTGCTCATACCTGCATCAACCGTACTTGCTGTATCCGTTCAAAGCAGTGCTTCCACTCGAACACATAAAAAAACTAGAAGTCACACAGAGAAAGCATTGGCCACTTCATAGAAACTTTTGATAAAGGTAAATCACATGCATATGCCTATCTCATGAACTCTCCTCTGTGTTAATAAACAGAATATCACATTCAAAATAAATTTATGCCTGTTCCAAGCCACACATCTCAAAGGAAATTACAGTTTAACTTCTGTAACCATGTCAGAGGCACATTAAGTGAGTAATCTGCTTCTTTTCTTTGACATAAATCAACTCTAGCCTTAAAAAAAAAACCAACAAAATATAACTTTTGCACCTTTATCTGACAAACAGCAGGGTTTCAAACTGTTGCACCTTTTTTTGCAGGAAACTGAGAAAGGAACAGAATTTGCACATCTCTGGATGTTAGCCTAAAAATACTGTTTCCTTAAATTCAGTAGTTGTTTATCAAATATTTCTACTAATCAGCCTAAATATTTTTGGAAGACATTGGCAATTAGTTCACTTAGCAGAAGCTGGAATTCACAGGAATTGGGAGTTCTACTGACAGCATGCCCTGCTAGGCTTGGTATACTGGCAAAGGTAACTTTAGTCAGTATGAAGTCAAATTAAGTTGAGATCTTCCCTGACACTACAAGGGAATTCCTTAGAGATATGGGAATGTATTTTTGTTTGCTGCATTTTGTGACCTGAATGAATTTCTGTTACTAGAAAGGGACAGTGACTTGGACATCCAACATAAAGTGAAGTAGGCTTCTAGGTCCTAGATACTCAACTACTGTCAAAATAGGAGACATCTGAACTCAAGGTGTTCAGAAAAGTTCTTACCTGCCTGGAGTTCAGCTTCAGGCCCAGGTGATGACAACCTGGGCATCTTAGTGCCTGGCTTACACCTTAAGGTCAAGCAGTCATTTGATAGTGTACAAAAGTGGTCCCAGGAGTGCAGCCCTTTCCTAGAAGAAAACATTTGACCATGACTTTTCTTTTTCTCTCAGACTCAGCGTATTACTCCCTGTGTAGTCATATAGCACAGCACAGGAAAGATATTCCTTTTCACTCCTCCACAAAGTATTAAACCCTGAAGAGGTGAAAGATGTGCGCTTTAAGCTTCTTGGGCTTTGATGGGACTCAAACCAGTCTCTGCCCTATTCTAAATAAGAGATTCTGACCAAAAGCACACAAAATAGATCATATCTCAATATTTAACTGAGATGGCACTTTAATGAGAGTCTAAGGCAAAACGCCTAAGTAGGGAAATACTTGTGAAAGAGGAAAAGAATTGCCGTTTTCCCCCTCATCTGCTGCTTACCCAACCCTTAATAAAAAATTGTGATTTAAAAAAAAATCTTAAGAGAACATTGCATTTCACTTTTTCTAAAAGGATCTGTTGCCCATGCAAGTGAAAATGATGCTACCACCACCCTTCCATCGTTACCATGATTTAAAAGAATGAGCTTGTTCTGTGCAACCAACAGATAGAGAAAAATATCTTTAATTAAAGTTTCTGGGCTGCAGACCACAGGAAGAAAAAAAAAGGACTTCCACCCAAGTTAGGTCTCCATTTGCCAGGAAGAACTTTTTAAGACACACCTACTTCTGCAGCATTTCGTATTGGCTGGGTCTAGACAGCTCTGTCCTCACTGTGGGGAGATTACTATTCTACCATATAGCTAGCCCAATCATCTAGAAACCTATTACTGATAGTGAAAACAAACATCCCTTGAATCATTAAAAAAAAAAAATTAATTACCAAAACTAAATAAGAATTAATAATAACAGTTTAACTTACTCAATAAAATTTAACCGATTAAAAATACCTATGCAGTGTCATTGTCACACACGTCACTAGTGGTTTGGATTCTCTCTTGGTTATCTTTGCATAAAACAGATGCTTACAGACATGATGCCATGACTAGCATCAGGAGATAAAGCAGAAGGGCTGAGCCAGTCTCTCACACCAACACTGCCAGTGTTCAATGAACACAGGTTTCCACAGGTCTTCAGTTACAGGTTATGAAGGAATTCACCCAAGGAAGGACAAGAAGAGTACTAACAGCCCAACTCTTCTATATTTCTTAGTGGGAACCTCATTTTGTTGGAACAATTCTGGACTTACTGTCACAGACCAACCTCATGCAAGAGCAGCTGGTAAATTTGACCCATTATAACCAGATTGACCTCACATGAATACCTCAACTCAAGAAAAGCTATTCAGCAGTTTTAACGCCAGAGACTTAATCCTCCAAAGTTGCTCTGGACAAATGTATATGGCTAAAAAAATTTGTGTACCTGACCTAAAATAGATGGTGTGTATCAATAGTACACAGATTTTCTAGACATTTTGTACTTTTACACTGATATGAACGTGCATTTTTACCTTTTTTTATGCTAGATGCCTACATATGTAGACCAGGGTATGTTTGGTGGAGAAAGAGACAAAGCATAGGTCTGTTTTAACTTCCTTGTCTAGACATTAGGCTTCTATTGAAGCCATTTAGCAAGTCCTTTCAGCTTAATAAGACTGCTGACTTTCATTGTCAATAACTCAATAACAAGCAGGAGCTATAGCTAAATATACATCATCTGTTTTTACAAGCATTCAGGGTGGAGGCATCAATGAATTGCATTTTCAAGTGCTTATCTTTAGAACACTTAACCACCAAGTCCCAAAAACATTGCTGAAGTCTCATCTAGAGACTTCATATCCTCTGGAGACTTCAGAAATACTTTGAAACAGTCCCTAAAAGCTATCTGAAATTAGTTGCATTACAAGTGTGGTTGAAAATTACATACTCTGTGCATTCAGCAAGATACAGAAGCACAAGACTGGTGTTAGACAGTTTTCTGGAAAGATCTTTACAGGCAGTTAGTGCAGACTGCTTATAATTTCCTGTGGTAGGTTCCCATGCATATGTGTGCTGAGAGATACACAGGTTGAAGCAAAGACAAATTCTAGAATAAGCAAATATCTGATCTGCATCCAAACCCAGACTTAAATTGTTTTGTAATAAGCAAAACTGTAAAGCAATTTCATTCTCTTAAACTTCATGTCTCAAACTTTGTGTTCACACACAAGCAGCACAAGCTCTCCCTCTCATCCCCTTTTTTTTTGCTGTGCATTGGGTAACTAGCTGCACACTGCTCGCTTATTTTCCACAGTTTTCTTGAGACCAGCACATCATCCTTCCATCGCTGTAGAAAACCTGGTGTACCATTAATCAGGTTTGCCAATCAACATGCAGGGATGAGCATAATGTACAGACACACTTAATCAGGTCTACTATACTGTTAATCATGTGTATGCTAATAGTTATGGAGGATGAACCATTTAGGACACTGGCTTTCTGTTCTGATTGGCTGTGTTTTCTATCTGTTAACTTTCCCCTCTTATTTTGTTTTTTTTTCCCCCTCTTTATTCCTTCCACCCAAAATTTTGACTGCTGAAATTATTTCAGTAAGGCTACTCATATAATTAAAGATATATTTAAGTAATGGGGGAAAAAATAAAGAAAAACAGCGAACAAAATCATGGACAGATTAAAATGTTAGATTCACAAGCTGATAGACTGAAAAACTATTATTTTTTATATAAAAGAAGCATACTTTGCTTCTTCAGAAAGTGTTCTTGCTCTCAAGAGCTATGAATACAAATTACAATTTAAGCACCAGACTATGTTAATTTCCAAGATAGATTCTGAATTTGTGAACTAACTTTTAATGGCAAAGGATCTGAATGTATTCCCTTTTGGTAATCAAAAGCAAAATATAGCAGTAACATTCTTTGGCCGTTCACTGGAAAGTGGTTGAGAGAGAACAAGTAGCAGCCAAAAGTAATCCCTCAAGCAGCCCTGTAGTTGAGAGTTTGCATACAGTCAGGGCTATCTATGGCAGGGCTGAAGGATTCAGTCAGAAGGAAGTGTGAAGTGCTTAGGAGAAGGGGTGGGGAGAGAAGCTGAGTGAGAGGCACAGAAAAAATGAGCCTGCCAGTGGTTAATTGAGCATATAGATTCCTAATGTGTCAGGCACTACCCTCTCGGATGAAGGATGACACTTTTTAGGGAGCATCTTCCTTTGTTACCATTTTAAGACTAATGAAGCCTGCAATTCATAACCCTGATGATGGGTACTTATCTGCTGCCAGGGCAGTCAGTACAGCAGAAGACTATAACTTTGTGTGTACAGGTTTTAAATATATGGTTTGGGGGCACATAGCACAGAATTGTTGTGTAAACAGTTACAGCTCTAGATAACACTTCTATAAGGGAAAAATAATTTGCAAATGCAAGAACAGATATCTGTCATGTAGATAATTTCTAACATCGGGAATCTTAAGTGTTTAAGAGAGTATATTTTGTATTTTTTCTTCATCTCTTTAGTTTTTTTGGGTTTGTTTTTTGGGGGTTTGGTTTTGTTTTGTTTTTTATTATTATTTAAGTGAACCAGGCCTGTTTACTTTTATAGTCTCTACGCAGCAAGGCTCCATTATACAAAAGTTGTGGGTTTTTTCCCCTGCCTTCAGGTCACTTGTTAATGAGCTGAGCACTGGGAGAGGATGGAATTGATTACAATGGGATACGGGCAGAGACATTGCCTTTAAATTTCCATAGAATTAGAAGAATGAACAAGAGAAAGAAGTCATGTTTGTCAGCAGTCCATGGAGATGCTTTTCTGTGGAGGTTGATGAGAGCACCTTACAATCGGTTGGATAAAATTTGGGTGCCAGTTAGAGGAGTTCTGGGACCCACCTCAACCCCACCTTGTGTAGTCTCTGACCTCCTTAACCTCCGCAGGGCTTCTTTTATGAGAGTTCCCAGCCAGATGGTCGAGTCATCAAACCTTTATGAGCACAAACTCCTTTTACCACTTCACAGCTTCTTCCAGCCTAAAAGCAGGGAGGGTAGACGTGTGAGGGAAAGAAGCTAAAAGGTGTTAAGGATAAAAACAAGACATAGGGGTACCTTCTTTCTGGGTTGGTAACTTAGTGTGATGTCTGTGGTTTTGGCACTCCCTGCCTGTGTTGATGTTATTATGAATGTGTTTACATCTTCCAGTACAAAACACTTAAATGGAAAAGCACAGAATTATTTCCTACCATACACGTTCATTTTATTACACTGCTAAATGAGCATTTAGATTTTTTTTTTTTTTTCAATTTCTTCAGTTTCTGATTGTTTAGGACATTTTAAATCCATTTGGTTTTGGTGGGTTTATACTGCTAACAATCACTGCTCTGGTTTCAGAGGAGTGATCTGTAGTGGCAGAAAATGTTACCTACCTTCATTGGCAATAGGTGACTTAAATTACATGAGGCCTAAGCCCAGCAAAGTGACCTTGTTAACTTTATGAGAACTATACTCTGGTTTCCACCTGCATGCAAGGGAAAAAACCTCACTTATGAGGAAGTCAATTTCCAAGCACTTCTCCAAGAGGAAAGTTAACTCAGTCACCGATTCCTGGATTTAAGGGTTACACTTTTCCAATTAGAGAACACACACAGAACAGCAAAACGTGTAAAACTGCAACATTGCCAAGACATGCTATAACCATCCTTTGATGCACAGAGCTAATTTTAGAACCTTTGAAATCAATTCTTATCAGTAGCAGGTAAAGTCAAAAATAGAAGACCCATGAATCTGGGTGAGGTCAGACTCCTTTACAGGTTCAGGTTGATTGGTTTGCAATAAAACCACTGAGATCTGCCAGTTTTTAATGAGCTTTTCTCTGAAGAGGTGAACTTGTATTTTCACTGGGGGTTACTCTTGAGGGTATGTTTCACATGCCTGTCCTAAACATTCCCTCTAGACCTTGCTGCTTTCCCACATTAAAAATCATCAGGTGAGTTGGTGGGTTTTCACCAAGGTATGATATATTATATCAGACCTTCCACCAAGCCTGCCTTAGTGAGAGAAGGGTAACACTCCCTGGATGTTGCTCATTTTATGTTCATTTGATTTCACTTGCAGATGATGCAGCCATAATAAATAATTCTAGCAAAGGATCTACCCTCTAGTTGTGAAAATGGATCTTGACTCAGAGGCCAGTGAATTTCTTTTGAGGAGAAGGTAAGTAGGATGTACTGTAGAAATTTACTCTGCCACTTTGCTGTACGAATAGTAGGCACCTAGATGCGACTGAAAAATGTTTAACAAACAATAGGAAATCACCCTAAACACAGATGAGATGTACTTTGTAGAAGCGTTGTTTCCAGACACTAATACTAGCTGTACAGTTTTGGTTCAGCTTTGGTTATTGTTCTTTTTAGATTTGACGATGTGCAGGTGCTGTATGTTTAAATACCTTTTATCTGCTGTTACAGGAGAAGAAATAAAGGGTCTGTTTTTTGGTCTTTCCACAATACCACTAGGTTTACATAGAGTTGCCCTAGGAAAATTCAGTGTTACACTGACAACTTTAGTCTTCTCACCTTCTTGCAGATTGTTTTATGGAGTTTCTATGAGGATAAATTTTTAATCTGAAACTTGTTTAATACATAGCAAATACATATTTGCTAACAGGCTTGCCAAGAAGAAGTACAAATCTAGCACAATTAGTATTGATTTTTAAACTGTAAGCATCTCATTAGAGAATGTATTTTGCAGTACTATCTAAACTCTAGGCTGTGTCCTGGAAGATGCTAAGAAATCAAAGACAATATAATTAAAGTAAATGGCTTTAAGAACTATAAAGTTCATGTGGAAACAGTATTTTTAATATAGATTTATTAGACACCTGGATTAAGTTAATGTGTTTGAAAGTTGCATAAATGTTTGTAGAATATCAACATGCCCATGCTATCATTGTAGATGGTTGGCATTGGATACCTACTTTCATCTTTTCTTGAGAAATCACCCTCACTTGTGCACTGTCCTTCACAACATGTTTTCTGTTGGTGATTTGTTGTTTTTTTTAAAGAGGAAAGTAACTCCCCAGACACATAGAATGCTTTCTTTTTTTTCTTTTTTTTTAAAAAAAAAACAACATTAAGCATGGGACTAGCAGAACCTAAGAAATTCAGAGTTAAGTCTAAAACTCTGTCCTTAACTCACCCCGCTGTGCTTAGGTATTATAGCACATATGGTATGAACCCCCCACTGCTCTGAGGCCCCCTGATTAAGTGCTGCAATACTGTACCTAGACACAATGTGGTGACTTAAGGAGAGAATTTTAGCTTTAACCTGAATGTCCTGGTTCATGTGAGACTGTTAATGTTATTAGAACATAAAGTGGGTGGTTTAATACCTTATATATGGTGCTTAAAGTCAGCAGCAGCTGCCAGGGACTGGGTTCCTGCACTGGTTTTTGCTAGGGGGAGGGGAAATCAGTTGTTTTCCTTGCAGTAAAAATAGAGCACGAGACCTCTTTTTAAATTAAAAGAAAGTTTTATTCACTGTAGATGAGCTACAAGAAAGTAGTGTAATCAGCAAAACAAAACAAACTTGGGAGGGTAAAGCTGGATCCTTTGAGAGTCTGAGCAGACGCCAGTTTTGCTATAGTGAACAAAGCTCATTCTTTGATCTTTGTGTTTCTTCTCAAGGCTGCTTGTCTGGTAACATCTTAAGAGATATTCCTAGCATTTGGCAAAATCCTGGGGTCCTGACTTCAGACATTTTAAGGATGCTACTTGTGAATATAACAGCAGATTGGACAAAGAAATAGGCTACACAAAAAAACAAGTAAAGCTGTAGGGATTTAGCCACAAAGTTATCAATAACATGGTTTCTAAGTCCGAAATGTTTACTTGTGTAAACCAAGACATTGTTTCACAAGTAGGCTAATTTAACTGACTATTCTCAAAAGAATATGCTACTCAGTGCTAGATTATTACCAGCAAATTTCACTAACTGAAGATTTGTAAATAGAGTTGGAAGAATTTTCCATAATAAGAGAGCAAACATCAGAGCCTGCTCCCTGCTTGGTAAATGAGAGATTCAGATGTGAATAATTCAAGTAGATAAAGATTCAAATGTGAAATTTCTGTCTTATTGATCGGAGGTGATTCCTAAAATTGGGCTGTCAGAAGTGTTCAGCTGTCCAGAACACTTCTGGCTCCCCATTAAGACATGCTAACATATATGTAAGCTGCATCCCAGAAACACAAAGAAAGGGTTTGCTAGGACTCTTCTTCCTTAGTCTGGATATACACATCTTTTCTACATCTTTGTAGGGTGCAGAGGAACGAAACACCCTGGCAGTCGGTTGTTGCTTTGGCGTAAAAGACTAGGAGACATCAGCTTAAAGCAAACAGGTCTCCGAGCATTTCAGCATGTGGTGACTCTGTCCTGAAGCCCTTGTTTAGAATTAACTCTGGGAGTGTTTGTGTATACACAATTTTTGTCTCGTGTTACCTCTCCCAAGTGCAAGTTCAGGATGTTCACTGATACTTCACTGGAAAAAAAAGCCCCTGTTGATAGGGGCTCGCTTGCTGGCTGGGGTGTGGGGAAATGTAGAAATTCAAACTATTTCACTTCCAGTCTTTCACTCCTTCCATGGGGATCTAGAGATAGCTCCAGGTTAAAGAGGTACACTTCACACACACCCTCAGCAGAAAGTTTTCACTTCTGCTGCCTTGACGTGTGCCTCCCCATATTTACGTGGTGAGTATGTTTTCCTGATGAGGTTTTCTGGAAAGTGCAGCGATCCCTGCAGGAGTCTGCACTCACGCTTCTGAAGGGCTCTGAATCTGTTTGAGTGGGGCAGAAGGTCTTTACCATGTGTGAGAAAGCAATGTTTGCTGAAAAAAACTTGAGGATCCTAGGTAACTGAAAGCAATTGGGAAAGTATATTTACGTTCTTCATGTTAAAAAGGTGTTTAAATGGATATTGGTAAAAAAATAGAGATTTGTGAGTCACAGAAACATGCTGTAACAGTAACACGTGCACACCGAGAGTGTCTGGAGAAAGCAAACAGAGTAAGTTTTGTTGAGTTTTGTAGATTACGCTTAGAAATGCAAAATAGAAACATTGAAATAATACACGTGAGCGAAGAAGATTACGTTGTTCATTGTCTTTGGGAAATACCTGCAGAAAACAAGAAGTTAAAAGAGGGGTGGGGTGGGGGGTGGAGCTGAAACAGTTTGAGTTGCATCTTTGGGGCTTTAGTAGGCTTCTGGCTCAACAGTTTACGCCAGCCTGGCCTGGATCCTTCACACCAGGATAAATTTCATGTTACGAAGATGAATGGCAATGAAGAGCTATGTAATTATTAGTTTTGCTGCGAGCCGATCAATCATCTGGGATGAACTGCTTGCAGAGGTCACGCATGACCTTTCGGCAGGAGCGTCACTGGCACAGCGACCGCAGTTTGCTGGCAGCAGCCGTCCCCCGCTGGCTGCATTATCACAGGCCTGGCAGCGCTAAAAGGCGGGCCCGCATTCCTTGTCACTGGGACTCTTATAATTATGACAAATGACTAAATGTGTTATTTTCAGCAAAGCGATGGCAGTCAAAAGGGGTACTTAGGGTTTGTAAGAGGTGATGGCTGGCGTGGCTTTGAAGGCTTTTCCTTTTCTTGACTTAGGCCAGACTGAATCATACATGGCCACCCCACTGGTAGCTGAGCAGCGTGTGAAACCCATTTCACACGTCTGCACTGCCTTACAGCTGCGATGCCCTCTTTTCATCCCCAACAAAACCAGAGCCGGTGGCTGCTGCCTCTTCAAAACAGGAGCAGTTTGGTGGGGGAAACTTTGCTGGCTTTGTTTTAATCGGGATGAATGGGAAATCCCAAACACTGAAGTGTATTTTACTGGAGTCTGGGATGGGGAGGGGGGGGGGGGGTTGCTGAATGAACAAAGTCCAATAGGAAATGCAGCCCCAATGGTATTTCTGACAGCAGAGCAAGCTTCTCCATCCATAAAGACAATGGGCATGGGAGTTGTAAAATATATACAGAAAAAAAAAGTGCTTTTCTGGAAAGTCATTTGAAAAAAAGAAACATCAGCAGCGTGTTTAGGACCTGAATCTTGCAATTTCCCCTTGCATCACTGAAAATACCAAAACTGAACATTCCAGAGAGAATCTAAAAACTTCTCTAATTAAAAATTTTTAAAATGAGATAAATATTGCTAAAATATATTACTGTGTGAATGAATAGTAGAGGGTGGAGGAAGGATTGTAAATGCAGAGTTCGTACCATAGAAAATAAGGACTAAAACAGCTCTTAAACTGGTGCTTGCCTGCCTTAAACCAATGCAACAGTCTTGCTTTTGATATTTGCAGATATGACTCATGTTTCATTCCCTTATCTAAAATGATACACATGCATGCAAAACCTGACATAATTCTGATTTACAGAGCCTGAAGTGGAAACACTTGATGCTTCTTTAAACAGCAGAAAAACTATTTTCTGATGGGTTTTTTTTTAAGTTTTGTTTTTAAACTTTTTTCAGGGACATGCTGTATTTTCTCCATTAACAAATAGTATCAGGCAACAGAAGTATCATGAGTGAATCTGCCCCCTCACAATTTACTTTGTCTTCACTAGAGGTTGTGTAATTTGGATGGCATGACTTGGACAAGAGTAAATACTTTTGGGCTTTTCAGCTCTCAGCAGATCAATGAAATATCTAGTAAAAAAAATTAGCCTGGTGGACAGTCCCTGATTCCTGGAAGATTTGTCCAAGCAACAGAGCACCAGATAACCAAATGACATGTCATGCAGCACAGCTAATGCCCAGCAAGACAATCCACTTCCCTGACATGCAGTACCTGTCTTATCACACTTTGGATTATCTCTTTTTCATGGTTTTTCCTGGCTCACCTGAAGTAGAGCAGCTGAGCAGCTGGCATTCTCTGTGCCCTGCACAGCAGTGGCACAGGTACAGCTTTGCCTCACATTGCACAGATGTTGGATTCCTATTACTCCAGTCAGCCGGGAGCAGAGGAGCTGCTGAGGACCCATGGCAGAAGTGACAGGAAAAAAGGGCTATTTACCCTTTTTCCTACCCCCTGCCTTTGCCTCCTTTCTATTTGATTATGTGCCCATTTGCAAAGCTGGGCCCCCAGGCGGAGGGCTTGAATTACAAACAGCTTGACAGTGACACTAATTTCATACGCCTGCCACCTCATCCTGTGCATGTAAGGTCACCTGTTACATCTAGCAGTTATGATGAAATATCTTTTCCATAGCTTATTCAACTTGTGAGGCATCGCTCAGTAATGGGTCTGGACTGGCTCAGCAAAGTCTTAGCCATCTTATTCCAAAAGGTAAAACAGGGCCTGGTCAATTACTTGTTTGTGGCAGATTTCAGATTAATTCAGTGGAAATGCAGATTGCATTTAATATTCTTTATTCCTAAATTTAGTGTTCTGTGAACACCTTAGGTTGTTATCTTGCTTTTGTTTCACAAGGAGTATCAGAACATGAGAGCTTGATGACAAAAGAAGTAAATACTTGCACTGAGAAACTTTTTTATAACCTACTATTTTCATATTTTTCATACTTTTTGTACTCTACATTTTCATTAATCATGCTGAATCGTATGGACTACAGAAATCACACTCTTACAAACTTACTTCAACATTTATATTACCATGGTTGTATTATTGCTGCTACAGCTTACTCTTCCCTTCACTCAGATCCTAACCAACACACTTCTCCAAAACAATGGAAACAAAAACAGCTAATGAAATCATTGTAGCCTTTAAATAAATAACTTACTTTTGGTGATGGGCTATTCAACAGGCTTATAACTAATTTATAGACAAAAAATTTTTGGAAGCCTAAGATTTCCCTACTTCTCTCTCTCTAAAACAAACCACCAGAATGAAGTCAACAACAAACAACCCTCAATAGTGACAAAAAATGGGGTTTATTGCATGTGCTGTGACTGGTGGGAGCTGTATATGGATGAACCTGTCCCTGCTAGTACAATCACTTTGCTTGCAGAACAGATTAGATCCGTGCAATCTGGCCATCGGGAAGGGTCCCTATCCCACAGCTGTTCCCAAGCTACATTTCAGAGGGGTTTAAGTCCATGCTAGATAGCCTGGGCCAAAAGCTTGCAGGCTGTGGTAAGAAAGGATTAATATCTGTGTCTGATAGCTGAGAGTCTTCCCTGTCATATTTTAATTTACTAAGGTAAGACAAGACTCGTGTGTCAAGGCCTCTTGGCAATCTCACAGGTAGACATTCACCTCTCTGATGATAGTTGCCATTTTGTTCCCCAAAGCCACTCCTGAACTCAGGGTAGAACATAGGCACCCGGTCGTCACACTGTTATGGTGTCTATGGACTTACAGACTGTGTCTGCATGTTGACAATAAAGAAAAATCTAGACCCAAACTCAAAGACTTAAAAAAACCACAAAACAACAAAAAAACAGATCTCTGACCATGATGTTTTCTTATTTATGGGTTGATCCCCACAGCAATTGAGGAAGCTAAGTTGGCAGCTCTGTGGCTTTAATGTCTTCTGATTTTCCATCTGCACATTATTATTTCTTATTTTTGTTTAATGGGATATCTGCTTTAATTCTGTGTTTTTTTCTGATAATGGCATTTTCAAGGAAAACAGTCATTTTTTCTTTTCTTCTGGTTTCCTTCAAAAAAAGCCCCACAAATGTGACAGTCACCCAGAATATAGCAACTTAATTTCATAAGGAAATAGTTTTTCAAAGTTCCTCTAAGATCTGGTGCTTGAATATTCCCATTCTGTTTATATTTTACCTTTTCATAGATTTCATTTCTAAGTTATGCATTCATTGTGCCATGTTTTCATTTCTTAATTCTAAGAATTTAAACCCTTTTTTAATTTCATTCTTAAATGTAATAAAATAATTAGAGAAAGACAGACACTTTAAAGCAGTTTTTTAACCTCCAGAAATTCTTGGAAATATCCTGTTCTCTGCTTGTGTTAAAGCCCAATCCCTAATTTCAGCATGCTCACAGTAAATAGAAAGCCTATTAAGTAAATGACAGAGAGTTTTTGAGGGTTTTTTTCTTTTGCCAGAGTTTACAGCTGTAGCGAACAGTTTGATGCAGCTCTAATTTCTAATTATGACATACTGGGAGTGGAGGAGGTTGTCAGTTTTGCTTGTTCCTTGGTGAGAGACAGAATGATTTTATACTTTGCCAACCAATTTATCCTCCTCTATTGAAAAGCTAAGAATAATCACTGCATATTAATTGATAAACAGATGTGATCAGCATTTCAGAATTGCCACTAGCTTGTCATCAACATGACCAATCAAAAGCCCAAGAAAATAAATACTAACCCAGTTCAAGATATGTGTACAGCAATGCTTTTAATTTGGGGCAATGATCTCAATGCAGTTTATTATAATCTGTTTCTGTTATGGGCAAGTTGCTTAGGATAAATGTGTCTCTTTCTGTCTGCAGCTTCTACCAAAGCAGTTATTACAAAGACAAAACGAGGCAGGGAGATTGGATGTGTGGAATACCTTAAACGAAAAATGAAATTGCTAATGTGTTTTGAGGGCATTTCTTAATTCAGAAGAAGTGATCCAAATGTTAGAAGAGAGATGCTGCAGCAAGAACAGTTTTGTTTGCTAATGCAAACAGATGTGAGGATAAACTATTGAAACTAACAAGTGTATTTAATTCACTTCAAACATTGAGGGCTAAAGGCTGAAACCATATAAAGAGGACTCTTGAAGTGGACCAGCTGCCCAGGCCTTTTAAGTAGTCTGTACCAGCATCTTCCCCCATTTGTCCTGCTGATTATTGCTTGATTGATGAGCTGGTGTGTGCAAAGTGACCACCTGAAAGTTCTGCAGGCTTTAAGAGCTTGGTCAGTGTGTATTTGACCCTTAGAGGCCATGGATCAAATATCAGGGTTATATGCATTTCAATAACTTTGTTTTGATACTTGAAGGGGAAAAAAATTATTCACACTAGGGGGAACGAAGGAGATTAAATATTTATGCTTGAGAGCATCTCTGAAAGGATCTCAAGTGACTGCTGTCACCAGCCTCCTGGTCAACTTTTCTTAGCTTGAGCCCCTTCGTCTTTTCATCTCAGAAGGGTAAAATATATATTATTGTGAAGAAGAATAGCAGAAAAGCTTTTGTAGCAGACTGTGAAGGGATTTTCAGTGAGTGGCCCCTTCTGAGGGAGGAATGGGGGTTTCCTGAGAAATGGGTATTCCACACTGTCACCTGACTCAACAGGGCTCCAAGATGGCCAATAATTAATCAGAACAGGGCAAATGTTTCATTTTCTGCAACTTCACACAGCAGAATAAATAAAAGAAGTCTATTAGTTCCCCCCTCCTCCCAGTCTGAAAATAAAACTTAAGGGAGGAAATTGGGAAATTTTGAAGCAATTCTGATGTGATTAACACTTTCCCCACCAAAAAAAATAAAAACAAACAAAAAAAAAGATCTGTTTCCTGTTGTGATATAGAAAAGATTAAAAAAGGGAAAAAAGGGGCCATATGTGAATATCACATTCTTTTTGAAATGAATAATATCTCACCTGCATATTTCAGAACACTGTTCATGAAATTCACATAATCTGTATTTGCTGATTACCCACATAAATACTTGGCTTGTATGCTAAGAAAATGCCATGTACTTAGGAAAATCCCTAAATTTATTGATCTATTTTTCAAAGTGTAGTGTTTGAAGATGATCTCTTAGATCCCAGTCAATGAAAACACATGCTTATACAAAAATGCATTTCAGTTACAGCATAAGTTTCACTCTAATTTTGCAGAGACTTTTCTTCTGACAGCGCATCTTCTGGCTAAGAGTAAACCGTATTGTTGCATAAAACATGTAACCTATACTTTGATACGCATTTTAATATGGTGCGTGGGGATGCAAAACCAATTTACTCTATAGAGATTGTTTGTATGTTGATGTTTAACCCACATATACACACACAGAATTGAGAGAGATAATTAGCACAAATGTGGCATGCACAGCTCCTTTCTTGCCCCTCATTACCTTCCCTCACCCTGCCAAAAATCCCAGGCCCTCAGCAAGCCGGAACAAGGACAAGATTCCTGTGTAACAGCCTTATTCTGGGAAGAAAGCTAATGTCATTGGTTACTTGTGGAAAGAAAAGTAACAGGGTGGTTGAGTTTCATCCCTGTCTACTTTGACTTGAGCACTGTATATTTCTGTACTGAGTGTGCCAGCTGGCTGTGAAGGGTGATCCATCGTATTCAGCGCATGCAGAAGTAGCGTCTGTGCCAGTAATTAACCTGATACTGATTTAGAGAACTGCTAGCAATTTGAGTTGATGGAAGATTCAAAGGCCCACTTGCATCACAAGGATTATAGATATTTTATTAGTTAACCATCCTTGTTTAAAATCTGTGTGGAATAGCCTGAATTTGTTTTCCAGACCTTAAGTCATTTTTATGACTCTTTTCTGAACCCTTTCAAATTGATCAGCCTACTTTTGAAGTGGATTTAGCAGAATATGCTGGTAATGGCCTGCCAAAACATAAGTAATGTCCCTTGCCTACTTGTGTTTAAAGCCTACCTTTGTCCACCTCTCCTTTCTCAGTATTTTACATTAAGGATTTGCATTTACTCTAGGAATCATGCAGCTGAACAGAGAATATTTCTGTTCTCTAATATGACCTCCAGATCTTTTCCAGTATTTTGTCTTTTCTTCCAGGTTTACTTTTTAAAAATCTGATAAGATTATCTTGTTCCCAAGTGTGCCAAAATTTACTGGTGTGTTAGTAGCTCCTTAGACAATTCTTATAAGGCTTTTGGATTAAATTTGCGTAGAAACTCAAACTTTAAAATATTTACTTCTAGTTAGAACTCATTAACAAATGTAGAAAATGGAAAAGAGAAAATATTGTCTTTGTTTATTAGATATTATGCTATCACTACTTTTTAAAAAAACAGAAGCATACACATTTGTAATGTAGAATTCTGCCTTTTCTGCACTCATATTGGGAAACTTCCCATCACTTTCTATAAGTGTATTCCATTGTTGTACCCTACATAATGCATAAATGCTGTACTGCCATTACTGTTTGACTCCCTCACTTTCTTTCCTGCATTTCTAGTATATTTTAAAATGTTACTTTCTCACCTTTTCTTTGATGGAATAATTTTAAATGAAGCAGATTTGCTGCATGATTACACTACTGTGCAGTTTGAAGAGTATTGCATAATTAAGCAATTACTAGTTATACAACCATTACATATCTGTGTTTCCTTTCCCATTCTATTTTACTTAAAGCTGCTTTCAGCGTCAGCAAGTGTCCCTTTTGAAGTACCACATGTACTTCTAGTTTACAGTTGTACTTACATCCACATATACTGTGGGACAGCAATAGATTTTTTGTGTAGATCACTACTGACTATTTCTTTAATATATGCTCTCCTTGGCCTTCAGGAGTTATTTTCCTTGGCTTCTTAATTTATGATGAATCAGCTTACATTAAATCATGACCTTGCTTGACATGATGCATCATAAATGTTGAACTCTTTTAATGAGTGTGTTTGTGGTATGGTCAATTTGGATAATCCATCTTGAACTGAAAAGTAATGAGCACAGAATGAATTCTTGAGACTATTTAACATTTAAATGTGTTGCAAAAAGGTGCCAATATGTTTTGACATATAAAAACCTAACACAGTATTCCAAGTCAGGGTATTACTTTATGGAAAATGTAGTAAATTCACATATAAGTGTCCCAAGAATATGCAGTGTTACAAAGCAGGTAACTTCTGCTGCCATAAAATTCTGAGTGTAGTTACTGAGATGGATGACATTTTATTGTTCTTGTAATGAAGTCTAATATAACAGATTGAGTTTGAATTAGACTTTGTATTTGTGAACATCTATGTTCAAAAAAAAGTGATACTGTCTTTAGGTAGTCATTGGCCAAAGGCCCAAACCATATGATGGTTTGCAAAGAAAGCTTATGTTTGATGCATTGAGCTGCAAGCCGTTGACTCAATACAGACCACTAGGGCATTCACATGGGTTTTCTCATTTTTATGGTCTGAGTTCAGTCCGAGCCTGTAATGTCAACAAATGCTGACTATTTCAAGCATCTATGGTATCTTCAGTTTAATTATGAATTATGTTAGGTAGATAATATTTTTTTCTAGAGCAATATATGCCACCAGACAACTTACCCTTATAAGGAGAGAAAACAGCTTCACATTGTTACTGCTCCACCTCAGGGCAAGGAGGGACACTAACCTGAACTGTTCCAATCAGTGCAAGCGCCCTTTTCTGTCACAGTCGATGTATTTTGTCTTTAAAACCTGCATGCAGAAGGCTACAGCTAGAAACATTCAAATGGTGAATCTTTTATTATTTTCTCCGGTGATCTAAATCCACCCTTTCTACAAAACTACTGCTTCTGACATATGCCCTCATTGGAGGACCACTCTTCCCTTTTTCCTGCACGAGTATGCCTTATGCCAAGTTACATAGCATTTCTCCCGCGGCAATGATGATTTAAGCATTCTCTATCTAATCAGTCCTATAACTGTGTCAGCACAATTGTTGGCTCAATCCTTGACCAACTTACAATCTACAGAAGAGGAAATCATCTCTTTGGGCAAATGTATTCCCTCAGCTACTGTGCCATGTAACAGAGCAGTGAGCTAGTGGGCAGAAATGAGAATATGGTAGCACCGGTGACTGCAGGCTTCTTAAATAGAGCTATGCAGTATTGCAACCAACCATGTAACCTTAGCCTGAATAAACATGGAGGCCTATGGAAAAGGTGCTACATAACCTGCATGAAATAGCATTCTGAAAAATTCTTCAAGTATGTGCTATCCAGAAATATGGAGGATATTTTAAACACAAATGAAATTACTGCTTCCAGTGAAATGCATTAACAACATTACACAATAGTTTTTAGAAGCTGGAAGAGTGACATAACCAATTGAGACTGCAGAGAGAATTTCAACAGATACAGTGTAATCACCCAGGCTAGAGTTTGGCCAGGACACCAGGATTAACACTGTGAGGCATGCTGCAAGGGTTTTGGGAATGAATCTTCTTTAAACTTGTATTTCATCTGGAAAATAGCAGACTTCTGCCGCTCTGTCATTCAGACATGTGGGAAGGAAAGAGGGCTACCTTATGAATAATCTCTGCTTCCTGCAGCAGCATGACTTCTTGGCAGTTTCACCAAAATACTGAGCCTAAACCTACTTAATGAATGAAATGAGGGGGACGTAAGACAAGGCAGCATAAAATACATTTTAAACCCTCCATATCATTTCTAATTTACACACTCTTTTTTAGAGAGAGGATGAATAGGACAATTACAGTGAATGCTCTTGAGAAATACCATGGAGGGAACCCCGGTTTTATTAAAGCCCTAGAAATGTGCCAAAAGACTGAACTGGAGCAGGGTCAAGGCTTGGTGTGTTTATTGATGACTATTTACAAAGAGGTTTCCTCAGTGTTGCATATATATTGTGCAAAGCAATATATGCAAGCAGAAAGTGGGCTGCCTGAACCAGCAGATATTTGTGCACATGCATGAAGATCTTGAATGTCTAATTTTGTACTACCAGTTGAAGGCAGTAATTCTGAATGTCCTTAATATTCCCAGTAAGACATATGTTACAGACAAAAGAAAATCTATGTCCAGTTTTTTTCAGGGGTTAAATCTTGTCTTCTGTGCTAAAAAATGAACTGAAAAAAATGAGCAGGAATTTTATACACCTAAAGATACAGTCTGTGCCCTGTGGGGCTCTCGTTCCAGTAGGTCTGCTCTAAGGATGAGAAAGTTGTACATTATCTCCAGTGTCTGATGGTGAACTGTGATGTTTTCATGACAACAATCATGCATTATAAACTTTGAGAGATCTGAACTACAATACAAGAAAAACTGGCAACTTCTGGTCACGTAAAGTATCTTTTAATCTGACCCATGCTTTTTAACCTTAGGGAAAGAGTAACCTGGGGACCCAAAAAACCAGAAAACAACTTGTGCTAAGAAAACTTTCTTAATGTTGGCACTTTAATTCCATCATTGTTGACCCCTGGCTTAAATGGCGAGTTGTATACACACTTACGTGCTTTCTATCAGCACTTGAGTGGAGGGTGGTGCCGTGCTTCATGCTTGTGTATGGTACTCACTGGCCAATAAAGGAAAGTTAAGACTTCATCTGTGTAATTTTAGCCTTTCAACTCATACCTGTTTACAGTTGTTAATTCCACTTATGTGTCTATGTTGTAATGCTACCATCATCACTTACCTGAGACCATCGTGCACCATGATCTGTTACATTCATCTCTGGAAAACCTGCCCCTTTAAACGCTCTGTCTGGATTTATTTCAGCTGCCTGAGATTTGCTGTTATGCGTACAAACCAAAATGTTTATAGGCCTTATAAGAGCAGAACACTGAATGTTTGTCACTAATTTGCTTCATCGTGTTTCAAGCTAGAGAAATTTGACAAAGCTGCTAAATTGAAGTGAGTCAGAGCTTCAGCATTTCTGCAGGATTCTTTTGTGAACAGGGGCTTTTAAACAGTTTACAATGTAATCATGGCAACAGTGGAAAATCTGGTTTAAAAAACATAACAAAAAGGAATAAAAATGCTAAACACTTGAGCAGAAAGTAAGCCTCCCCTATGTGCAAAGTAAATGATTTAGTGATGTTCTCTTCACGTTAAATGAGGCAGGAGATCACAAACTAAAAAACACTTAAATATGATTTTAAAATTAATTATGCTTCACCCCCATAATAGTATTTAAATTGCATTTAAATTGGTTATGCATGCATTGGGTTTGCTACATCGTAAATGCATTTTTGTTCAGAATCTAAGTAGATCTAGGCTTCATTTGTGAGATAGACTCGGAGTGATTGAGTTCAAAGTGAAGCCATAGAAGTGCCCACAGAATCAGGAGCATATAGTATGATAACTGTTATGTGAAGAATGTTAATTCTTTTGTGTCAAACACATTTTTTTTATCATTTGCTACACTGCATTATTACTTTAGCTCTTTTAAACTAATTATATTCAATGCAAATTTTGATCAGATTGAGAACATTGAAATAGATCGTGGAAATTCAGTTATGAAGTAATGCTGGCCATCATCAGAACAGTCTCTGTCAGTGAAGAGGAAACTCCAGCTTTCTGTTGGCACAGCTGTTGTTTTCTTCTGCAGGAGAGATACCCCAACTATTTGCCTCACTGCTTTTTCACAAATGAAGATGAAAGCCCAGCAGTCCTGATACAGGGGCTGGGATGCCCGTAATGTAATGCGATCATGAGATGGTCAAGTTCAAGATCCTCAGGACACTGAGAAGAGTGTGCAGCAAGCTCACTGCCCTGGACTTCAAGAGAGCAGGCTTTTGCCTCTTCAGGAACCTGCTCAGTAAGGTTCCAGGGGATACAGCCCTAGAGGGCAGGGGGGCCCAAGACTGTTGGTTAAGATTCAAGGATCACCTGCTGCAAGCTCAGGAGTGTTGCATCCCAACCAGAAGGAAGTGCAGCAGGAGGGCCAGGAGACCTCCTTGGATGGATAAGGAGCTCCTGAGGAAAATGCAAAGGAAAAAAGAGGCTTATAAAAGGTGGAAGCAAGGACAGATGACATGGGAAGGGTACAGGGTTGTTGTCCGGGAAGCTATGGACCAGGTTAGGAAAGCTAAGGCCCAGTTAGAATTAAACTTCACTAGGAATGTTAAATATAACAGGAAGGGATTCTATAGGTATATTGCAAGTAAAAGACAGACTAGGGGCAATGTGGGCCCTCTCCAGAAGCTATCAGGAGAACTGGCTACCCTGGATCTGGAGAATGCTGAGGTTCTTAATGACTTCTTTGCCTCGGTCTTCACTGGCAAGTGCACTTACCGCACCACCCAAGTCTTGAAAGGCAGATGCAGGGACTGGGAGAATGAAGACCTTAGGCCCACTGTAGGAGAGGATCAAGTTTAACTTGCCAAGTGCAAGGTCCTAGCCCTGGGTCGGAGCAATCCCAGGCACAGCTACAGGTTGGGCAGAGAAGAGATTCAGAGCAGCCCTGCAGAGAAGGGCTTGGGGGTGTTGGTTGATGAGAAAATGAACATGAGCCGGCTTCAGTGTGCACTTGCAGCCCAGAAAGCCAACTGTATCCTGGGCTGCAGCAAAAGGAGCGTGACCAGCAGGTCGAAGGAGGTGATCCTGCCCCTCTCCTCTGCTCTCGTGAGACCTCACCTGGAGTATTGTGTGCAGTTCTGGTGTCCTCAACACAAAAAGGACATGGAACTGTTGGAACAAGTCCAGAGAAGGGCCACGAGGATGATCATGGGACTGGAGCACCTCCCGTATGAAGACAGGCTGAGGAAGTTGGGGCTATTCAGCATGGAGAAGAGAAGGCTGTGTGGAGACCTCATAGCAGCCTTCCTGTATCTGAAGGGGGCCTATAGGGATGCTGGGGAGGCACTCTTCATTAGGGACTGTAGTGATAGGACAAGGGGTAACAGATTAAAACTTTAACAGGGGAAGTTTAGATTGGATATAAGGAGGAAATTCTTTCCTGTTAGGGTGGTGAGGCACTGGAATGGGCTGCCCAAGGAAGCTGTGAATGCTCCATCCCTGGCAGTGTTCAAGGCCAGGCTGGACAGAGCCTTGGGTGACATGGTTTAGTGGGAGGTGTCCCTGCCCAATGGAACTAGATGATCTTAAGGTCCTTTCCAACCCTAACTATTCTATGATTCTATGTTCACCACTTAGATATGCATCCTGGTGGGTTTGATCCCAGTCAGGTTTTGAGTTGAGGAGGGTGAAGTGTGTGTGCTCAGGTGCTGTTACTACCAAACCAGTCACTAGAATGAAAATATTCAGGAATACAAGATGAAGTAAACACAGACTAGTTGTTACTAAGTGTATGGTGGACATCTACTGCAATAGGTCCCTGGTCTTCTGTGACTAGTAATGCTAGCACATCACTTATATCTTCTGGGTTTAAGTGTTCAGTTTCAGGAACAAATTAATTTATTCTGTAAAAGATATTTTAAATAATTGACTTACAGTTACCACAACTTTAAAAGTATCTCTGTGGCATTGTCTGTGCTGTACTTTCCTCTCAAGTCTGATCTACATGGAAACTGTTGATTTCATCTAATAGATCAAGTCTGTGGTTTTAGTCCTGCAATAAATCTTCATTGATGATCTGTAATGAAGGCCCATAGTGTATTCAAACATTTGGATTTCAGGAATTTGGGTTGCACTTTTTCTGTGAAGAAACATTTATTTTGCATTCAGTCTTCCGCTCATATCAAGTCTGACTGCCATATGACTTTGGGAATGCCAGGAAACATACGCCATATGTTAAAGGGTCTGTTTCTGGGCATACCTAACTCTTGACAGCTCTAGGTATGCGCACATTTCCCTGTTTTCTGAGACCCAAGATAATACACAAAATGGGCATTTCACTACAGGGCTTAGGCCGGAAGACGTTCTTGTTTCATACTTGCTGCTACCAGGTCTGAGAGAAGAGAAGGGGTGTTGACCTTTTCTTCTTTAATTAAATAACTGTCACTACACAATGTATGACAAAGGGGAATTAATTTTCTTGTTCTGCACTTCTTCCTGTTTCAGGTAATGTTATTAACAGGTGAATTAAGTAAAAATCTAGCTGAGTTGCCTTCTGTAGATGCTTCAAGACTGTAGATTTTGGTGGTCAATAAATGCCTACACCTCTCACCTTCTGTGCCTAAATACTTTAGAGATTGTCTCTAAATCACAACTTTCTCCTTGGACTTTCCACTTAGCTTCAGAATGGCTTTTGTAGATCATGACTGTAGCTCTGTGTAGCTCACTGTCACCCCTGCCCTGTCCTGCTTCCTTCCCAGCAGGACCCTGATATGCTCCAGCATCGGGTGGCGCTGAAAGCAGGGGCAGGAACTGATCAACCAAAAAGAAGAACTGGAGTGAGGAACCTTGTTTGCCCCCATATCTGCACATTGTCCAGTGATCCCCCTCAATGACCTTTTCCTTCAATGGCTTTATGTTCAGGAAGTACCTCAAAGTGTTAATTATGATTGATTTGCCATGCTTTTAGATGACTGTTTATATCATCCCTTGTCCTTAATGACCTTTCTGAGACCACTCCACAGAGCACTCCAGTCTTTACACTCCTATAGAAGAAGGAAAATACTAATGACTGTCGCAAAATTCGCCACATTTGCTATTATTTCTTGCAAAAATCAGTCTCAGTTCACTGATGTCAACTGGGAAGCTTTCATCTCAATTTTAAAAGGAATTTTACTTAAAAGTAAATAATAATAAGGCATAATTTTCAATATAAATGACAATAAATATTTATCTGATTTATGTAACCTCTATTCCCTTTCTTTTGAAAAACAAAACATTAAAATGGGGAGTGGTCAGTTCATAGCATGTGTAAAATGTGTAATATTTGAGGCAAGGTGGAGGACTTGTTATGGTTTTGATTTTTCAGCAAATGGGGAAAAATAATCTGGCAGTTTGGAAAATAAAATATAAACACCAAGTGTTAGATACTGATAACAAGTATCTAGCATTTTAGCTTTTTATCATACCCATAGCACTGATTTCTAATATTGATTCAGAAATCTGTTTTGCTGCTCTGTTTTCTTTTTTACTCTCCAGACAAAGAAGGAGTTATTCTTAGTAAAGGAGCTCTGAATACACTGAATTTTACAATGCAGTTGCCAAGCATCTTAGTTTGCCTTCATTTAACACTCTGAACTCTGTAGGTCTAGCTTGGTGGTTCCCTGTATCTGTCCATCTGTTATTCAAATACAGTGCTTACTTTATAAATGCATTCTTGAGTACTAAAAAAGTAAAAATCTCTACCTCACTCTTAGTCTTCAGTCAGGCTGCTGGCTTCTCTTTACTGGTAATATGTTATATTTATTGCTTTTATGACTTTAATTACAGTATCTGATAGAATTATTATTATTATTATTATACTACAAAATCAATTTCTTGTCAAGGTAACATTTACCTCCTAAAATACCCTACAGAAACTGCTGTCAGAAATGATTCCTTAACAATGGCAGAGAGATTGACAGGACTTTTGCTTTCTTAATGTAAGCACAGATAAACAATTAGAGTTTTCTATACAGAAAGGCTACAGTCAAAATAATAATCATGATAACTATTAATTACTGGTTTAGCTATGTGCAGTACAGCTACTCATGCAGTACAGCTACTCTTGATCTAGATTTCATTGTTAGAATTCAGTCTTTAGCAGTCTATAGCAGCTTGAACAAATGACATGCTTCACAGAGGCTTTGGAATTTTTACATCTCATTTCTTGCATTTTTTCTAGAATTTTGTATACAAGTGATGGGGCTCTGCAGCTTTGTAGTTTTACCTTCAAATATATACAAACTGCTTAGCTAAAGGCCTTATGACCAATGATTAATCTCACATGAAAAAAATTTTACCACATCAAGAAAGCCAGAGTTTAAGAAACTTTTATCTCTGTCCCAGACTTTAATCTCTTCAGCCACTTGTTTCATTTCTTGTACAACAGTTAAAAACTTTTCAGCGACGATAATCATACTGTTTGCAGGATGTACTGCTTACTGAAATAGTCTCTTGTTTCTTTGAGTGTACTTTACATCCTCCATATCTTGACTGTTAAAATAATGTATCTTTTTCCTTTTTTGATTAGAAATGGATCTAAGCTAACATCTTCCAGGAGAATAACTGTGGACCCTTGAAAGTGTTTATATTCTTATATTCTTTATATTAGTTCTGAGCTTTCCTCTCACCACCCCCACCCCACCCCACTTTTGACTTGTACAAGCAGCTGCAGCAATTAAGATACAGATGAAGGGGAAAAAGTGAACTGGTGAAATGTGAATTTGAACACATGTCCTTGAAAGTTCTTGTGGCTGGTCAATAATAGTAGGAAAAATACCATGAGCTAAATCTTAATTACTGTTGAGCCACAGAAAATGAACTTGCATTTGGACCCAAAAGGTCATCTTCAGCTGCCATAAAGGCTCTGTAGTTCCCATAACATTGGGCAAGAGATGTACATGGGTGAAAAACAACAGTAAAGGTAAAGGAAAAGAAAAAAACTAACCAAAACACACAAAACCCTGTGTCTTCCTCACCACAGTGTGCCTTCCAATATTTTAGTTACTGGTACTGGTCATGGTAGCTTCTGAAGGTCGAGCAAGAAGTTTGGGTCTGGTCAGCTCCACCTGGCCATGAGGCATTGCAGCAGCACACTGGGGGACAAACTGTGGACTCTGACAGGCAGGCAGACATACAGATGGGTCCAGCTTATGCTTACTTTGGGTAATTCTTGCTTGAATTCATGCAAGCAGCAGATGACCAATAATGTCTCTAAATCAAAGGTGAATAAAAGTTTGCATCTAGGGAGCATGGTCTTGTGCCATAGCCAAAAGGCAGTGTAGGCAATAGTCTGTGAAATATTAGAGATAGATAACTTGGAGCTGTCAAAAATTGTTCTTTTTTGTGCCACCAGCATCAGAGCCTTGTAGCATCAGAGGACCAGAACAAAGCTCACTGCAACCTTTCCTGCTCTGCTCACTTCAGACACTAAACAGTCATTCCTCAAATCTGCTTCAGAAATAGAGTAAAATTCAGGCCTTTGCTAAAGCTAAAGGAATATTTGCTATATCAACCCATGGACACCACGCTTCACCTAAAATACAAAGTTTGTCAGGTATGGATGCAGTGGTCTAAGGGATCCTACATGAATTTACCTCAGTTGAATAATAAACAGTTTATTTCAAAAGTGCATATGGAATACTTCTGGGTAGAAACAGAATAACTAAGAAACTGTGAAGGTATATTTGGATGTGGGCTTTACTGTCTCATGAACCAAATATAATCATTTTTACTCTTGCAAAACTTCCACTTAAGTTGCTAGGAGCATTGCCTAAGTAGTCACTAAGTAAGGTCTGCAGGATTTGGTTCTAAGTTTATGTTTGTTGCTGGTTTCCAGTGAATGGGTTTTGCTGAGATACATCACCAGTATCCAGCAATTTAACTCATCTACAGAAATGTGTAAATTCCACCAAACAACCTGTATTCAGCCAGGTTATTTTTTTCTCCTTTTTTTCTTTTTTTTTTAATATAGCCTTTGTTTGCACTTAATAGGCAGGCTATCTGTTGCATTACAAAACAGATCAGACTCTAGGACTATTCTCACGGGAGAGAGGAGCTGACACTTGCTGCCTCTGAGACTGAAATTCCCAGCCTCTCTCTGCCCCCTCCCTTTCTCCCCTAGGTTAAGCAGCTGTGAAAAAGCTTAAACCATTTCAGTGAGGCAGACCTGCAGTAGAGCCACACTGTACCTGATGAATCTGTCAGTCTCCTTGCATAGCTGTTTCCAAAGGCTGTCACTATATTGCTGGTTCTAAGAGCAGTCTCCCTGGATTGCCTTTGCACTCCTTCTCCCTTAAACAGGAAAAAAAAAAGGGAAAAAAATAAAAAAAAAAGAAGCCTATAAAGGTCAGACCAAGGACACTTCTGCAGCAGACTGCTTGGCTCAGCCTGGGAAGTTGCCTTATTACTTCTCACTTCTTACCTTGTCATTTAAAAGCAGAGTGAACTTTATATCCTATCAGAGAAAATATCTCCAGTGAATATACCTGAAGTAGATGTACTGTCAGGTATCAGGCTGGGAAGGAATCTGCAGCTTGACAAGATCCCTCCTGGAAACAATGCTTTATCCACTCGTATTTACTGCTGGGAACCATCAACTACCCAACAGCTGCCCAGCCTTTGCCTTTGGGCAATATGAACCCCCTTTCAGGAACTATTTTTATTATTATTTATTATTGCTATAGTGCCATAAGTGTGTGTGATGTTTTCCAGACTAATTAAGAAGACAGTTCCCCGCTCCAAGCAATCTGCAATCTCCTTTGAACAATAGTTTACTGCTAATGCCCTCGAAGCCAAGCTCTAGTTGTATAATTATAGATAGATGGAGAGATAGAAACTGCACAAACACATATGGAGATAGCACCACAAGAAATACAAAGAAAAAGATTAATTGCTTTGTTCTGACTGATTCTGTTTCTGAGAAATATACAGGTGTAAATCCAGCCATGAAAACTAAAAACTTTCCTAACGGGAACATTTTGGGCCAGCACTGCGTGTCAAGTAAATGAGAGTAATCCTCTGGAAATCAATAGGGCACTGAGTTACACAACTGGAGAATTTATCCCTTGGAAATATCTGTGGCATTGCTGCTTTGCATTTCTTCCTCTAACACATGGTGGTTGCTGCAGGACTGGGGCTGGGGGGGGGGGGGGGGGGAGGAGGCCTTGAGAAGGGGTGCTTTGGTGTTTTCAGGACTTCTTTTGGCAAAAGTTGACTGAAGTCTTTAGGTAGACAGCAAAGGTTGATGTATGATCTTGCGTAAGACAAGTTCCCAGTTTAAAAATAAAAACACCACAAAAGCATCCCCCCCCCCCCCCCCCCAAAAAAAAAAAAATACTGCAGCTAATCTTATTTGCATTAGAGATTGCTTTTGTTCAACCTGGGGAGGAAACAAGTTTGTCTGAGTGCCGCTCTTTAATACTTTCATCTCATAATGGAAGATTTACAGGTATGGACCCAAACCAGTGTCGACTCCCCACTAGTTTAATGCAAATTAGGAGATGAATGCTCATGGGAACAATACAGAAATGCTTCCACATGACTTCCTCCCACTGAATTGCTGATATAAGGCTCCTCTAAAGGGTATAATACTGACAGCAGGGAAGTTTCCCCTAGCCTCTCCCCCCCCCGTCCTTCCTTCTGAATAAAGTTATTAAAGTAGATCAGACTAATTAACAGTAGCTTATCCCTATTGATTGAACCAATCCCTGTTGTGGAGGTGCTGTAAGAATGCCTTTACTTCGTTGTGAAAAAAGTGTGTTAGAGAGGACAGTATCGAAGGTTGTTTACTGTTTGCTCTCAGGGATTTTATCCATTATTCTTTATGTCTCACAGGCATGTTGAAGCCATATGTGAAGGTATATAAACATGCACATAGAGGTATCCTTTGATGAATAATTTTTAGTTAATGTCTGGATATAACAGGGGGAAGTATAAAAGCAAACAACAGCCCTTACAATGGCTCTACATGATTTTCTTTTTTAGTCTTGAGTGTTTAAAATTAGTAGCATGAAACTCACCTGATGATTTAGTTTAACTAATATATTCTAAATCAAATATATTAAGGAGTATTAGGAGAAAGCTTGGAAGTAAAATGGTCTTGGTTAAAAAAATCTTAACATTGTAAATGATTTTGTTCTAGTACCACTACAATCATAATCTAATTGCTTTACGTAACATACGTCTCCACAGTCTGCTTGTAACCTTGTATTGGTTATAAATTTACACTATATTATTGCTGCTTATATTTCTGGCTGTAGGATGATACAAGTGGCTGTATGTTTTCCCAACTAACAGCAGCTTATTGTGGAACAAAAAAGGAAAACCGATCTGCTTAATGGTATATTAGGCTTTTTTCCTCTTCCAAACAGTATCACTAAACTACTTGGACACTGAGTATTTCAGCATTTGGGTAATGTAAAACCACTTTTCTCATCTCAGCTCAAAAGTGTGAGTAAATAGATACAAAAGGATTTTTAAAAAGAATTTAAAAAAAAGCAAAACCAAACCAAAGAACACCACACTCACTGTGCAAGCTTATTTGTTACAATTTGTCATTCAGTTTACAAACCAGAATCAAAACATGATTTTTTCCTGTTTTTTTTTTATTGTTTTGATGGTCTTGAATAATAAGATCAGAAAAAATAAGTAAATAAGAAGTATCTATTTTGAATCTAATAAAAATAATAATACTAATTATTAGAACTAGTCAAATGCTGTTGCTGACTGAGACAACTTATTCGCAGGAATAGCTGTTCAAATTGTAGGGAACTCTCCCTCCTCCAAGTATTTATTTGTCATAAACACTTAAGAGTGTTAGGTGGCTGTGGGTTTCTTCTTGTTTTTTCATGTTTGTTGGCTGGGTTTCCTAATCAAAATGCCTTCAGGATGGGGATGCAAAGCTACGTGTGCTCCTTAAGGGCTGGGTGTCCAAGGCAGGATGTGCTATCCCCCAGGGAAGCTGTTTGTGCCAGCCCAGGGGGTAGGCAGGAGATCACACTGCAGCTGCCTGGAAAAGGCCAAAATGCAGACATACCATTAGGTAGTGCTAATGAGCCCCGAAGACTGAGGAGAATGGTACAATATCCTGGCTATGGGGTCAACACAGCCCAACACTGGGAAAGGATCATAATATCCTGCCTACACCAGGGCAGAGAGAGCTAATAGCTAGTAGGGTAGATTTTGGTCAGGGGGGCAGCCAGCATGCATGCTTCAGCAAGATTACAAACTATTTGGTAATCTGTAGTTCTCTCACTACTTCATTAGTTGCACATTGCACTAGGATAAAGTGTTTCTGGTGCCCAAACAGGAGACAGGAATGAGTCCATATGGTTTGCCCAACAGCTGGATGTCACAGGCTGAAATCTGGTGTTGCAGGCAAACATGCAAATAAGAGAAGGATGCCCATATATCAGGGTAAGCATAAAACAATTCACAGACAAATTTAGCCTTTTGCCTAATGAACATGAATACAATGATTTGTGAAGATTTGTAGGGTTGAACGCAAGCCTATTTCTGTTTCTAACACTACGTCAGACCTCTCTACGCAGGGATTTAATAATTTTCTAACAATACATAGTCAGAAGCACTGCACAAGCCCAGACATGTCAAACACAAGCTGCTCATGCCTTGGTCCTATCCTGGTATCTATTCCAGGTACTCTGAATGTGGTGTATTAGCTGATGTCTGCTTAGAAGACCTTGGAGCAGCAAAGTGCTGGCTAAAACTTTGAGAATATGCGCTATTAAAGCTTGCCGAGTCTGACCGCGCTGCACTCCTCTGTTCATTTCTCTGTCGCTGTTCCTTTATTAATCTTTTTTTTATCTGTATTAAAATATTTCATCAGAGACTGTGCTAGAAGCTTGTGTTGTGCATGAGTCCCTTGCTCATCGTCTTCCAGTATTACATTAAGAATCTAACTTCTCTCATATGTACCTCTTCCTTTTGTCTTCACCCCAATAGGAATATAATCTGCGTAATCCAATGTTTGCATTATAAAGTGTTCTGCCTATAGTCAGCTTGTAAACCAAAAATAATCTTTAAAAAATTAATCTCTTTGCAATTCAGATTGGCCATCCGAACAAGCTCATGTTTAAAATGTATACGCTGTCTTATTGCAGATGAGGTCTGGATTTAGATAAGTACATGCCTTTCAAAACCTCTACATCCCTGATACAATTTGCCCCTCTTCAGCCAAACCCATGAGTCTATTTCAGAACTATCCAGACCTCTGCCTAGCTGGAAGAGGAACTATTAAACCTTTTGTTTCATGACCACCCTCTTTAAACAAAAAAAGCCCTAAACAACCAAAAGGAGGAAAATTAATAGGCCAGAACATCGTTGTTGAAAAGACAAAACAGCAGCAGCCAAGCAAGGAATGTGTGGACCACACGGCCAGCAAAAGAGATACTGTAAAAAAAAATGGTCATTCACTTGAGCTTTTACTAGAGGGAAACTTAGGTACTGCAAATTTTGTGCAACCTTATGCTTCCTGTCAAGCATTTTAAATGGGTTGAAAGGCACAGCAGACACCTTTGCTTGGATTCATAAATAGGCTCCCACCTCATATTAAAGGCCTAAGTTTAATTTGTTTAATATTCCCACCACTAACGATGCCTCTTTAAGACATCCTTTTAAAAGTTTGTAACATTAATTTAATGGAAAAATGCCAATACCGCTCTAAGAACTCTATTAGATTTTCTCCCTGTTAAATTAATGTTACTAACTTTTAATGGATGTTGTAATTAGATGTTATTATTAACGGGAATATTACCCAAATTAAAATCAGACCCTGAGAGGGAGACAACTTACGTTTACAAGTGCATTAAGCATTAGTATCTGGACATTATACATACAAACTGGTGGAGCCAGATGGCCTTTGCTTTGTTTTTCCCCTGTAACCTGCTACAGAACCAGGCACACATAGTTTTGTTAGCACATAATGTCTGCAAGAACAGCACAACTATTAATGCACCCACTTACAAAAGGAAGTGATGGTTTCTCCACCAGCTCTGGAGTAGGAAAGGGGAGCTCCATCTCCCAATTTCACACTCAATTTAAAGGGTCACTCTCAAACCAGCCTGATTGGGTTCAGCAGCTTGAAATTGATTGTTTTGGTTGTAAAGCTTGCCTGCCTTCCTAGCCAATTTAAAAAAAAAAAAAAAAAAGACTGCTGAGCTACTGGCTTATTATGAGCTGGAGAGTGGTGTGAGAAGGAATGTCATGAATTCAAAGCTACTGAATCCAGTCTATTTAGGGCGTGTGGAAAATGACAAAAGTGCCATTGTTCATGAAAGGTGAGAGAGACAGTCTTCCTTTTTCTGCTTTACATTTACAGTTCTGGCCCACTTCACCTGCAAAATTTCTGCCATGTGCTCTTACCACATATGCCTGGGTTAGGAGTTAGGTCTCTGCTGAGGAAAAACAAGGCCACTTTTACCAGCAGCTCACAGTTATCTCAGAAGCACCCTCCTGCCAGTTTTGGGAGTGTTCTGTGTTGTATTTCTGTAACAGCAGTGGACTCTACATTGCCAGGTGGGAAAGCTCAAATGCTGTTGACATTACAAGCATATTCTGAGCTTCTGCCCTTGATTTTAGGCTCCTGTTTATTCTTCTTCTAAGTAGCCTGGTTGCATTTTGGAAGAGAAATGTATTTCATTATATATGTTGTGAACAAGCTGAGTTGCTGTTCAACAAATATGGGCTGAAATACTTGTTGCTTTAAAAACTAAGAGTTCAAATCCAGTAACAGCTGATCGAACAATTTGATGCAGAGAAAGGAAACAAAGGAGTAGAAAGCAAATTCAAGAAATTAGAGCAACAATATATATACTGAAGATGATGAAATTTTATTTTTCCTATACTACAAAGCATATAATACAAATCTTTCAAATAATTTAAAACTAAAATTGCAGACCTTGGGCATTGCCCGCCAGTGCTGTGTACTCTCGTTACACAGGCAATTCTTCCCTTGTGTCAGATCTGCAGTGGGATTGTTCTTCCTAATCTCAGCTCCAGAGGATATATCCGTGAGATAAAAGGCCCAAGTTTCAATGAACAAATAAAAGGAGTTGGGTTTTGTAGCATTTTGAATGCTTGCTAAACCTAAATAGTGGCAACAGTTATTATTTTAGAATGTGTTGCTGCTGGCTCAGAGCTGAATCTCCCAGAATAAGGATAAAGCCAGTTAGTTATTTTCCTTCATAAATGCATATTGACAAAATATAGTATATTCTTTCCAAGATGCAAAAAGGTTGCATGTTTCAATATGTACTTTCAGGGAAAAAAAATAAATAGGCATTTCCTTTTTTCTGTTTGGGTTGGGCTTTTGTCTTTTCTTGGCTCCACCACCCTGGTCTTTTAGTGAACGAAGCAGAAAACATGTAGTGGCAGAAAATGAAGAAACAGCACATGAGCCACTCACTCTCCCTGGTGAAAGAGATTTTACTTTTAGATTACTTAGTCTTTCTTTTAAAAATTGTCAATGATTGTTAGGAAAAAGATTCCCTAGTTAAATTAGAAAGAGCAAAAACCTCCCATAAATAAAGGACCTAATGTCAAGAAAGTGTAATTATATCATAGACATCCTGTCAGAAAAGAAAAAAACAGCCACCTATATCATACCCAGGAGTTCCTTAGTACTTGCCATTGTAAGCCTGGCAGCCATTTTAGTGCTAAACCGTGACCCTTAGCTCCCTCACCCCTCCACATCACTCCCGCATCAAGGAAACATTTCCCTTTTACAGTAATCAGCATCTTCCCCTGGCAGACTTGAGAAGTAGGTACTGATGCTGATGCTGTCCTACAGTGGCCTTGAAAACGTGACAAGGCTGAAACTTTTTTAAGTAACAAAAAAATCTGAAGAAAAGTTTCACAGACAGCAGCAGTTTCCACAGTTCCTTGACCACCAGCACTGCCAAATGCCTGTAGTTATAAATAAACTTTGTGCAAATAGGAAAGTGTTTCAGAAAAGGGGCTACACTAGACACACTAGTCTAACCATAAAGCCAGAATCAAAGTGATGAAGTTATAGTAGTCTTATCCTAATCATCATAGTATTAGTGTCATAGTAAGTTAGGTGCTCTTGCTGTTTCAAAATGAGATTATCCATAGATATCTACAAGATAAAATTTAGTTTAAACTTCTGTAGTTATTCCATATTATCACAGTAGCCACAGCTGTTGGATAAATTACTAAACAGGTGTAAATTGAACAGCATTCACAAAACAGCCTGGAGCAAAAAATCAGGTCTTCTTTTCATATATTTTTTAACTTTCGTCTCTCAAGTGTCTGTTTGTCTATGAATAATGTGCCAAAGGATTCTTAAAATGCCAAATACTACATACTCATAAATCCTCAATAGACAAAGGTCCTCTGCATTCACATCATGGGCTTTATCTTTGCTGCTGCTGCATTTTGGCTTTCTATCATTGGAAGGCTGGTACATGTTGAAGTAAAATATGACAGATTTTTCAGGAATAAATAAAAATAATTATATAAATAACAAATGTTATATTATTATATAAATAATAAACTTTCTCCTCCACAAACTGTGTACACATTGAAATGTGCAGGGAGTAGAGGATAAAGAACAAAAAGATCACCCTTTCCTATGACATTTCTGTCTCTGAATATAAGCTAAGCAACCCTGTGCTATGGTAGCAGATTGTGTGCATAAACAGATACATTTTCATCAGTCCTTCATCCTTTCTCTTTCAGATATCAATTATTACCATTTTTGTTTTTTCCTAACATTTTGGAAGGCAGACACAAGGACTGGGAAAATGAAGACCTAGGGCCCACTGTAGGAGAGGATCAGGTCTGATATCATCTTAAGAACCTGAACGTACACAAGTCCATGGGACTTGATGAAATCCATCCACGGGTCCTGAAGGAGCTGACGAATGAAGTTGCTAAGCCCCTGGCCAGCATATTTGAAAAATCATGGCAGTCTGGTGAAGTTCCCGATGACTGGAAAAAGGGAAATATAACCCCCATTTTCAAGAAGGGGAAAACGGATGACCTGGGGAATTACAGACCAGTCAGTCTCACCTCTGTGCCTGGCAAAATCTTGGAGCAGATTCTCCTGGAAGGCATGCTAAGGCACATGAAAATCAACAAGGTGCTTGGAGACAGCCAGCATGGCTTCACTAAGGGGAAATACTGCCTGACCAATTTGGTGGCCTTCTATGATGGGGCTACAGAACTGATGGACAGGGGTAGAGCAGTTGACGTCATCTACCTGCACTTCTGCAAAGCGTTTGACACTGTCCCACACGGCATCCTTGTCTCTGAACAGGAGAGACATCAATTTGATGGTGGACTGCTCGTTGGATAAAGAACTGGCTGGATGGCTGCACGCAAAGAGTTGTGGTCAATGGCTCAATGCCCGGCTGGAGACCAGTAACAAGTGGTGTCCCTCAGGGATCGGTGTTGGGACCGGTCTTGTTTAACATCTTCGTCGCTGACATGGACAGGGGGATTGAGTGTCCCCTCAGCAAGTTTGCCAATGACACCAAGCTATGTGGTTCGGTTGATACCCTGGAGGGAAGGAATGCCATCCAGAGGGACCTTGACACACTTGTGAGGTGGGCTGATGCCAACCTCATGAAGTTTAACCATGCCAAGTGCAAGGTCAGAGCAATCTGGGTCAGAGCAATCCCAGGCACAGCTACAGGTTGGGCAGAGAAGAGATTCAGAGCAGCCCTGCAGAGAAGGACTTGGGGGTGTTGGTTGATGAGAAAATGAACATGAGCCGGCTTCAGTGTGCGCTTGCAGCCCAGAAAGCCAACCGTATCCTGGGCTGCATCAAAAGGAACGTGACCAGCAGGTCAAAGGAGGTGATCCTGCCCCTCTACTCTGCTCTTGTGAGACCTCACCTGGAGTATTGTGTGCAGTTCTGGTGTCCTCAGCATAAAAAGGACATGGAACTGTTGGAACAAGTCCAGAGGAGGGCCACGGGGATGATCAGGGGGCTGGTATGAAGATAGGCTGAGAAAGCTGGGGCTGTTCAGCCTGGAGACCTCATAGCAGCCTTCCAGTATCTGAAGGGGGCCTATAGGGATGCTGGAGAGGGACTCCTCATTAGGGACTGTAGTGATAAGACAAGGGGCAATGGGTTAAAACTTAAATAAAGGAGGCTTGTATTGGATATAAGGAAGAAGTTCTTTACTGCAAGGGTGATTTGGCACTGGAATGGGTTGCCCAGGGAGGCTGTGAATGCTCCATCCCTGGTGGTGTTCAAGGCCAGGTTGGACAGAGCCTTGAGTGACATGGTTTAGTGTGAGGTGTCCCTGCCCATGGCAGGGTGGTTGGAACTAGATGATCTTAAGGTCCTTTCCAACCCAAACTATTCTGTGATTCTATGATTCTATGATTATAGCTGATCAAGCTACTCCAAGAGTGACCACACCCCAGCCTGCAGTCTGAATCCAGATTGCTGGACAACACTCCACATGCTTCTTTTTTCTCCACTATTGACTAGATTCTATACAAGGCAACATTTTCAGAAGCTTATTCTGTACTGTAGCCTTTAGGGATGTGTGGTTTTTCCCCTCCTTTATTTGGCCAAACGTACATCTGTTGTACCATAAAAAGGTAGGTTCTCTCCTTTTGTGGTAGTTGTGCTTCCATCCACATGATAGGAGTGGAGTGTTGATACAGCCTGTACCTTCTCTGTTGATGGTAGTGGGGATATATCTGCCACAATAACTTCTCTGAAATGTAGGTGCACCCTTGTTATGGGCACTTGGCACATGAACTGCAGACACCTGATTTTGGGTATGTGATGAATGAGAATCTCATTACATGATTGTGATATACAAGCCAAGAGGGTCCTCACTGAATGACATCTCTGGGCGTCTCTGAACTTTGCATGTTTGCAATAATCTTAGTGTGAATATGGGCTGTTTTTTCTCACTTCTACACCCTACAGGGGAAGAGAAAAACAAAGAGCAATGGCAACGGGAAAAACCTTACAATAGGGGGCTTCCGCTCTTTTAACTTTGCCTCCAAATGACAAGCTGCCTGCAAATCTTTTGCCATGCTTTTCACTTCCTCTAGCTGTCTATCTGCAATGCAAAGAGAGAAAGATTTATGTGGTTTTTAAAGTGAGCCTACATAAATTTCTTTAAACTGGGTGACCTCTGACCCTACCTCATCTTAGCCCTCCCCTTTCCACTCAAAGCCAAACTCCTCTTGACTTGAATGAGAGCAGGATCTACTCCTTCAGTTAATTAAGTCTGTTAATATTATGTGACATACTAGATTGCAAGTAAAATGCACGAAGATCAAAAAGGAGCTAGTCAGCATGGGTAAAGGAAAAGGCATTGACGTGTAGAAATCGGTGTGACTGGAGCATCCCCCTCGTTTGTGTTCAGGCTCGGAAAGCGTGGGAGGAAGTGATTTCTCAGAAGTGATGTTGTGCAGATCCCTTTCCCTACTTCCTCCATTCACACGGATTCAGTGAGAGGACATGTGCAGGGCTTCAGGGCTGCCTCTTGGTCTACCAGGCATTCCCAGCCAAGGGTCAGGAGCTAACAGCTACAGCTCAGAGAGCATGGGGAGATATCATCCAAGGCACAGCAGCATGAGCCAAAGCTAATAAACACACCAGTATCTGAAGAGGATACCGTGTCACTGATGCTCCAACTTGTACTAAAAGAAAGAAAAAGACTGGTCAGCAATCTCATTTTAAACCTATGGCATTCTTGCAGAATTCAAATATTAGGGAGAGAAAAACTCCTTGTTTCATCAAAATTGCCATTTTAAAAACATATTCAAAAGAAAGCTAGGCATTCAGGTGAACATCTTTGCATTCATGGGGCTCTGAGACTCTGGATTTTTGGTCCGCATGGGATATTTAGCTTTTCAGCCACCTTTTTTTTTCCCCTCACTGAAACCAGAGGTTAAATTCTTTTGTTTAGTCTTGTGTCTTTCAGTTTTGTGCTTATTCATACATATACAAATCAGGAATTTTGTGAGCAATACCAAGCACCAGAAAAGTTAGTTTGATCCACTCTGAAGCTCTTGTGCTTCTGTTGGAGCTGGCATTTGTAGTGGTTGAAAGGATTCCAATTTTTTACTGTGTAACTAATGAGTGAGTCCGCAAGTCTGTCAGGGCAGCATATCAACAAATCTGGGTAACTTTTGAAGAACTCAGTGCTGCTGTACTGTATTAACTGTTGTGCTCACTATAGGTGACAACCATGGAGTCCGAGAATGCAAGAACATGTCTTCTACTGCCAAGGACCAGTTGACACCCACAGAGGGACAGAATGGCAAAGGCTGCATGCCCTGAAAGAGAGGAAGTTTATAAAAAGATTTTTGTTTTCATTCATGCTGTGACCTAAGTAACATCCCAGTTTAAACATTAAACGTGAGGTCATTAACTTGTCACAGTGATTTCTAGCTTAAAATTTTATAGTAAAATAAGAACTAAGAAGGCATGAAAAGGATCATTAGTTGATATGACAGAGCCTGCTGAAATGTAACCCTTTCCATACTTCATATATTTAGAGACAGTGATTTTAAGTTATATTATTAGAACTACATACCCCATTTAAGCCAGTGACTGATTCATACCTTAAAAATAAGACTATGTGAAAAATGCATTTCCGAAAAAATAATTATCAGGGGGTTGTCCTGCTTTTGCTAAAAAGTAAAATATTTTTTAAATTATAGTTTGAACTTAAACAATGTAGGAGAAACAGGCTATATTGTTCATTGAGTTGCAATCAGATGTCTGTAGCAGATGATTTACAGAAGAAAAATGACCATGTCTCATGCATCATTATTAATTTTTACCCTTTAAAATAGGCACAATCTAAGCTGAGGCCAACATACTCTTTTCGTATTGGTTTTATATTACTGCCAGTCTCAGTGTTTTAAAGTAGGTGAAATTACTTAATTTCATTTTTATTAAAATTCTGAATGCGGCATGGTTCTAGAGCTAGTAAAATTCATTCTAAATTTTGTCTGAAAGTAATAATTTGCATTTTCTGTGGGGTTTAATCTTTTCTTCTAATTGAGCATAGTATTTTTCTTTCATCTTTGTATAGACACTTTCAACCAGCTTAATTTATTAACGATCAGATGTTAAACATAGCATATATAACCTATCTCATACTTAAGGGAAAATGGCTGATAACAAAAAGTTACCATTCACACAAATTCACCACAACCTGTTTTCCTTAGAACAATCGAGCATAATGGTACTCGGGTTTTGAAAACTGGACAATGCCAAAGTAGATGAGCTGGAGTATTGGTCTTGTTAGCCCCTATCACTCTCCCCATAATTGCCCTTTCTGTCCTAGAGTATCAAAGGTTTTGTTGAGAAATATCTGGATTTCAAATGAATCACTTACCTTTGTCTCAATTTTCCTGTAGGACAGCAGCAGCCTAGAACAGTGGGCAGTCTGTGTCTTTGCTGTTTGAGAAAGAGCTGATAACTGCCAGCATGTCTGTGCTTTGTGCTCAACAGTTTGTTATATACATTACCAGTGTAGGACAGAATCCTGATATTTTTTTCCCTCCTCATTCATGCTCTTTATACCAGTGATTCGCAAGCAGATGTTGCATCTACAGGGTGGTCTTTAATCAATTTTATTAATTGGCATCTATTGTTATGTAGGTAAAACAATGCCAGATATGAAATTAAAAGGGAAACAAGTATATCATCAAGGTTTTTCTCTCATTCTGGTGAATTATTTGGATTTTCTTCTGCAAGTTTAGTTTATAGTGGGCAAATGCTTTAAAAATTAAAGTGCCCTTTTAAAGTTAGAATGTGAGTACACTGGTAATACCTCTTCAATGCTCCTCAATGTTTGCATAAAAGCAGCCAAGTATTTACTTCTTGCACATTATTCTATCATCTCAATATCAGGTCTTCAGCTACTGTGGCTGCAAATATTGAGTCCTACTATATTCTGATTAGAGAAGGGGAACATTCCTCTTCCTTCTTGTAAGGAAGCAAGTTGTCATCACTGTAAGCAATGGGTAAAATGTCTGTTAAAAAAAAAAATGTACAGTCACCCACAAGTTCACTTTTCTGCTAATTCATACATGTTTTTAACTAATAGAAGAGCAGCTACAAAATAGTGCATTTCAGGAACATAAGAGTTTCGAATCACTATGGGTCAGACTAAATTAAAGGTATCTTTTCCCTCGACTGTAACAAGGGTTTGATTTCACCAACAAGGTTTAGGAGTCTCTCTTTCTAAGTAAAAAAACTCTCCAAAAAGCTGCTGCTAATGTATTGTCTAATGGATTACTACGGGATGAAGGCGTCTAGCAGAAAACAAAATACTTATGATGAAGGGAAGTATGGTTTTCCTTTGCTAATATATAGTAGTATTTTTGTTCCATGACACTCATTGTCATTTTGCCATGGTTAAAAATTATATGGCATGTTGCTTAGTTTTGTTTCTGTGTATACAGTATAGGCAAACTGGCAAATACGTACTGGGTTATTAAAGTATATTGAAAATAGATAAAATGGAAAATAAATCATTTATGTTTCAACTGAACCTTAAAATAACATTTGTGTACCTAATAGTGACACCTAAAAATGGGCAATAGGATTAACGCTGAGAAATGTACATATTCATTACTAGCTACAAAAGAAGACGCAGTAAAAAATAAAACATGATGATAGTAAATATATTTAACACTGATATATGCCACCTAGCTTCCACACTCAAGAGACTAAGATCAGCAAAACACTGGAATATGCTTGAAATTAAGTTGAAATAAAGATGTATTTCAGCCTACAATTAAGCTGGACTCTTAAAGGAAGTGTCAGGCCCTTCTTAATTCTTTTCCAAATTTCTCATTACACTGAAGAATTGCACTGTACTGGAAACAAGCAAACTGTCTCTCCAGCAGAAGTATTTTCTAAATATAAAGCTATTTATTGAATATAAGCATTTCAGATGTTCATTAGCTTTATTGTATCTTCCTGTTTATAATTTTCCTAAGTTTGCAGAGTTCAAAATGAAAACTACACTTTGTGTCACATTAGTAGTAGTTTTATGCACAAACACAGTGAATTAACTGTTTTGCTGTAAATCAATTTAATGGTTTTCACTATAAATGTAATTGTTTTGTTTGGTTTTTTTTTTCTTACTGTAACTAACACTTTATAATACAGTATTTCTATATATAGCAAACAGTTCAAGGGACTTAATTACACAGTGACAGAGACTGTTATGTTCTCACTGTGTAATTTTAAAAATTGTTTTTAACAATAAGGAGCAATTGAAAATTGTCAATTTAGGAGTGACAAAAAATGTTTTTGACTGTAAATGTACTTAAATTGTTGTTTTACCAGTAGACTTGTCACCTTGATGCAGCTGGATGTCATAAAAATGGTTTAAAACTGTAAATTTAACTGTTAAATCTAATGGCAAAACTATTGTTGGCTAGTACTTGCTAAAATACAGGAATTAAAAAATAGATGAAAGCATAAAAAATGAGCATTTAAATTGTATTTTGGGGGCTACTATAAGTATATAGCAATTAACACCAATGGAAGTACTGTAAGGAAAGTGATATGATTTTATGCCACAGAATTATTTAAAATAAACTCAATATTTAGGATGACATATAGAGAGAAGCAGAGCTCCTTTTCATGCCTAAAAGTGAGGCTGAAGTTAAAACCATTTATAAAAAATGGTATTAACCCTTTTCATTACAATCACAACACTAATTTTAGTGAGCAAATCATTATTCCCTTGCTTGTGTAAAACCTTGGGCTGCAGCTGAAGTAGGAAAAGCACTCAAGGGCTGCCACAGAAGCAAACATGAAGTAGCCCTCACTTTCTGTTTAGTCTTTTCACATCCAACAGTGCTCCAAGAGCTGTATCACTTTGCACTTCACTGATGCTCAGGCATGCTGTGAACCATGCACATATGCTTGCACTGGTTATGGCTCATCAACATCAAATATCAGATGTGGGAGGCTTCGTTAAACCAAGGCTTACAAACACAGAAAAAAAAAAAATGCCTGTGGGTTTCCTGGCTGGGAAAATCCCTATTGATTCATAAGGAAAAGTGATGATTGCTGATTGTGCACAAAACTATCCAGCTGGTTTCCTAGCTTTTCACTCTGCCAAGCACAATGCACTTGTGTTCGCTGGAAATGCAGCAGCAGGAAGTGTAAAGGAAAACGTGTAATACTAAATGTACTCAAGGTGGAAAAACCTAAGCACCATTGCAAGTGAGAGGAACACAGAGGACAGGCAGAACTAAACACTACCCACTGTTGGCTGGCTTCCTTGCTCCCATGTCAGTATAGGACTGCAATTCTTTTTCTACCCACTGCATTATTTTGATCTTTTACAGTAATAATGAAGAATCCTTCCAATCTGCAGGCACTGCCATTGCTTTCTAGCTGTCAGTCAGGATGGATGCACCAAGAGGAAAAGCTTTCCAAGGAGCAGACCTGCGCCCAAAATCCTGGAGCTCTAGTGTTACACATTGCTCAGGAGAGCCGCTTGTCACTCTGAGACAGCCCTGCCATTCCCTGGCTCTGCTCTGTGTGTGCAGCGGAGGGGTGAGCAGCAGAGCCAAGAGCAAAAGTCATGTCATCCAACCACCACTAACTACTCCACTGTCACTGGTGTACCCACCTGACTGCAAGAGAAAGGAAAGGAGCTGGGCTAGGAAGATGGAAAGCAAAGGGCAGAGATGGGATCTAAGAGATCTGGAAAGATGTACAGAAAATGCACTCATTGCACATCTGCATCAGTTCTAGATCTGCTTCACCTACTCCAACACCTACCTCATCCTTATTTGAGCTGTTCTGTCATAAGTGAGATACCATGCCTCTGCTACATGTATGACAGTGTCGTTTATGACAGGGGACCTTAAAGGCTGCCATAACAATTATATTGTGTTTTGCTTAATACTAGGATCAGATTATGTAATAAGAGAGGGTAAAAATTCATCCCATTCTAGCTTATCTGTCTATATCAGCAGTAAATTCCTATACAAGTAAATTCAGCAACTGCTTTTACCGAAGCTGTGTAAGAATTAGTACGGTCTTTCTAAGATAACTGTCCATAGCCATCACATTTGAATCTATTGAGAGCAATGCCTTCAATCGGAGGGTTAAACTGGGGGTTATGCTAGCCTGTTCTCTCTTAAATGAACACTAAAAAATGTCTGAGGGCCAAAATTCGCTGCCAACTACACATAAACAACTCCAACTGACTTCAATAGGAGTTTCCTGTGTGTATCCAGGAGCAGATTTTAGAGCTAAGAGTATGCATCAAAGTCTAAATAGCAAATGTTTGTGAATTGGCATTCTGTTTATTCATTATTTTCAAATGTCGATAGGGGTTTCTCTGTCTAATATAAAATGGTTTGGTTGTCACATTTTTAATGAAGGCTTTTAATTACTCTTGATATACAGTATTGTACTGGTTGCTTTGCACAGTTGCTTTTGTGCATTTAACCAAATCCCCTGTCTACAACAAAACCTGCCTGCATCAGGGTTTTGGTCAAATGCAGCTTTTGTCATTGCTTTTGTACAGAAAAGGCTTTCAACTTTCAGCAGAAAGCACGAAAGGGAAGACCTATATGAGATCTGTGGTACAGATAGAGGAAAAATGGACTTTGCTTTATTGGAAGATGTAGTTTTAGCTGCTTTTGATAAGAGTAAGTGTGGTTATACTGAGGCCCTACATGTGTCATTGTCTAATATCTTGGGGAAGGGTTTACAGTTTTAAAAAATTATTAGAAGGGGGGCTAATCTTTGTCACAAAATGAGAGGGCCTGTGCCTCACCGTGTGTTTAGGAAGGGTAGTTTTGGATCAGTCCTTTTGCTGCCCTAAGAGCCTGGGTTTTGATTCCTGTGGAAACAAAGCAAAGGAGGCTGGAAACGATGGCATTCTCAGGTCTCACCCACCACGGTAACTATCACAGTGTAGACCATGAGCTCTCAGGTCAGGTGTAGGCTTCCTGCAAGCATTTGACCTGGGTCTCTTGCTACACAGGGCATGGATGTTTTCCAAAGGACATCCAAACATGTGAGGCATTTGCATATTTGCAAAAGACTGCAATGCCCATGTAATGAACTGCAGGCCCATGGGGTAAATGACATTTATGGGCATTTCATTTCAAACTGTTAATGTTTAAGCGGAGAGCAGCAGGGACAGGACAGGCTCTGGGGAGGTATTGACCAAGTGGAGAGAGGCAACAGAGGACACCAGCTTCCCTTCTGCTTCCACCTATAACCACTCAGAAACTCTCCAACATCCTCAGCCTCGGTACATTTAAGAGCCACAAGCCTTCATGCACCAGGTACAAAAAAATAAAGTGACATCTCCCTTCCCAAAGCCAAAACATGAATAATGTCTGTCAGTGTGATTAGCAAGCATGTGAAAGAAGCAGCAAGACAATCCTGGAAAATGAAAATAATTCCTTTTTATATATATATTCAGAAGTGCATGGGCATATCAATGAATGCATGCATGCAAATACGTATCTATGCATGTACTATATGGAAAAATTAAAGAATGCTCAAAATAAAAAGGATAGAAAGCAACTTGACACCTGTACTGGTGGCTTGTTTCTTAGAGCCTAGATAATGTACCTCAAATATTAATCAGCTTTTATGTTTCAAATTCTAGTACTCTTCAATTGCCTTAATACAGAAAGTCTCCTACTATAGCATCATGGAATGGCTCACACGTAACAAAAATAAACACATTAAATAAATAAATAAATTAATAAACCCAATCTCCTAGGTACTAATTTGCCATGGATTGTATTTAAGTCCTCATCCATTATCTGAATTAGAAGTGAAACAAACACTGGCATCAATACTCTATTGCAGGCAGACCAGCCTGAGATCCAAGTGAGTGTGTGTCCTGGACAGTTTGTATTGATGCTGTCCTGAGTATCATGCTCATCAATAATGGAAATAATTGCATTTTAATAATTAAAAAACCCCCATCATTTTCACAGAGGTAGAAATGATGACTTTGTTCCCTCCCTGCAGTTTATCTACCTTCTAATGACAAGAATGATTCACCAACCAGCTCATTTATGAGCACACACATGCACACAAAGAAATCTGCTTTTATTCAGGTCAAAGAGTATCGGATATCCCTTAATATCAACTTAGCAATACACTGCATTGGGAGCTTCGAAATGAAAGCTGAAATGTATGGATAAAATTAGCTGCTTCCCTACTGGCCCTATTTTTGTTACAGTCCTGATAATGGGTCAAGGCAAGACTTTAAAATACTTATTCAGATTATTTTGTTTTGAACGTTTTGGACTTATTCAGTATTCCAATACTAAAACCTCCAAAAAATCGGGATGCTTAATAATGCAATAATGACTTGCTGGATACTGAGTCCCTACATCATTTTAGTGTGGATTCAGATAAAAAGTTTTGTCTGTTAGTTCTCACACAATTCTGATTTTGTAGTTATTACTTCTTTAGTAGTTGTCTTCCTCTTCCCCTCCTCCCCCTTAATTCTTTTATGCACAATCTGTGCAGAACAATGTTAAATTTGTTTTGTAGACTTAGGTGTGCCTTGTGTAAAACTAAATCACGGAACAAACATGGTCATAAGATAGCTCCAAGTTATCTTCGCACTAATTTTTTTGCTGCTAGACAAACATAAAGGGTATTTTGCCCAGATCATAACGTCTATCTGGGATTTTGCAGAATAAAAATATTCCAAACTGACATACCCATATACCTTGGAGACCCAATTTCCTGAAAGTGGAAAATAATTAAACTACTAGAAAGAAAACAGTGGTGTTATAAAATTCAATTTACTCTCTGGAGACTTTCTTATGTTGATTTTTAAAACCGCATAATGAGGAATGAGTGGATTGCCTGGTCCTCTGCAGTAGCCAGGGTAGTGTGGATTCTTGCTCACTTGCTCTCTCCTTTTTGACAACAGTCCTGATTCAAACTGTCCTGATTATGTTCGATAAAAATCTATGCATGAAACTTAGAATAAATCAAAGACCAACTTTAGAAGCTTATAGCTGTCTTTATATTGGCCAGCATCTGAATTAACATCTAGTGAAAAATTCTTTAAAAATGTGAGCTAAAATTTCCCACTGAAATGGCAGGTTTTTGAGATGTCTGTTACTATTTTTACACATTTGAAGACAAATATATTTTTTATAAAACATTTATAAACTCTTTTCACTACAAATCAATAAATTTATGACAGGTGTGTCCTAAAGATAGCTTATTTTTTCTCTCCTGAAAAACTAACTCAAAAGTCATACACTTCTAATAGATCAAGAAAACAGAAATGATCTACCCATATGCCTGAAGCTAAGTGGATGCATTAATGCTTTGCCACCTGACACCTTTAAAAACATACGCCACTAAACCTGTATTTATTTGATTTTCTATTTGTCTATATGAAAATAATATATTAAGAATACCATCACCTTTATCTCAAAAACAATAATAAAAAATGTTGTTCCTTTATGTTATAAACATTTTCTATTACATGCAAAAGTAAAATCTAGATGAATAAAGCCTGTTAAGCCTATTCACCTAGATTGCTATAAAGCTTATGCTGTGGCTGTATAATCTATACTAAAATTTCAAGTAGGCATTTAAGATTTTAAATCCGTATTGAGATTAAAATTAGGAATACCAGATATCAACATAAATATTCACTTGCAAGCAAAGGATATTCTTTCTCTGAGCAAAAGATGTCCTTCCATTATGCCAAAATGAATAACCTAAACCCTTTTTTGTTTCTTTACACTCACTGTTTAGCTTTGTGTCATACCTATTTCTTTCCTTAAAGCTACTTAGCAGATTAATTCAGCAGAAATAAGCGCCTTATTGTTGATTATATAAATGATTCAGGATGTTTGACATATTTAATTTGACAGAATGGCACAAATTGCAGCTTTCCCCAGCATTTTGCTAGCCCACATGCACCAGGACCACCTCTAGGATCATTAAAAGTTCAGTTAATTCAGTAGCACTTTGCACCGAAGAGTTTTACTGCAGTGATTAGGTTTTCAAAGATAGCAGCAGGCCCTTCCCTCCCAGCCCAGCTTCTCTTTCAGGCTGTAGTGAAAGTGAACAAATAAAGCAGGGAGGGGAAAAATGAAAATACCTGAAGAGAATAAAGAACAAGGGTGATGGGGTAAGATGGATTACTTGAATTTTCCACCAATCACTGAACAACACATTGGCTAAAGCATTGATTGATGAAGTATTTAAGTCGTCAATCTCACATCACAAGCCTTTTTACAAATGGCTGCAGAAAGGGGCTGACATCGAGGTGGTATCAATGGAAGTTGGCTTTGCTACAAAATATAAGAAAGACCTCTAGTCCGCAATTTGCTCTCTTGCAAGACGTTCAATAACCACTTTCGACGGCCACTTTGCCAGCAAATGTTTCACTTAAAATGTCGGTATTCTTTACTCAGGACTGCTGTCCACCTCTAAATTTATAGGCCTTTACTATGTGAAGATTTACTTTCCTTTAGTTTTCAGTTAGATTATTTTTCCCCCATGCAGACTGCTTTTCAATTTACATGGGGGTTTTCTTGGTGGGTACTTTTTCCCTTTTTTCCTATTCTTCAAAAGAATTACAACCAGTTGTTGTGTTTTCAGGTATGTTTTAGAACAGTAAATCAGTCATTGCCAGAAATCTGTGTTTGATTGAGAAATCAGCTTGTTCTGGCTTTTTATTTCTTTCCCCTCCTTCACTTTTCTTGTTCATCAGCATTAACCTGAAAAATAAATGACTGCACAAGACTTCAGTTTAGGATCTGCAGAAGCTGTTGCTGCAGAGACAGGTCACTTCTTGGTTACCATCAGCATCACACCATTTGTTCCCTGCAGTCCCCTTTTTCTTTCAGGGGAATATGATAAATGTAAGAAGCTGCTCATATCAAGGGAAAGACAGCCAAGCAATTCAAATTCCATGAAGGGAAAGAAAGAAAAAAAGCTAACAAAAGAGAGTACATACCCCAGCATGAAAGAGCATCTTGATTTCAAGTTTTTTTTCAGGAGTCGTTAATATTTTATGAGACCACACAGAGTGTTCCTCCAGTGACATTTTTCTAAATAATGTAATGTGCAGTAAAGTATCTGACAAAAGGGAGGAGGAGGGAAATTGCCTTGTTTAGATTTAAAAAAGCATCTGAAACCAAGCATACTCAAGGTTGGCTGGTCCCTGACTCTGACTCCAGATCCCCAACCTTTCGTAGGGTCAACACCAGGGGAGTTGTGCCAAAGAATAAGAAGACTACTTTAGGTTTTAAAGTTTGGGGGAGGGTTTTCTTGTTCTTTTCTGTCTTACTTTTTTTCCATTATATTTTTTTCCTTTAGAAGAACCTAGGTATATGCTGCAGTCCCGCAAGGCTCCCTTCTCTGAATCAATAAAAGTGATGGGACAGGGAATTTCTTTAGAAAACTGCAAAAGAAAGACTGGTAAAAGCACAGAGCCTGCTATTTTCTTCTTTCTTGACACTTTCCAGTATCAAAAGCAAATTTTGATTTAAAGCTCCTGGTACAAACACTTCTAGAGTTTAAGGAAATCTGTGGTAACAACAAAGATTGTTGTTAGAAAGTAGAGTTCAAAGTTTCAAGACTACTCTAGTTTTTAGGGTTTGGGTCACACATTTTCCTGGACTGTTTAGGGGCTTTTGCTCTGAAGCAGGTAGAGTTTCTCATTGTGTCTCAGTGAATTAAACTGTTTTACTTTATAAAAAGAGACAAGGTAAAAGCATTCATGTAAGAGTTAAACTGACAGGTTGGTAATTTGGTAGCTTGTAATTTTCCTCCTTATAATAGCTCATGTTGATCAGAGGTCATGGTGACTTATCTTGGCCTCACAGAATCTTAAATTTTAGAAGAACAAAATTAAATATTCTGGGGTTTTGTTATTAATTTCACACTCCCCACCTTAATGGGCCTTCCAGAACCGTCCTTCTGAAACCTGCATTTAGATGTACAAAGATGTTTAGATGACACACATTCTGTGAAATCAGCATAATGTAATAAATACAATGTATTATTATACAGTATGTGGATCAGCACAGAGCTAATTACTGGATAACTGGATAACATTGTTTAGAAAAGACTTATTTTAGGATTTACTAAAATCTAAGTAACTGAGAACCGGAAGAAGTAACCATCAAAAAGCACAACTTGTTTAACACAAGATTGAAGTATGCAAAGTATCTAATTGGCATCAAATCATGATAGATAAACAGAATCAGCAGCGAATTGCACGTTTTCCTCCCTTTTCATTATTTAGACAGACACAAGTTAGTGGTCACCATTGTGGTACAAACACAATGTATGGAACCAAAGTTAATATAATGTACTGTAGTAGTAATGCATGGAGTGAATCAGACAACTTGTACAAAACTAAATTTATTGTATTAAATAAGAATCCAGCTCACCACTGCAGTTTATGTTAGCAGTTAAAATGGTTTGCCTCTTCCCATTACATGACAATGTAATCAATGGAATAAATCAAGAGCTGGCAGAAATCCTACCTTTGAAATATCTCACATGTTTCCAATGGCACAGCAGAAATCTTCACGGGGAAACAGAAAGCTGAGGAAGTTGATAAAAAGCATTTGTGTAACTGCTGTTGCTGAGAATTGCACCCAAGTTAGGAGTTAAATTGCACAAGCTTTGATCATTCAGACAGACAAAATACGTGTAACCTGATCTTAAGGTATGCAGTGATATTGCATCAGATAAAGCAATTACATAATTACACCCCAGTCATACAAACACTTTTACCTGGATGTACTTGTCTTCACTAATAGTAGTTAATTGATTTTATAGTTTTTACTACTTCTGGAAGTAGAATTAAGATGCACTTACATGTTTACAAAATTCGAGTTCTGTAAAGATGCTCTATCTGTACTTCTTTTTTTTTTTTTAATAACATATTCATGGACAACATGTAAGTGTGTGGTAACTGAACTGAGAGTGGCTTGGTGACAGCCAGCATGGCTTCACTAAGGGGAAATCCTGCCTGACCAATTTGGTGGCCTTCTATGATTGGGCTATAGAACTGATGGACAGGGGTAGAGGGAAGTTTAGGTTGGATATAAGAAGGAAATTCTTTCCTGTTAGGGTGGTGAGGCACTGGAATAGGTTGCCCAGGAAGGTTGTGAATGCTTCATCCCTGGCAGTGTTCAAGGCCAGGGTGGACGAGGCCTTGGATGATACGATTTAGCGTAAGGTGTCCCTGCCCACAGCAGGGGGGTTGGAACTAGATGATCTTAAGGTCCTTTCCAACCCTAACGATTCTATGATTCTGTGATTCTATGTGTAGGTGGGAAACAGTCACAAGGAAAATTCCAGCACAATTAATGTCAGTGGGAATTTTACCATGTTTTTATCCTATGATTCAAAACCAAGAAATGGACCAGTTGAAATATTTTTAGTAATGTGTTCAAAATACCTTGACAAATGTTTTGAAATACAATACAATAAGATAGTTCTTCAGCAGGTAGGATTATCTAAAGGTGTTTACCTTCTCCACATGTAACTTTGTTTCAGCAACAAAATAGTTGTCTTCCCTTAATCTTAATCACACGCATGGTTTCTCCAACATCTTCCATCTGCTTTAGGAAGTAGTACCTCTGTACACTTGTTCCACCACCCTCTAACACACTTCTGAGGCTGACTGCTTTCCGACCATTATCCTCACCCTTTTCCTCCTTGTTCCTAATCCTGTGTTCATACTTGTTCCATTATTTTATTTTATAGCAAATGGCCTGCTGAAGTCATATTGAGTCCCACTTCTATTCGTTTGTCTCCTCTGTCATTCCTCATGTAGTTTTATGGGTGAAGGTTACTGCTTTCCACCTGAGCTCTCTTCCAGTGCTGCTGCCATTTCCATCCCAGCACTGCCAGTATTAATTGGCCCAACATCACTCCCCATAGAGGCTGTGTGGTCTGGGAAGTATTGAATGGCTGCCTGGTCAGAGCGTGAGTGTTTTTTTAAAAACCATTAATTTTCTCCCCTATAACTACTCAATAATAGTGATGAAATAAATAAATATATTGAAGCAGAACTCACTTCACTGGGTCTTAATTGGTGTGTCTTGAGTGAATCTATGCCGATGTGTAATGAATCTATATTGTTCCTCACAGATCTCATCCTGCCTACTGTATCTGGCCTTCTCACCAGACACTGAAGTGGAGTAGACTCCGTGTCTGGTTTGTGTAACCTTGATTTTGTTTAGTTAGCATGTTAAAAAAAATAATTAAATATGTATAAGAAAAGCTACTTTCCTTGTACATGCTTTAGAGCTGTTTTGAACTCAGAAGGTGTTCACAATAACCAAGCCTGACCACTTGCATGAAACAGGCCAGAAAATTTCTAATGTAAGCAGACACCTACTGAAGAAAAGAGGTGGGGAGGGAAGGTAATCTTGTCTATCTGATGTAATTACTTTTCAGATAAAACTTGTGCACTAAAGCTGATAAGGTTGATAGAACTAGAAATAACTTAAATTAGACAACCAAAATATTGCACTTATAGCATCTGAGTTCTTTGATCCCACAGGTGAAGGTGCATATGTCAGGAACAAGAAAGTCTTATCTTGAATAAAGATTTCAAATATCTGTGCTATCTTAGTATATGCGGGACAAAGAACAGCCAGACTCATGTCTTCTCTAAGATCATGGGGCATTGCCTTTGGATACTGGGAATTGTTAGGACCAACCTGTACTGAAGTACCTGCACAAATGAAAGCAGGACTTTAAAAAAGTGCAAATGTTACCCTAAACCCAGAGCTGGCAATAATCTGGCTCTGGGTTTAGGGTAATGCAATGAAGCTCTGTACATGTGTAATCCTATAATGCCAATAATTACACTGGTAGAATTGCTTTCCCGGAGTTGCACTTTAAGATAAGCAGTATTTTTTATACTGAAAGTGAGGCCAGGGGCTTCTTTTTTTTTTTCCTTTTTACCTTTCAAGACCACATAGGTTTCAGCTCTGTCATTCACATGGGTCCAAACTCCCAACAGATAGTTGTGATTAGGAGATATGATTTTCATCCAGAACCTCTTTCTGTTTCAGGTGAATGCTGCTTGATGCAATTCAGAACCAGTAGCATTTCCAGATAAAAGACTGAGACTGCCTATGTTACTTAAGCAATTAAGAAGCTGCAAAGAAGGATGCTTTTTTTCTCAATGGAGAAGATGGTGGAAGGATGAGAACTACCCTTCACTTCCTTTAAAATACAGTCTGAGGGAAAGAGCTTGCTTTATCTAGCAGATACACTTGAAAATACAGAAGGAGTGTATGCCCTAACATATATGCCAGCCTGAATTCAACAGCACAGTGATGGCTCCAGGCCACTTATTCTTTCCTGATGTGAAAGCGCAGCACTTTAGCTTGTGTATTTGGCAGCCCCACAGGCTGGGGAGAGCTATTTTATGTACTGTGATTATGAGGGGGAGCATTATGTTTGGTACAGGGGAGCTGCTGAGGATTTTATACTCTCATTACTAGAAAACATTTCTGTGTACTTTTCTCTGTGTTTTTATTAATCCATTTCATTTCATGCTGTCTCCCCTCCCACATCTCTAACAGCTGCTCACACAATATCTCACCTACAGTTCGGGTAGACACAGTAGGCAGATCACAGTATATATTGTGTTATACTCCTGGACGTACCATCTGCCTTCTCCTCCTGGACATTTTTGCAGCCGACTATTTACAACAACACAGGGTCTGGCTGCTTAAAGCGGATCCTTTGCAATGAATGTCTTGTAAATAAGTGAAAGTTAAAAGGAGCGAGAAGCAGAAACAATCCTTTTCTGGTTGAAATGTTTCTGCATGGTTACCAAATAGTTTCCACTTTGAGGAAAAAAAAAAAAAAGTGAATTGTGATTCCTGGTGTGTTTCGAATGCATCTGGGTTTATGACTTCACCTCTTCTCTTTCTAAAACTGGGCAAGGTGGTGAGGCATACAGCTGACTCCCACAAGAAACACAGTGACAATGTCTCTTCTTCTTAGACTTGCTCACAGCCGGGTCCTCATTTCCTCCACCTCCTCAGCTCTTCCCCCTCTTTTCCCCCATTGCCATCAGCAGTAGGGATTCACTAACACAGGAGTTGAAATGTCCATTCAGTGAGAAGAACAATGCCTGAATTGTCAGTTTTAATAAGAGATCTCTCTGGCTGCTTTGAGTCCCTCAAACCAAGTATGCATATTTATCTGTCCTCACAGCTTTACAGAGAAGCTTGGTGATGACACCCCCATGTAAGGCTCACTTATGTTCAATGCACCACTCAGTGACTTCTCCATACTGTCATTCAGAAACTGCATCCTGCCATTCACATCTCCTGTTGCGGAAAAAAATATCTAGGGGAGCACAAGACCTGCTTACCTACACATGAATGCAGACCACCACAAGGCTTTGCAGTAGTAATAATATTGAGAGGTCTGCTTTCTTCCCTTTCCTCCTCATGTGCAGCTCCAGTCAAGCAGCATTACATGGCCCAGGATTTTAATTCCCGGGAAAATGGACTGACTGGTTGGTATACACATAACCTACACTAGGGGACACACTGCTGGGGTCATAGTTTCATTTCTGACTCATACACCAAATTTTCTTTCCCACAGAATTTGGGAGGTGAGTCACAGAGATGAGTGCCCAGGCTAGACTGGGCAAATGATGCTCAAGTACCACGTACATACTGACCAGAGCTAATACGCAAGAGGTTAAAGTCTGCTTCAGTTCTTGCCAAATTGTTGATTCATGCAGTAAGCACACCAAGGGAGGCATTGCTGTTCAGTTGTGCTTAGAGCTCTGTATGATAGACTGTTAGGAAATATTAGGACTAAAACAGGTGAATGCTCATATCATCTTGCTATGACTCCAGGAGCAAGGAGCTGCACGTGGAAATGCAGCAGCTTTACGCTCCCTGAATGATACTGCCCAATAACTCAAAATATCAAGGTCCCAGAATGCTATTCCCTACTCCCATCCTTTATGACATGAGACACCCGGCCTATCCAAGGAGGTACAGAATTTTTAATTCCTGCACCAAGAAAATATCAATGAAATCATTATATGTTTAGTCTATATGGGTGGTTTGTTGGTTGTTTTTTTAAACATCCCCTGTCACCCCATGAAGGCATCAATAGAATTTAAACTGCTTTATACCTGCTTGGAACCTTTATTTCTATATTTGAACTGCAACAATTGGTTGCTACAATCAATAATTTCCTATAATTCCTTTTGTAAGCAGAAAAATAGAGAAGTTATTTTTACAGCTGATTTTTAGTCAGAGACCCATTCACAGAAAGAATTACAGCTTTTTATCATTTGCTGCTGAAGCATTTTAAAATTGTTGCCATTTTTTGTTTTAAGATGGATTGTGATTGTTTTCATGAGCACTCAGGGTCACAAGTATTCAGCTGATGTCCTGTGACGCCTAGCTAGTGCCATGTATCTGAAGCTGTTTGCTTGCCACCGAAAAAAGATTTATGTCTTCAGCCATGCAAAGTGAAATAGCTGCATTGTGAAGAAGAAGGCAAATGTTTGCTTGTTCAAGTTTGGCTCTTATTCATCTCCCAGCTGACTAAATCCATGAAGATAAACATGGCCTGGCTTCCCTAGCTCAGCAATGACTGCTTATTGTCTTCGAATAAATACTGCAATATTATTGCTCTACACTTTCCTGGCCGCTGGCAGACTGTGAAAACAAGCTGAAGTGATGCCATAAGTCATAACATATATAGTCCCCTTTGTCATTAACCCAGGGTAAAAGAAGAAAGAAGTATTCAGAAGTCAACTTTGTTTTAACTCTTTGAATTGTAATCTTTTTTTTTACCTCTTCTAAACATGATTGACGTCTCCTAGGAGCTCCCTATCCTTTCATAGGTTAGAAAGCATTAAGTAGTTGCACTTTCCACTGGCTGAGTCTAATCACATTCCTATAGATGAAGTTGGCTGCCCTGGACACACACAGCTTTCCATTTATCTTTTAAAATGCAATCTACACTTTTGTAGATGAGCTCGTCTTGGGGAATGGCAGAAAGAGGAGGACAAGAATAGAGGATGGATTTTAGATGAAACCGGCACATGATAACACTTGCATTAAAAGTACCATAATAAGCTGTCCTACAGGGCTAGCGAGGGGACTGGACGAACAGTGTATATGAGAAGCTAATCTGCATGCAGATGAGGAAAAGCAAGATTCTGAATGGTCTAAATCTAACTAGTCACATGAGAAAAAGGACTGTTTTGCGAACCCTGATAAGAAAATGTTTTATGTGACTAGCACCTTTTATTTGCCATCCTGGACATCAATGCGCAGAGCTTTATGGAAGTAAACAAAACTTACAACACTGTGACCAAGAAACAGAGGTCTTTCTGAAGATCTCATTTTAATAAGTGGACACTGGCATACTGGGGACAGAAGTGAAGATGGCTGTTCCAGTGCCATCCCTTCCGCATTCTGCAATTTGCTAACCCACAGAAAATTACTGCTAGGAAGTTTGCTTAAAGCTGTTCCTCTAATATCATTTTTGAGTTGCAGTTTATCTACAGATATGCACAAATATCATGATCATGTTGGTAATACAATATGGTTTTCCTTCAGACACCATGTTCCAGTATCAAGGAAGATGAAGAGTACACACCAAAGCCACTTTTCCAGCATGTTATAAGTGTGCCGCTAATGCCATAGAAGGGAAAGCAGTTTACATCCTAATGTGAATGAAAACACATATTCATTTTTCTCAAGTCTCATACATTATCAGTATAATGTTAGCATGCCTAAACATAAATAAGATGCTATGCATTCAGCACAGCAGATATTGGCCTGCAGCAATTAGGGTTTGGGATTACTTTCATTATATTGGAGCAGAGGATCTATTACAGAGATCTACCCACTGACACGCAATGTGCTTGATTTTTATTGTGGGACTCCCATGAAGGAAATGCTGTGCAATGCGTATCATGTTCTAGATGGGTGAGTTGACATTGGAATTATCTTTTAGCTGGTTTACGCAGGCAACTTACTAAAAAGGTTAGTTGTTTCAGTTACAGCAAATGGGAAAAAATAACAGTCACATAAAAACCCCACTGTGATTGAATTGTTCCTGTCACAACTCCAGTGCTGAAGCTGGAGTTTTGTGTCCTGAATCTGGGAAAGACCTTTGTGCTGGGAACAGATGTTTAGATGCTAGATTATTTATTTTAAAATTTATTGTGGTTACAACATTAAACATAAATGACTAAATCAAAATATATCTATAAACCACACAAAGGAAAAGATTGGAGATAGGGGGAAGAGCAATGTACACAAGAAAACATTGTTGGCATAAAAACAGACAGGCTAAATTGACTGTGGAAAAAAATCGTTAGCAGGAAATTAAAAGAAAGTTTCTAAACAGATGAGTGAGAACCTACAGCGGCTTTCTTGTAGAACAGGGGGGACAAATCATCCTACTGATTATAGGTCCGAAGATGTATGTGCAATAGGTAAACCAGTGAAAGAGGGTAGATATTAACATCACTGTGTTGTGCGGTGATTAAGGAAAGCTCTGGGTTTAGGGTAACAACAGGTACATTAACTAAAATAAGGAGAAACAGCTTTTAAAAGGAAAACCGCAACCATATCCCATTTCTCTCATAGGTTTGCCTTTGCTGAATCCCCATCTTGTAGGCATGAGGAGCAACTTAATGAGCTGTTCCTGTTTTTCCAATATATACTGACTTTTGGCATAAAGGCTTTAAGCTGTAGGATCTTCTATCACAGTTTTTCTGCTTTTATTTATTGTTATATGAATAACAACTTACAGTGCCTCTTGTTTTAGCATCATCATTTGTATAAGCTTTAGTTCCAACTATTTATTAACACTTGAGCAGATGGAATGTTTCAGTGATATTGTAATTTGGTCATGTCAATGGGAATCTTGACTATTTGCCACAGGAACATAGCACTGAATTATTTCTTGAACATATTTACAGAAACAAAATCTCACTCCAGCCTTTGTTCTCATTTCTTTTTGTCCTGCTTCTTCATTAATAATATGTTATTTATGGCATGTCTCTTTTGATTGAAAACACAAATTTTATTTTTTTCTCCTAACACATTTTTTCATTTTTTCTTTATCCACAATTTGCTTCATATCTTTATTGATTATTCTGCTTTCCTGCAATATAAACTCTCTTATTGAGACTTATTCTCTGACATCCTTTATTACATAAGCTATCTCTAAAATTAAAAGATTTATGTTAAAAAAAACAACCAAAACCAAAATAAAACAAAAAAAACTTTATACCTACTTAGCATTTATCCAGAGTGGAAATTAGTTCCTCATTGTGTTTTGAGTTTTACTTGCTGGTATTAACCAGCTTGGCTACAGTTTCTCTTCAAACCCTTTGCTTCAAGTTTGTCTGCCCCTAGCACCCAGAAGTTATATTTTCTTCTTTGTTCAAGCTAACGCTTCAGTCATTGTATCCTGAAGGGTTTTTACGACTTTTCTTTGCAACATGCAGGTATATATGTCTTCTTTTTAGCAATATTTTTTTTTTTCTAAAAATATTTGCAGAACAGTTTTGTCAAACATGACAAATAATGTATCCAAAGGTAAGGCACTCCTGAGGCCCTGGCCTGCATCAACACTGTTTGTAGTTTTTTAATTAGAAACTTCCTGCAAGTTTCTTTGTGCTTGCTCTTACGGTTTGCTGACCTTTCTGCCTGTCGTGTTTCCAATCCAAAACTTCAAACCTCCTCTAGGCTATGCTCTTCATCTTTGCAAATTCTACTGGTTTTGCAAATTCTACTGGTTTTCAAATTCAAGTCACGACCTTTTGGCTGTCTTCTCAGTTCTGGGTTCTTGATCTCCGAATTCTACGCATCTGACTTCCCAGTCCAAAATATTCAGTGCATAATTTTGGAATTTCTTCAGTGAGATTGGTATTGTTCAAATGTTTCTTTTACCTTAACACACAATAGTGCGATAAGTGTGTAAAAAGTAAACATTAGAGACATTACTGTGTAATGTAAAAAAAAAGTAAACGTTAGAGACATTACTGTGGGGATCTGTTACAGATCACCTGATCAAGGAGAACCTGTGGGTGAAGCACTCCATAGACAGATAGGAAAAGCCTCATGCTCACAGGGTGTTCTCATGGGTGACTTCAACCACCCTGACATCTCTTGGAGCGACAGTACGGCCCGGCACAAGCAATCCAGGAGGTTCCTCAATTGTGTGGAAGACAACTTCCTTCTGGAAGTAACAGAGGAGCCGACAAGGAGAGGTGCCGTGCTTGACCTCGTGCTCACCAACAGGGAAGGGCTCATTGGAAATGTGACTTTCCAGGGCAGCCTTGGATGCAGCGATCATGAGATGCTCGAATTTGAGATCCTCAGGACAGTGACAAGAGCGTGCAGAAAGTTCACTGCCCTGGACTTCAAAAGAGCAGACTTTGGCCTCTTCAGGAACCTGCTTAGTAAGGTTCCAGGGGATACAGCCCAAGACTGTTGGTTGATATTCAAGGATCACCTGCTGCAAGCTCAGGAGTGTTGCATCCCAACCAGAAGGAAGTTCAGCAGGAGGGCCAGGAGACCTCCTTGGATGGATAAGGAGCTCCTGAGGAAAATGCAAAGGAAAAAAGAGGCTTATAATAAGTGGAATCAAGGACAGGTGGCATGGGAAGGGTACAGGGATGTTGTCCGGGAAGCTATGGACCAGGTTAGGAAAGCTAAGGCCCAGTTAGAATTAAACTTAGCTACAGGTATTAAAGATACCAGGAAGGGATTCTACAGGTACATAGCAAATAAAAAACAGACTAGGGAGAACGTAGGCCCCCTCAGGAAGCTCTCGGGAGAACTGGCTACACAGGATTTGGAGAAGGCTGAGGTTCTGAATGACTTCTTTGGCTCTGTCTTCACTGGCAAAGGCTCTGACCAAACCACCCAAGCCTTGGAAGGCAGATGCAGGGACTGTGAGAATGAAGACCTTGGGCCCACTGTAGGAGAGGATCTGGTCTGATATCATCTTAAGAACCTGAACGTGCACAAGTCCGTGGGTCCTGATGAGATCCATCCACAGGTCCTGAAGGAACTGGCAAATGAAGTTGTGAAGCCGCTGGCCATCATGTTTGAGAAATCATGGCAGTCAGGTGAAGTTCCTGATGACTGGAAAAAGAGAAATATAACCCCCATTTTCAAGAAGGGGAAAATGGATGACCTGGGGAATTACAGACCAGTCAGACTCACCTCTGTGCCTGGCAAAATCTTGGAGCACATTCTCCTGGAAGGCATTCTTTCCTGTTAGGGTGGTGAGGCACTGGAATAGGTTGCCCAGGGAGGTTGTGAATGCTCCATCCCTGGCAGTGTTCAAGACCAGGTTGGACGAGGCCTTGGGTGATATGGTTTAGTGTGCGGTGTCCTTGCCCATGGCAGTGGGGTTGGACCTAGATGATCTAAAGGTCCTTTCCAACCCTAACCATTCTATGATTCTATGATTCTATGATTTATTTGTCTTGTTAGATGACTTGTTTGCTTTTTCCACAGATTTTATTCTGTAAAACCAGTTTGTGGCTTTGCCTTACTAGAAAACTGTTTTGTGCTAATTTTACTTCCACTTCTTAGCTTTACATTCTCTCGCAAGAAGTTCTTTCCTGAACATTTTCCAGTTGCTGCTCAGGAGGTTTTCCTGCTTTGGATGAGTTATTTTCTTAGGTCCACACCTCTTCACCTACAAATGCATTTGTTGTGTGTTACTTATTTTCCTCTGGAATGCCATGCAATTTCGTTAGACAGTGATTAAGACATACTGTAAACTGTAGAAGCTGTTAGTTGTGGTGGGTCTTTCATATAACAACAGACGGATTAGCAAACATTGAGAGAGCATTTTGGCGAAGGACCCATGTGTTCCTCTTTAGCAAGTTGTTTATCAGCTTCCTTACCCTCACAAGTCCATTGCCAGCAGTATGGCACTTTGGAGACCACACCAGAAGCACTGTGGGGCCTTCAGGATGCCCCAGCCCTTCCAGCAAAGCTCCTTGCACAACCCACCTGCCTGCACTCAAAAGTCACAACTGCATAGGCCACTGTGTGAGCTGACTCTGAAAGTCTTACCAGCATAATGTATTAGAAAAGTGTTAACAAAACAGAGATGAATAGCCAGTAATTTTCAGTGCTTAGTTCAAAAACATAAGACTTTCATTTATGTAATGCTGCACGTTAAAAGAATATGTTTAGCCCTTCATGGGCTTTTCATGGACTAGCAGTCCCACTGATTTCAGCCATAGGTGTGCAACTTGGCATTTCTGTGTATGGCATAGTATGATATTGCCTAGGATCCCAAACCTCGCAAGTCACACGTGAAAAACTTCTTCTTAGTGACCATGGAAGTGGCTTGAGTTGTTAGAAACTCTGCAGCAGGAGCAAGAAAATGTCTAAATTTCCAAGCAGCACTCAATTACCTCCTCTGCCCTGTTCCCTTCCTCACCACCATGAATAAAAGACAAAATTTCTAAGCCTAGATGCACCCAAAGACATTCACATCTGAAAACCATATAATGCATGCAAATCTTCCAACTTCTAGAATAGTGGTGCAGAGATCAAGCTGTTAGTGCCCCTTTCTCCACCCAGCCTGACTTACTCAGGACTGTTCACTGCTCTGAGTGAGGTGGGGAATGTCTGTCAGTGTGAAGTTCACGTAGGTAATTAAGGACTATCGTATGTAAGGGGCTAAAATAAAATAGTACACATTTTCAAGCACTTTTAACTTTGCGATGCTCAAGTTTACAGACAAAACAATGCTCCTTTATAATGCCGCTTTTTCTGCAGCATTAAAAAGTGTAATAAATGCCACAACATTCTTTGAGTGTTTCCCAATTTATTCATTTACTACCACAAGAAACAAAATTTAAAATGTAGATAACATGGTATATTTCACTTTAATTTGTAAAGGAAGAAATTGCCATTTTCTCCCATATTCTAGAACTAAGTATATATTTCATATTGGCTATTTAAATTATTTACCCTGCACAACACTGATGTCTTCATGAGCAGTTATTGAGATAGGGCAGGTCCTGTGAATGAACTTAATGGAAGAATGGACTTGAGCATTGGACCAGCTTTCTAGTAGATTTGAAATCAGTGAAGCTTCATCTGTTTTTACCAGCTGTGACATCTAAGCTACTTCAAAACATTAAAAAAGGTGTCCAATAATTCTAATATGAAAGATGTACATCAGCTGAGGAAGAGGAGAATTTTACTGCTATTCACAAGCATATGAAAGCATGTGAAGGATTAGGCAGTACCTGCAGAATGCTGGCCTGGGATCTATTAAGCAGTACAGATCCACACAAGTCTGATATATGCATTTCCTGATACCATTGTTTTCCCACCACAAACTGAGTTTTTTAGTAGATATTGACATTATTTAAGAGAATTACGAATGTGTAAATAGTCATGGAATTAAGATTATATATCCTGTGCCTTCTTTTTCCCTTTTATGAAATCACTGATAGTATTTCCTTACCTAAAAGAGGTATTAAGAGAAGTGTGTGAGTTTCTCTTGAAGCCGCAGGAGCCGCACCACTACACATGCAGAGAGCCAGCAGTTTAACATTGGTCCAAGGGGATAGCTTGCTCTGCTGAAGCCAAACCCTGATTTGGAGGTTTCACTGGAGCAGGTTGTAAGCCAGTGATGGAGCATGTTTGCACAGAAAGACCACATCAGTTTAGATCCCAGATAAATGCCTTCACCTCCAGTGAGGATGCATGTGTTGGGATTCACATATATTTTCAAAAACTTTACCCTCAGGAAATAAAACAAGTAAATGATTCTGTTCCTTCAAAAGACTACATGACACCGTACAGTTCAGATACAGCACATAAAAATGCCATCCAATTATGCTGATGAAGTCACATCTCAAAGAAGTGTAGCTGTATAAAAACATTCGTTTTCATGGTGAATTTATATTCTGACAATAGCATGAATATCAATGGGTAATTTACACTGTTATAAGGGTGATAAAGGAGAAAAATGTAGATGTAAAAGGTTTTGTTTGTTTAAAGCATCAGAAATATTCTATTGTATGACACTAACTCCTGTCTTTTTGCCACACTAGACATAATCATTTACATGGTGCTCCCATACTAAGAGAAGCAGCATAATTTCACCCTCCTACAATGACCTGTTTGATTACATCTCACACTAACGACTGCTCCTGTCGTGCTGTCTCCTCATGAAGCAAGGAGAGACAGCAGGAGCAAAATGAGTAGGGCCTATGACTAAAGGACTTGGATTCGGCCCCAGATATGCTTTGTATCTGCCATTCAATCTTCTCTTTTTCTCTCCTGTGCCCCTGTTTGCACAACTATCTGTACACTCTTTGGGGAGGAGATAGTGTCTCAGGGGTTTTGTGTGTTTTCAAATGCTAGAGTAATGCTGATCCAGTCTTAGGGCAGGTATCTATCCCTTACTATAATATTTTTGTTCGTAGCATGACAGAGATGAGTCAGACATAATTTTAAAACAAATATAAAGCAACCCTTAAGTAAATATTCAGATTCAGTATCTCTTGCTTTCTCTATGTACTTGAAAAGGCTTTTGTAACCCCTGTTCTTCAAATTACCTTTTATTGTCAGTGTTGTAAAAAGGTCCAATACTGGGAGCCTAAAAGCTTACTAAGCCATTAAGTTACATGGCACCTTGAAACTAATTGAAGCCTCTGAGTGCTATGATGAATAATGTAAATATCAAATATCATAATTATTCAGTAAGTAGAAATAATTTAATAATAACACATCTGATGCAAAAAATCAAGCATACCTGCGGGGGGGAAAAATGTAATAGTTTCTTAAACAGAAAGACATTTCACATTTTTCCTTTACATATTAAAAAAAAAAAAAAACAGAAAAGCTGTTTCTGTGTGATGTTCTTTTATTATCTTTTTCTTTTTGGCTGAATTATTCTAAACTATCACATTGCCATCTTTCTCTGCCAAATATTTCAGTGTTTATGATGGGGACTAATCAAGCTCAGCCTTTCAAAGTTCTTGTGAAAATAGACATTTCTTGCGTAAAAATTTCCAAAGTAAAAGTGAATCCAGGACAAGCAAAGGAACAGTTTAAAGCTCACTGGGAAAAAGTGTCCTTTTTTCTATGCCTGCCCTGAACGTCATTTGGCTGGTAAGTCACTGAAGAAAAGTGACTTGCCAGTCCAGTCAATCTCTGGAAAAAGACCAGTTTCAGTGGTATGTTGCATCAAATATGCATGTCTTGTCCTATTCCTGAGTTTGTTCAAGTAACAAACACTTTGTGTACAAGTGAGCATATTCTACTTGCAGAAACAAATGATCTTTGTTTCATAATTAGTCTAAATACTTTGAAGCCTATAAACTTTGCTTGCTGCTCTAAAAGAAAACATGCTCTTCTCCAGTGCCGCTATCTTGTCTACCTGATGTGTTTGTCCACATAGTTTGCCAATGCCTTATATGATATGGGTACATACATGAGCAGTGTATTTGTCAGCCCAGCTAAGCTGAGCATGTGTGTGTTTATCCAGCTTGTAGGAATTCCTGCCTGAGGAGGAACCATCATTCAGTCAGAGGCACGTCCGTAGCCTGGGAAAGAAATTTCATGTCTCACATGCTTTTCACTTCGATTTCATCAATACATTTGACATTGGGAAATGAAGGTTATTGAAACTCTGTAGTCATCCTTTGAAAAGCCCCTCCCAGTGTCAAAGCAATAATTCAAATAGAGACAATTTCAAAAGGTTCCTCACCAGAATCACAATTGTTCTTCAAAGGTGAAAAATCCTAATCTACTTTACTGGAGTGTTCAGCAGATCTTTTTTCCTATTTCTTTTTTAATCTGCAGGATTAAAATAACAAAAAGAACAGAAAGTAACTAGTCTTTTCAGAGAAGGGAAAGGATCAATTGTTCTTGACTATACTCCTCATCTTACAGACAGTACCCTTTTTCTGTGGAGGGGGAGTGGAAAAGGCTGTGAAGTCAATTTTACATTTTTTTATATTGCTACAAAGACAAAGGTCCAATTTTTCTCATTAGTTACATCCAGGTAAGCCTCACTTACTGGAAGGAAGTGAATATTGACTTAGTGAAGTAGTAACAGAATAAAGAAAGATTTAATTTTTCTAAAGCTGTGGAAACTTGAAAGGTGTTTACAGAAAGCAACCTGATAAACAGTAATCAAAAGCCAGTATCTGATAACATGATTTTTGGATACTTAATGTTTTACAGCATGTAACACAAGTAGCCCCAAGAGAATTTGAAGTTGTGCAGTCCTTCACACCTGAGCCAGAAAGAGTTAAAAACACCAGAGAAAATTCTAGCTTGGCCACAGCTTTACACACACCTTCACGCACAGGAACAAAACAGGACTTGATACGTAAGACTGAAAAAAGAGATCTACAAGACCACTTTCAACTCTTGACTGAAAACAAGATTATAAACATATAGTACTATATGAACATAATATCTGTATATGTAAGAGATCTATATTTTAAATGTCTCATCTTCATCATTCACAGCAAAACCTGGGGGAAGATTATAGTTAACCATTCTGCTCTAGACACTTTCTTGAGGCAGAAACAGCACAGCAAAGACTTATCTCAAAACGCCATTGAGACTCAAACAGCCACATCATGCTGCTGCTTCATTTTATACCAATACAACACATGCAAGAGACATGCTTCATAGTCGACTCCCAAGTAGGCACCTTCCAGCGTGACCATGGTGACCATGAGTGCAGGGCTAGGAGCAAAGATTGTCCCAGTGAGAGCAGGGACCTCCAGCCATGCCAACACTGCACTTGGCAAGGCCAGCAGTTCGAGGGAGAGACGTGGTCACTGCTTGTAGGATGTTGGCATGGCAGGCCAGAACAATGCACGTTTGGCTCATGTCAAACAACTTATCTCAGACCAGTCTTATCCTGTGGATCAGGGACCCATATAGCCTCCAAAAGGCTTGTGGGATGGAAATTATTTGCATAGCTGTATCTTGACTATTGCCATAATTTGAAACTGTGAAAGTGTCTCCTCTACAGAAAGCATCTCACATGGAGAGGCTCTCCCTTTCCTCCATGTCATAAACCCATGGGGTCAGCTGATATTCCAGCCTCTTTGGATGTAAGAGGTACAACATGTGCTACACTGTAAGTAATGTCCCACTCTGTGACCATACAAAGCTGCCATGGGCAACATTGTAAAGCAAAAATGGTCTTTCCACTCTGGATCTGAATTTTCCTGACTTCTCTCAGTTAATGTAATATTTTTTATCTACATTTCAATGCATTATTTTCCTTTTTAGTAAGTGTTATATTCCCTTTATGATTATGGATTAATGAGTAATATTTTAGTCATTTATATTCTAAAAGCTGTGCATTATTGAAACAAAGGCATTCTGCTCTATAAATCTCCTTTCTAGGCTTTCATTTGGTCAGACTCACAAAAGGTTAATGTCAGGTTATTATTTCTGGCATTCAGTCATCAGCAAATAACATTTTACCTTAAGATGTGATTTTCAGATACTAAACACCAGAAATAATTGATTATCATGACATTTCTTTGTGGATTTCAACTTTCACATTTATTCTTTTAGCAACATTTTTAGTCAGTCCTCATACCAATTGCTGCATTCCATTGAAACAGTGCTGCTTTTGCTATTGTGTTGTCCAACAGAAGGCTCACTCTCAATACCTTCTGCTGGACAAAGCCAGTAAATTAGTACCATAAGTGCCACTGTATTTTTCAGATTCCCAAATTTGAGAGTAAGGTCCAGTATTTCCCATGAAAGACCATTAAGCCTGCGAGAGTTTAATCCCCTAACTCATTCTCTTTTTTGCTGTTGTTATTCAGCTTACCAGATATGCCCTTGCCCCTCCGCACCTCTCAGAATGTTTCCAGTTAGAGTGTTTGCTACTACAAATTCAGGATGTACTGAATAAGCCAGCATCAGCACAGACAAACTAGCATCAGTCAAATTACTTTAAAAAATAAATCTTAAAAAAGCCTGACAACTCAGTTAAACACAAAACATGTATTGAGAAAGGGACTGAAAAATTTTATAAATTCAAAACTTACAGATGCATGACTGCATAAAGCTACAACACAAAAGCTCTTGAGCAGCCAGTGGAACAGAAGGCTGGATTTTGCCTACTGCTGTGGTCCATATATCAGTGCTGGAATTGGACATTAATTAGCACTTTATTTGCTGTTGTGCTCCTTTTCCTACAAATATTTCCTTTGGGGCCATGACAGCCATTTCCTGCCCTTTCATCTTCCTCCCCCCCTTCTCCCTAGTGATTGAACTATTAGCCTCATGTACCTGTGACAGGCTGAATACTAGCTACTTATGGGAGAGCCAAAGGAATAGCAACATGCAGGGATGAAGGATATAATGCAACTAGGGATACTTTTCCCAGATGTGGAATCTCCAGTAAATTAAAAAAAAAAAAAAAAAAGAAAGAAACAAAAAGCAAATGCTAATAGCATGCTTCAAAATGTTTGACATAAGTAAAAAACTTTCAGCTCCATAATTTTCTCTCTTAAGCTTATCAGGGAATAGGGGTGGTGTTGGGAGAGGATATGCAGAAAAGCCAGGATTCAGCAGCCTTCTAACAAGGGAGAATTTAACTTAACATGTATTTAAGACATACTCAAATCCCAGCAACATTAATCAAAACCACTTAGATGTATTGATGGTGAACATGTATAGTGGAAGCAAAGGAATGATACAATAATATTAATTAAAGACAGAGCACTATTATTTCTCAGGGTTTGACTTCCAGCTGTCACACACTCTTTTGAAATGTCTCCTAAATAGTCCTTTCCCCTTCCAATTTGAGCACCAGAGAGGGATCTTCTGAAAGGATTGCACCCCCATTTTCGACATAGTGCCAGTGCTGTCATTCTTCATTTCACTTATGATCACCGAGATACACAGGAAAGTTCTACAGTCCCTACCCAGGCAACACTTTTGAAGTCTTGGAGTATTTGGGTTGGGCTTATTCTACCCACCTGGACATGTATTAGTCTCCCAGATAAAAAGAGACTTTTAAAATAATTAGATATTCCTGCATAATTATTCCCAACTGTTGTTTCATTTTGTCCATGTGTCTCACAACAGATTCTATAGTTACTTCTGTGTGCAACTCACGTACTGTGTTGCCACAGTTCATGCAAGTAAATCCCAAGATCTCCATCTTAGGGCAATTAACTTATTTAGTCAAACTCAGAAAATGGAACAAAATGATCGTTCCCGGTTCTGCAGCTTCCCAGTTCAAATCTAAGTAGAACTACTAAAATAGAACAAAATGTGTATTTTGTCTTTGTTCCTGTGTATTCATATGCTCTACACAAAAACCCTTGGAGGAATTTCAAGTAGGTGATTGCTGGTAATCATTTTGTTTAAATGTGCAAGGTTGCACAGGACCTCTGTCTACTAGGAAACAGAATGTTCTCACTCAATTATATTAGCAATCATTATTTCAATAGTGGAAACTTCCACAGTAAATAATACAGACTTTATATCGTATTTAAGAAGAAAAAGTGTGCTCTTTAAAATCACCAGGGACAAAAAACAGTCAGGCTGGGGAAGATTTTCTGTTTGCTCTCAGCAAGTGAAATTAAGCTATGGGATTTTGGCCGTAATGCTGTGGTACCCTATGGAAAAAGTTTTAAAAAAAAGAAAATTACTATTTTCACTTAGATACTGAAGGGAAAAATTTTGGGATACTCTTTTAACCATTATGCTCATGTGTAATGTAATGCTATTTTCACATATATATTTATATGTAAAGACAAACTACGTGTTTTCAGAGGTGGGGTTGTTTTTACTTAGCATGAGGGATTTTGTCATAGACCTGATGCAATATGCTTTCCAAAGAAATGGTGAGATCCTGTAAGCATTTATGTTAGAGAACTGTGCAGCTGGTCATGGATGATATCACTCCTCAACTCTCTAGAGAGCCCAAACATGGTTATTCATAATTAAAGTTGTTGTTTAGTCATGTTAAATTCCCTTATTTCTCTGCTATTTATTTGTAAAATCTTTGCAGCTACAATCTTTTCACTGTTAAACCTACATAAGTCTGAAAATGAAAGTTTGATTTGTATCCTGATAAATAATTCAAATTTGGCTTTCTAATTTCAAATAAATAATAAACATTAATGCAGATTCCTGTTATAAGTCACAGTTTCTGATGCTTTTTGGTTTTAAACATTGTGATATTATTTTGCTTTTTGTTGCTAGCACCTGAGTATTGTAAGACAAAAATATCATAAGCATTAGAAAGGTTATTCATTTTGTAAGTAAGTCCTCTTGCACTACTAGTCTGGTTTTGCTCTGTGCAGGTTATTGTTCCGTTTGACATCTTTGTCATACACATGATGTATATTTTCTGAAATCTTCAAGGAAAAAAAGTAATCATCTTCAATAGTAGCATGCAGTTAATTACAGTGAGCAGGCGTATCCAGTATTTTAAGGGACCTAGAAGATTAAATAAATTTTGCGATAAACTCTTTCTATCATGAGCACAATCTCTCTGCTCCATTTTTATAATGCTGACGCTCCGTTTTGGGAGCACAACCTGGTCCCTTTCAAATTATTTCTTTCCTGTGAAAGAAAAAGGCGGAAAACAAGACCGAAATAAATGTATTCCAGTTAACATCCTGAAGCTTATTTAAAGCTTTTTTAAATTTTCTGTGAAGTGGATAAACTTTGTGCCGTAAAGAACCTTTTCCAAACTTGCCCAATTGGCAAATTAAGAGAAAGTGCTTCTGTCAGTCTTTTAAATTCACAATCTGTGAAATGATCAGGCTCATTTATTTGCTTTTCTTCTGGTGCCATTCCTAGAAGAATCTCTTCTTACTCGTGTGTCCAGTGGATTTCCAGAAACGTAGCATCAGGATTCAAAGCCAATATAATTCTGCAGGAGTAAGTGAGGTGCAGCCCTCCGCCGAGGCCAGCAAAGCTGCAGCAGTATACAGGAAGACGCTGCCACTCTTCTGGGGAAAACACAGCTCTGGTGGGCTGGTCACAAAGGCACTTTCTGCTATTACTTTTAAAAGAACGATCCACAGAAAATGGGACTAAAGTTCGTGTCTGTCTCTACTGAGTCTTCCAAAGGTAGAGATGTGGTCCAGAATGCATAAATACACTCAAGGTGTGCTGAATACAGCAGACTTCATTTGACATAGACACTCACTACTCTAGGGAAGTATTTATTGACTGGTTGTACTATATCCAGCCCCGTTGGAATATGGTCTCTTGGAATTGCTGAATTTTGAATAATAAGCTGTAAGTAGTTCCTCACAACATCTGTTCACTTTCATGCTGTGATTCTATGCAACTGTGAAACTTTTGTGGATGCCCATGCCACTTGATTGCAAAGAGTCACTAGTTGCTTGGGCTACAGACAGGGCAGATTTGAGAACACAGATTGTACTAAAAAAGTATATCACACTGATCTACCTACATACATGTGTTGCTCTGCTTTCTTTGCCTTTGAGGACTAGATGTGGTTGAAGGTTCCTCCAGATGATGAAAGGAGTGGGGAAAGAAAATGCTGAGAAGCCCGTATTTATCTGAAAGCCACCAATGTCCTTGTTTAGAGCTAATATTGTAGTAGAAGACCATGAGTAAAAGAATCCTGCATGTTTAATTATTTGCTTGAAAATTAACAACAACAAAAAAGACGTTTTGTAAACCTTAGGGCATATACTCAGTAGGTATTAATTGCTATGGCTTCACTGATAGCAGTAAAGCAATGTCAGGGTAGATTAGCTATAAATGTCCTTCCCTGGCTCAGTTTTAATTCATCCTGTAGTTTATGAGAGAGATGATGTTGTCAGTTCATTTGAACACACATTACCAGTTACATGAATAAAACAGATTTAAAGGTAGCATTTCATCTTCCATCTAGACATCTTTGAACTTTTTCTGTAATATTACAAAAATCACATGAGGTGAAAGAAAGTCAGTATTAAAGTTTTAGACTTGTCCACTATAAAGGGTGCATCTGTGTCATCAAGTATTTGCCATTACTTCTAAACATTGTAAAAACAGTAAAGGAAATGGATGTCCAACATTTTGTGTCACTATTGACATAAAAGCAACTAAATATTCCCTTTTGCCTTTTATTGCTAAGATCCTTAGCTGAGACCCTGCAATTGTTCTTCCTGAAAATCAGTGTTACAACGAGAATACCTTTGTCATTGGAATCCAATGCAACTAGCATAAAAAATAGAGACAAATGGATATAGAGCAAAAAGGTCCTTTTTTAACTAGAAGAACCATTTTTACTTCAGAGGAACTGTGCTGATGGGTGGTAGTTTTCAGTTGAAATCCACTCTGAGACTACCGTGTGGGGGAAGTGTGCTTTATAGGGACTCCTACAGTCCTGGCCCAAGACTACACTCAACACAAGTCCGTTGGAGCACTCCAAAGCTCTCAACCCTTTCCTTTGTGTCTTTGGGTTTCTTTTGCAAGGGAACAAAGATTCAAGGAGAGGTTTGAGGGAGCGGAGGAGTTATACATGGCTCCATTGATTCCCAGCATGGAGTTAATCTGCAGCTCAAGTATATGCAGCAGGAAGTTAGCAGGGTCACCAGGCAGAGCCTTTCCTCCCCAGCATAGACTGCATGGGTATGTAGCTGTACGTAACTTGATCATTTAACGCTGTTTATAGCTCAAAAATTGAAATATATATCCTTCCCATATAGAACATGGGCAGAAAGTGATACCTTGCACTAGCACAAAATGATAAAGTATAGACAGTGAAACTTGTTCAGTCCAAATCCATCCTTTTACCTTCTTTTTTTGCATTGAGGAGGGAAGTTGAGTTTGTACAGCTTTGCATGACATGAGCTGTAGGAATCGTGGTAAAAGTACAGCACCCTGGGCTCCATCACCCAGGAAAATGTAGCCTCTGCTCTTCTACAGTAGATACTATGTGGTTTCTCTGCTCAGGAGAACTGTGGATAAAAACCACCTTCAGTCTTCAATATGGAGGTGGGGAGGGAGGGAGGCAAACGGACAACACACAACATATATTTATTACTTTATCTCTTTATCCCAAAAATTTCCTTATTCGAAATTGTCCAGTATACAGCAGGTCTCTGGGGAAGCAGGGAAGAGGCACAGAATTCTGGGCATGTGAGACAAAAAATTCCTACTTAATTTTCACCTGACACCTCAGGTACTGTCTGGCCATTTTTAGTGGCAGAAGCAGAATGAATGATTGCCAGCAAAACTGAGAATAGTGCAGGTAAGAAGGCAGGTTTTTAGGAAGTGAGACCAAATCTTTGGTTTATAATTTATTTATTTCATAAGTGATTTATTTATTTTGATACAGCACCCACTGAATAGCACCTGAGACTTTAACAGGAATTAAAAGGGAATTAAAGTTTCAGTCACGGATTAAAGACCTGCAGGGATGCTGACTTAAAGGTTTGAGTAAGTGAATGGATTGTGAAAGGTTCCCAGAACAGCATATGTAAAACAAAAGGAGAGTCCTGCAGCAAAAAAAAAAACAACCTCTGCTATCAAATGCCCCTCTCTCCACAGCTAAGGACAGCACCAGGAGTACCCAGAATGACCCAGCAGCTTAGTTCTGAGAAGGACATGAGAAGGCAATGCAGTGAGGACCTGGATATCAATGTTCCCACAGTAAGCAGCCTAGATAGGAAAGGGGAGAAATGGAAGCAAATATGAGTCAATATTTTGTCAGAAAAACACCACCACAAAACATAAGTGCAGCAGCAGAAGCCAGCTGAAAAATGCGGATGATACCTATAAAAGTATAAATTTCATTTGTGTGGATAATTTGCAGAATTGCCAACGTTTTGATGCTTTTAGTAGTAACACATGCCTGTAGATTCTGTATGAAACTGAACGTCTCTGCTTAAATGTTAGTCACCTTACCTGCTTCAGGCATAGATCAACCAGGAGAGATCATCCATAGCATGTGTTTGCTATGAGCATGGCTCTGAAGTTAATCAGAGATTAAGGAGGTTTTCAGAGATAAATAAATACATAAATAAAACAAACAAAAAGGTCAGAACATAGCTGTTTTGTTGAACAATTTTTCAAGTAAGAGTATACCAGATAAGGATGGTATATTTACGCCATCACATCTTGCCACAGGGGAGACCGGTCCTCACTGGATTCCTGTTACCAGTGAAGCTTTGAACATTCTGAATAATGAGAAAATATCCTGATTGTGAAAAGGAAAAAAAAAGTAAATTTATCAGATTATTTAGAATATTTCCTTTATATTCATGTTGCAATGGAGAAAAATATTAACTTCTATCCTTCCAAATTAACAATACAGAAGTTGTTGTGCTAGAATCAGCTTTAATCAAAGTGAGTATATCATCACCAAGCTGAGTGTTCCTACACCCTTGTGTCTCTAAGGTGCCAGTCCTGCATAGCTCATTGTGACCTATGAAAAGGGAGCATTAGTACATAAATGTCAGTTTGTCACTCTTTCTTGAGGGACAATATTTTTGCAGCACTAACTAACCTAAGTAGTGGTTTGACAGGTGCTTAGGTAATCTTCCTGGCCTGCAAAAATCAACATTTATTGGCTATCACTAGTCTCACAGGGCACAATAACTTCAAAAATCTTTTTTTACTTCCCTCTAGGAATTGAAAAGTTCATCCACTATAATCATTGTTTGATTGATACATAGGTACAATCTCTCTGTCACTGACTCCCACTTCATTTTAGCCATTTTGTTTTAACAGAAGCCAAGTAACAGGGGGTTACAAGGGCTATGATCAGTGTGCACTAAAAAGGCTGACAGGATGCTGGTCAGAAGCCTGAAGTGACATACTTGCTATTGTAATTTTCTTTTCAGATTCAAAGATCAGATTAAAATATTCTTGTATCAGGATTAATTTGGAAGATTAAAACACCTAGGAAATGCTGTTTTACCTTCATTTTCTTTCCCTTTTACATTAGATAAAGGTAAATAATACAAGGATAAATAGTATAAGTAAATAAAGATAAGAAGAAAAAGAAGAACAGCAACTAGAAGAAGAAGAAGAAGAAGCAGAAGAAGAAGAAAAGGAGGAGGATTACATATGTACTTTGAATCCCCCATTGAGGTTCATCTCTATCTAAACAGCATGTGGAAACGCTTTTCCATAAAATGTGCTTATGTTAATACAAACTGTAAAAGAAGAGAGCAGTGAAATGTTTGGGTACGATGTTTACTTTCGAATTCACAAAGCCAGTTCCTTCCTGAGCCTACAGGAAGGCTGGAGCCTTTAGCTGGTGCTGATCTGGAGAGAGGGAGGACCAGTCACCATGGCCCTGGATGTGTTTGGCACCGCTTTGCATTTCAGCCCTATGCTTCCTGCCCACCCTCCTTTCCCCAACACTGAAGCCCTTATTTTTGGGTTACGGAAGGTTTCGTTTCATTGGGCACTCACACTACCTCACCACTGCTGGGGAGAACAAACAACATCCCAGCCTGTAAAACTGTACTTCCTAGCAACATGCTTGAAACTACAGCTGCCTGATATGGCTAATGAATTTTACAATCAAAAGCTAAAGTGAATTAGCTGTAGCAGATGTTTTTACTCTGGGAACTACCAGACCTTTCTGGCCGCTCATTTATCCTTCAAGAGGATAAAACTCTGCACTTCTATTATGTGTTGTCATTGGAGCATTGCACAACTTTATCAAACTTTTTATTCTGGAAACTGAATTAATTTTCTGCAAGGGGTTTTTTGTGTGGCTCTTTAATCACATTTACTGGGGAACATGTGTACTGTAAAGTTGGAGAGCCGATTACGGCTTCTAGAAAGGCCATTTTCAAAAGGAAGCTGCCCTCACTCCTGAGGCCTCCATTTGAAGGTCCTCGGGTTTTGTGAAGAGGAAAAAATTAATTACTATTTTAATAACGAAGCCAAGCCTGCTGAAAATCCTCTTAGAGAGTAGCTGGATGATGTAATGGCTAGCAGGAGGGATATTGAAAACAGTGACCACACAGCCTGCCCTTCACTCTGCTATTCACAACCTGTAAGATGATACGGGCTGCTGGGTCACACATGAGTGAACTGAAAGCACAGTGCTGCTGGCTCACGGAGAGGGGCCTTGGAGGCAACATGGCAATGGGAGTTCATCTGAAAATTAACATCTGCCATCACCTGCCCTGCAAGATAACCTTGGGGCTACAGCAAGGAGCACACTTGTACCCCCAACCCTGCCCCGCTGTATAGACAGCCCCCCCCCGCCAAGGGGTCCCATTGGAACAGGGACCAAGGAGCCAGTTGCTGGTCTCAGAGAGCTGGCCAGCCAAAGGGTGCATGAAACCAGTGCTCAGACACTGCAATAAACCCCACTGTGTAAATGGCAAGAAGCTTTGCTGCCTTACTGATATTAAGTAATTTGGAGGTACCCCTGCTGCATCTGGGGCTTCTTCGCTTTTAGGATGCTTGACTTTTGACCCACAGTTTGCTGCAGAGACCCCCTCACACACAATGCTGGCTGTCATCAACAGTGTGAGGAGAGCTGCAAATGGGAGCTCCAAGTTTAATGTAGGATCACAGCATGGTAAAATCAAACGTGCTTCCCAGCCCAGAGGGACAGAGACCACAGTGAGCACCAGCCTCTAGCAGGGACACTGGGGAAAGCAGGAGTCCACCTGACTGAAAGCATCTTTTGGGCTTGTAAAACTTCAGAGCATCAGCAAGGAACCAAAGGAAGAAAAACTCCAAACACTGCTGTTTCTTGGCTGTTATTGAACTGTGGCAGGTTTGCCAGCCTGCTTCTATCTCATCCTAAGACTTCCTTTTTTACAAATCTTAATAAAAATTGGACCAAACCAAGCAAACAAACAAAAGCACAGTGTAAATGAGTGACAGGTAATGGACTAGATTAAAAAAAACTGTTCAGAAAGAAATAATATCTTTATGACAATCATGAAAATAAAACTGTATTCTTTTTTTTTTCAACTTGCATATTTCACTTCTCCCCAAAATTACATTTGATATCAGAAGATTATAAGGCACTGATGTAAACCTCTCAGTTAGGATTATAAATTCTGTGACAGCAATTCCTTTGATATCAATATGGGGTTTTTATGAATTGCGAAGTAAAGCAGGTGTATAAAAATAAAACCCACATAAAATACAGATTTTTACTGCACAAGTTAATGCCAGCCGTAGGCTACAATAAATTGCATATTTTTTGTTTCTAAAAATCTTTCCAAGCTTTTTTAAAAGCAGCATAACTGCTTGCTAATATATAAAAGCTATAATTTTGGAGGAAGCAGAATAGGTTTCGGTCACCAAAGAGACTTCGCAACTTCTGCAATAGATTTCAGTTCTGATCCTCTTCCTTAACTTTTCATGCCTCCCCTTTCTCACCACACACCCCCCTCCTCCCCCAAGCACATCAATATGTGAGGGGCAACGTACAACCTGGAACTTCAAAAGATTAGGAATTTATGTGCTGCACCATCCTTTGCAGAGGACGGCATTCAATGCTGTATGTATAATTCCACTGGTTACACTGTAAAAAAGAGGCCTAAGGGCAAGTTATTCACAGAGACAAGAAGCTGAACTTCAAAACATTTCCAGCTGGTGCAACCTTACTTCCATTTATCCCCAAAGTCACTGTCAGCTGACTATGGCCAGACTTCACAGGTAGAGGAGATAAGGGCAAAAGGAAGAGTGGTAGCAAGGGAGCTGCCCAAATAGCTCCTAGAGGAGATCCCAAAAGTGCATGTGACACCTGTGTCAACTGCTATTCTGTCGTCCTTTCATCCCACAGGTCTTCTTGTTCGCCCATGTAGCAGCAGCCTTTGGGGTGCGGGGACACATCCTATCACTATTGCTGTTTTCGCTGGGCACCCATCCTGTCTTCTCCCAAGTTCAGGCAACCTCACTTCCCATGCAGTGTCAGCTGGGTCTTTGCTTTTCCCCTTGGGGTTTTCAGAGCCACCAGTGTGTCCATCTCAGCTCTCAGGAGAGGTTTCCTTTCCTCATTCTGCAAGCAGGAGTCACCATATTATTTGTTGGCCTCCATCAGTTGCTTTTCTTTCCTTTGATTTACCCCAGTGCCAGCTCCTCATCCACCTGAAGTTCTGCACTCCTCAAAAGGTAGAAAACTCTCCTTTCAGCCTGCTGGCTCCAGAGAATGCATGGTGCTGCATGCACACTCCCTTGTATGGGCACAGGACACCACCTGGGCATGCCTGTGGGACAAGCAGAAGTGGAGAAAGAATAACTGAAATTGTGTTTTAAGGATTAAATTTATTTTTACTTCAAGACAAATATTTTGCAAGTGTTCCTGAAGTTGACTGAAGAGGGAAACCAAAGCTGTCATTCAGGTGCTCCAAAGGGGAAGACTCTGAAATGGAAAAATAGCAAAGCACTTGTCTGCAAATGCTTCAGCTGGAAATGTTTATAATGTCATTGAAAAAAGTTCAAAACTGAAAACAAAGCAAAACTTCCTGTTTTGTGTGAAACACCGTATTTTCCGTAATACAATGTTTTCTTTGGAGAACAGAAAGCAGAGTGTCAGAACTCATCCACTTACATCTGTGCGAGAGAAAAAAAATATGATGGACATATAAGAGTGACATTTCATGAATTTTGTACTTGTAATCAGGGGGAAAACAGCTAATGCTCCCATGTTTCAAAGAAATGGAAAGAAGAACGATTTTAACAACCACAGCATAGAAATGTAACTTCTTTCTTCCTTGCACAATAATAGAACAATAATGGAATAATAGAACAAATACTAAGCAATAAAATCATTAAACATGTAAAAGAAGATGAAGCGCGTGTTGTAAACAGCTTAATTTTATAAAGAGCAACATTCATCAGACAAACTTAATTCACCATTTCCTTGATTTACTACTTGTGGGTGAGTAGTGATTTTATTCTAGTTTTATTATGTGGAGAATATATGCACATAATTATGAAGTTAGAAGACGTGCCTGGGTGTTTACTTTATGAAACACAGCATCTGGCACAAATCTCATCAGCCTCAAGTGGAGGTGCAGGAAAATAAGCCCCCCTCACCTTTTTCTCTTTTTTTCTCTGTATTAAAAACCAGACTTTGGTGTGTTTCACTGGCCATGTTGAAGAGGCAGAAATTGCCCTGATCAGGATTGGTAGATTTTATAAAGACAAGTGGTTAGAACTTAATGAGAAGAGACATGATGTAGGGGAGAAAAGGGGCTATCCTTTATTTGTCTACAAGCCCGAGGACCACAATAAAAACTGAAAATAGTTGCAATAATGGAGCTAAACAAAGCGCTTGGATGAATGTTACCTGCTTTAGTACTCACAAATAGAAACACAATCTTTAAGGTGAAAGAATTGAAATAATCCAGAATCAGTTGCAGTAACCGTGTCCTTAATGGAAGCCGAAGGGATTGATATAATGACAAATGAAACTTTCCTCTCACATACAGGTCATTGAGGTACAGTGGCACTGTAACTCTCCACATTTTGGTGCTATCCTAAAGCATCACTAACAGCCCATGTTCATTCCTCCAAAGTCTCCTCAGCTTCTCTCTGAGGAAGACATGAATCATATAGGGCCCAGCATCACCTCATGCTGGAGACAAGATGGACACAGCACATACTGAGAATAGCTAAAGTAGTTAATATCCTTTGCTCCAAAGAGTTGCAACATCAAATGAGGATCATTAGTAGTGATGCAGGCATCCTTTCCGCAATGAATATATTCAGGCTGCCAAGCAGCAGGTCAGAAGAGAGCATCCCTTAATCCTTACCAAAACATCACTGCGCACCTGCTGCAAAGCTGAAGAGGCTGACATCCCCTGGATTTTGCTCGTTAAACCACTTGCTGCAGTTTTAGGCCAATGCAGTGTGAGAAACTCTTTGAAGGAGGAGAGCCTCAGCTCTTGTGCCCTTCCCTGTGCCCAGCCGGGCACTGTTCCTCTCCCCAGTCAGAGGAACACATGCTGCACGGAGAATGAGAATGAGAGAGGAAAGTAGCTCAGGAATGAAGTGGCGGTATGAAAGAGATGGGATTATTTATCTGGCAAAAAGCATAGAAGCAATCATTTGCCAGAATTTAACGTAATTCAGTATTTGCAGCTGCAAGCAGGGGATCTCACCACATCCACAGTAACAGCAAAAATGGGAGACACCCATATAACTTATCGTATGGTTATTTTTCTTCTGTTAAATAACTAAGAGTAAGCTTCAGGGGTTTATTTTCAGTTGTAGACATGTAGCTTTTAGAAAATGTAAAAAGGAAATCTCTCTGACCCTTTCCTTGTGATAAGCTAAGTATCATATAATGTTGCGCACTTTACCAATTGACTTACAAAATGATATTCGGATTTGAGAAGGAAGGCCTCAAATAATAACTTCCCTTTTTTTTGTGGCAGAGCAGCCATGCAATAGTAATTTAATTTGCTCTTGAGAAAGATCATATGAACATCTATTCCGCCCATGTAGTTCATTTTACAAAGCAAAACACAGATAAAAGACCACAGTCCTGATAGACTAAATCTTCTCTGATGAAAAAGATTTTTTAAATCAGCAATCCCAAGCACTGGTCACAGTTATCAAACAAGTTGTGGAGTGAACTACATTCTATAAGGGTAAAAGGAATGGCTGTCTATCTGTAATCAAAAACATTCTCATACCTTAAATCTAGGCCATTCTCTTGCGTTAAGTAGACTCCCTTCAGTCAGCATGGATGAGGGAAGCTGTTTAAAAGGCAGTAAGTAATTTAACCTTTTTAGTGTCCTTATCAAATCTTTATCCTGCAAAGTATTTTTGGAAAACAAAATACAATGCAATACAAATCTGAAATCAACAAGTCTCACTAAAGCTACAAGATGTGTTTTACAAACCTCCATCCTTTCAGAGTAGGTGAAGTGAATGTTTTTCAGAACAAATCATCTACACTACTTTGGCAGTAGTATTAGTTTCTTTATGTCTTGAGAATCTTCTAAAATTTCCATGCTGTAGCATGCATTGATATATGGAAAAAAAAAAAAAAAAAAGAAAAAAGAGGGGAAAAGTCATGGTTATTAAATAAACAAGTTTGATATTTAGCTGCTGGTTTTCAACTCAGACTAGAGGGGGGGTTTAATGCTCTGGTCATTGAACACCAACAAATATTAGCATATCTGGATCTCAGTCATCCCAAATCAACGTTTGATTTTAAGAAATGTACATTGTGAAGGTAAGCCTTCTGTCAATCCTGGAAGGTATATTTGAGACCTGAATTTCTTACTTAATAAAAAAGTAAAATTTTGAGCTTAGGCCAGTAGAGGATGTGAGCATTGAAGACAGCAATTAGGTGCCTCAGTGCATTGTTGCAGTCTTGAAAAAGGTCATACACTGCTTAAATTCTAGACACTTATTTCCTGCTTTTAAGAATAAATATCAAGACATGTAATGTTCCACAACACAGCTGTGCATATGCCTTACACCTAGAAGGAAGGATAATCTGGTTTTTTGCTTTGTTCCCCTGAAGGGCTTCCATAGGTATGCTTCCTGGTTCCAGCAATCTAACTTCAGAGTTCTGCTGAATCCCAAAAGACCCTGGGCTAGCATAGGACATGCCTCAGGGGTATGAAAGGGGACAAATCATCTGCAGTTGATTGCATAATACATCTGTCCTTACTGAACGAACCTGAACAGCAAGGCTGAGGTACTTGGTGTCCTATACGTGTTAGACAATTCTTTCCATCTGGCTTACTGAACTGAACACAAACTTCTGTATAAAATCCTTTGTAGACTCTCCTATATATCTTTTTTTAAGCCTGTATGAAGGTAGATGATATACTCAACATAACTGAGGATGAAATTAAAAACAGGCTAAAAAAAAAGCTTCCAAATACAGTGTATGCGCTGCAGTTCAGACGGTAGGAAGGCAGCAAAAAAATAGTCTTTAAAGTCTGAGTCACCAGTTCAAATTCATCGAAGGTCAGTAGTGACCAAATAAATTTATCTTCATGAAGTGTCTTGATGGCATCAATGCATTTCCCAGTGGACATGTGCCAGGTTACAGAAACTGCCATCACAAGCAGCATCCTTAATGAGTCTCAACAGACGGAGCAAAAGATTGAATAGAGTCTAACATTTTTATAAGGGGTGCCCCTTCTAGGTCACTGCTGGGATACTGTGGTGACACTCAGCCTCTCACCGGTGTAAGAAGCCCCTCAAACCATACTCTCAGCTATTTTAACTTCTGAGATTGTGCAACTTCTTAAACACTGCCTTCTTCCATAAAGCACAAGATAAAACTGCATCTGCAAAGAATGCTCTGAGGGTGCAGAGGCGATAATACATATGGGTTAAATATTGCTATGTTTAATGATATGCCGTATGGTATAGTTAGACTTGCAGTGGTTCAATGGAATATATACTACATCATAACATTGTGTGTGTGTTTTTTTGCTTTAGTAACAAAAAAAAATGAATAAAATATAACAAAGCCACAGTCACCAAGATGCCTGTTGAAGGAGAAATTGCAGTCTGGAAAATAACAAATGCCAAAATACATGGGGTTTTGTAGGAAGGAGAGGCAAAAGAAATCCAGGAGAGCTCAATGGATCCGCTCCAGTGAAAATGGGAGGGTGAAGGCAGCACAGTATGAGTTTTTCATACTCTAGATTCCACGCAATACTTGTAAAAACCCTTGCCAAAAAACCTAAGGTTTTATACATGTTTCTTATTATTAGGAGTACATGTATGCATAAGCTTATATAGTAGAGCATGTGCACATACAGTATGTTTCTTACATGAGTACCTGCTGTTAAAATCACACAGAGAAAATAATAAGTAAACATGCAAATTTTCTACCATAGAGACTAATATTCTGCAGACAGTTACTTTAGATAACCTTTTTTTGAAGCTTTCATGCTGCTCATACTCTTAAAAAAATGCCAGATTCTGCATTTGCCCTAGTTTTAAAAAGGCTGATGAAGTTACTGTGCAAAAATCTGACCCTGGATGTCAGAAGATGGATTTGGGAATATGAACAAAACCTGTTGGTTTTCAATGTATATATACTGTATGTCTGTATTCAAAGATAGTATACTACAGGTATGTCTACCAGCAGAAAGCCCAACATTTTGAAAATAGTATTAAGCAGGCATTCCCAGCAATGAGTCCTTACTCTGACACACAGCACGCCTCAGTCTTGCACTGCAACCAAAACATTAATGCAGCCTGAGAAACTTTAAAAATCATCAAAGCAAGTTCTGTCTCTCACAAAAGTTTTACTCTGAGGGCTGTGTAAACAGAGCACTGTCTCTTTAACTGATTTTATTTTCCTCTCTCTCTCTTTTTTTTTTTTAGTTTAAAGATTACATTTAATATCTATTTCCCAGCAGTGTACAAACTGACATCATCTACTCATAAAAGCGGAATGCTTTGCTTTTTTAAGCTTCAAGCTGAATAACAAATTGCCACAGATGACAGCATAAAAGAATAACAGAATGGAATCAAAAGAAAATTCATTGTCAACAGAAACCCCCTGCTGAGGAATTTCAATTTCATATATCTAATTATCCCTGTCAGTTGGAAGAACTGACAAAAAGCATTCTTTGTTCTCTCTTTCTGCCTCCCGCATCTCACTCTCAATTAATTCCGGCATACAAATATGACTAATTGTCTTTGCAGTGCTCAAGAGCTCTGTATATAAATGTTCATGAACTGAAAATGATTTGGGGGGTATTCATGCATCGATTTATGATATTTGAACACAATAGACATGCATAATTCAGGTGACCATGTTAGCACCCTCACAAGCCCTTATTACAGAGATTAGGCAGGATTCTCTTTTCACATTCTTTTTTCATATATATGCTTTGTGACAATAACTCACTTTGCACCTATTAGAAGAGGAAGCATTATATGTCTGCTGTGGCTTATTGAAATTGCCATGAACAAGATTACCAGCATTTAAATAGCATAAAGGGGAAGACCAGAAAATATTAGGTACTTTCAAAACCAAGATCAAATCATGTTTTGAAGGTTAAAGTTGATGGTGGTTTTTCTAATCTTGACTTGATCATTTCAAGAAACCTCTGAAGTGACAGAATTATCTTTACTCACATCCTGTATTGACAAATACTGTGAGGCTAACTTTTATATGGTACTCTGTGTGTAAATATACACACAAATGTGCGCACAGAGAAAGTGAGAAGAAAGAACTTTTTCTTTATTTTCTTTTCTACATAAATGCTAAGGTTACTTCAAGAGAAAGGTTTTTGTATGATGACAGAATTAAAATTCATAATCCACACTTGAAGAATTTTATATGTAACTTTGCTCTTCTAGCTCATAATAAAATGTCCCCAATTACATTGGTATTTTTTGCTTCCGTTATCGTACTTGTTATAATCATGGTTTCTTTTTAAAAAAAAAAAATACCTCTACGTTGATCCAGCTGCATTTCTTACTAGGTCAATGTTATTGCCCATAATATGAACTCTTCACCTGCCCCAAAAGCACAGCATCAGGCCTTTGCTAGACAGAGGGATGGAGTCGGTCATGGAGCTGCAACAGTTACTGCAGTGTTGGAACCCTGATTTACCATAATCACACTGAATGTTTGGATCCATAAAGCAAAACACTAGCACATAAGAACCTAGTATAAATAAGGCGTCAGTTTTAATTTTTTTATCAAGATCAAGCCATCTTTTCTTCACTGATTGTGAACTCTGGCATTTCCCCTGAAGAAAAGGAGTTACGTGAGACGTTGCAAGCAAGAATGCAGCATAAAGAGAGTGAGACCATTTATTACTATGAGTAGCAAGGGTACAAAAATAAAGGTTGAAAAATGGCAAGTTTGTAATGAAAAAAAAAAAACCAAAGTCTGGTCATGCAAAGAAAATCTGAAGAGGTTCTTGGAGGAGGCACAGTTACTGGGGTTTATAGAGCTTCAGCTGTATTTTGTACCCTGCCTTGGTTTATACCAAGGAATATATATTGGTGGAAATATCTTGTTCCCCATAGAGTGACTTTTTTTGAAGAAGAAGATTACTTTAATTTCTTTTTTTTTTTGAAGATTATTTTAATTTGAGATTATATGAATTTTCAGAGAATACAATTTTAAATTACATTGAATATGTAAAACTCAAGAGACAGAAGATCTTTTTCCCCAAGCATGTTATAAACCCATCTTATAAAACAGGAGCTGTACAAAGCCCGGGTCTTCATTCCTTTTGCTGCTTCAAGATGAGCAATGATTGAGGTGGAGAATTGTACAGACACTTGCTTATTTCCTGAATCCATACAAAACACTTAGACACTTGCATGGAAATCCACATAGCCTGTGCATAAATTTTTCCATGACACCCGGCAATTTATGTGCCCTTTGTATACAGTTCTCAACGGCAGCTGGCTCCCACTGCTACACGCAGAAAATGTCATGAGCTCAGCAAATAGAGTTTTCCATGTGAAACAGCACAATGATTTATACACGAAGTCATCATTCACTGAACACCTACAAGAAGCATATGGATCAAGGAAAGGGCTCTCAGAGAAAGTGGGGGGGTGGAACAAGAACAACTATTCAGCCTCCACTACAGGGTCAGGTAAAGTGCTCTGGAATATTGTCTCAAGAAATAAGTACACTTTTTTTGTGAAATATTTACTAGTGGCAAAAATAATAGTGCCAAAAGACCTGCTCTCCAGAGGCTAGAAAACAGGTGTGAGTACCAGCATGTAAACAAAGATCTCCAGATACTGTGACAATAGCAAATTTTGCAATGCCTGTTGAAATTGGTATTCTGTTAGTCAGCAATCAATAAATAAAGCAAGCTTTCCTATGGGTTTTCTTGGGTTTTTCTTCTGCTGATACCTTCTGAACTTACTATGCCTTTTTCTTTACAGGTGCAGGTCAGGTTTTCATACATGTTACATAAACAACTTCTGCGTGCTCATTGCATCTGACTTTGGTGGAAGCTGATGGTCTTGGAGGTATATGCTTGCTTCTCCAGCTCTCTTGCACTCATCTCTTATACTGCTGTTGAATTGAGGACTACTATTTAAAACACTGATTACATTGAGAGTTCTTTGGGGTCCTTATGAAATTAGTTCCCTTTACTAACATCCATATTTTCAGATAAGTCATAAAATGCTTATTTCATAAGACCATAATATTCTCCAGGTTCTGTTGCAGATTGATGTTGGTTTCGCCTACTCAAGAGAGGTAACTGATTTTTGGTTTTAGTCTCAGGCTTGAATTCTGCCCATTCCTTTAAAGGCTTTCCAGTTAGACACAAAGGGAATTACCATATAAGCACCAGTTCCACCAAGACAACAGCATCCATGTACTGCTCTGCCCATACAGACTTCTCCCTATGGTCAGTGGAGTATGCCTTCCTTGCAACATCCTTCTGCTGTTATTAAGCACGTAACATCAGAACTGGGGCAAACCAAGGCTCTGATTAATTCAGGAGAACTGAATAAGCAACTTCTGTACCCACCAGGGCTCCTCGAGAGGATTAGAGCCCTGGTTACCAAACACACAACATCAGTTACTTGCCAGATTCCACAAAAGATACTTTGGGTCAGATTTTGGTCTATGACGTACGCTTTCTATTACCTGTGAAGTTGCACCATATTTACAACATAGAGTACTCAGTGCTTGGCCCCATTATTTTATTTTTCTACCTTTTTTTTTTCCATTTAAATAAATTCACTACAAATATTACAGAGATAAATGAATGGCGTAAAGCCAGAAGTGTAAAGATTGAAAGGCTGCCTTAATTTTTAAAACCTCTCTATTGGCTTTTGATTAGGTTTAATTTAATTTTGAACCTGCAGGCCTTAATGAAGCCATACCTTTGAATTTCCTGGCATTTACCACTTTTGCTCTGATTTGTATCTCTATAGACACTGCTAAGCTCTGTTTAGAAAAATGCTAAAACTAAAACACTCCAATGTTCCTATAAAGCTCTCATTCCAAATCTCAGCTGAAAATCTATCTTTACTGACTTGTCCATTTCTGTTAATTTTGCTCTCCCTCTGCTATTATTTATCTCTGTAACTGTATTGTTTAACTTCTGTAAAGTGGTTTTGGGATACACTTTGGATGAAAGACGCTATACAAAATAAAGTTGTATTGTTTTGTACAAGCTGGCACATACTTCGCTCTGTATAAGCTTGGCAGAGATCTCTCTTACAATGCCTTCTAGTTTCTCTCCAGCCTCTTTTTTCTTTTTTCTTTTTTTTTCATCTTTCCCACCTCCTTTTGCTTGTTAGGATGCATAAGAAGAATACATCTATTATAAGTAATAGGTAACTAGAAATTTATTTGCTACACAGAACGTGTCCTTTTCCCCATCAAATATTTTCAAAACCAGGATAATTTTACTGAGGGAGGTAAGGCTGCCACAATCACCCAACTAAAATCTAGGTGCAGGAAAGAAACAAAATAATGCATCTGGTATTTTAAACATAACATCTACTTTGATTTTTATAAGCAATCAGAGGTGATTAATGCTTGGGAACACTGTTCATTATACAAGCCTTTCTGTATCCTTGGTCAAATAAAGCAAGCAGGTGCAAGTCATAGGAGTTACTGATTATTTATGGCTTTTAGATACTTTGTGGGTTTAACTGGTGAGAAAACTTTTATTCCACTCACATGGACAAAACACAACCAACTGTCTGGACTGATTAAATTCACATTGTTGCATGAGCACATGGCAGGCAGGGGAAAAATTATAAAATCTCACCGCCTATGCCATGGCAACTGAGCAAACAGCTCATGGGAAGAATGTGAATAATAGAAAATAGCAATATTTCTCTTTGCGTTTTCGCACTTGACAGTTTTATCCCCACATCTGCCTGATGTCCGGTGAACAAGTAAAGTGTTTGTAGTAGCTACTCTCATTCTCACTGATTTGACTCATCTTTAGCTAAGAGTTGTCTCAGGATGTCCTATGCACATTTTAAGTTTTGGAGAATATGAACCAGGAAATATTTTGAAGTTATATGTTTATGTAGGGAAACCACAGGAACAGAAATGTGCTACTAGTGAAAAGGCTTTTAAAATTGGCTTCAGCTACTCATTCAGGATTTCAGTTTTCTGGACAGAAAAATGAATGTTGAAATCATTTTTCTGAATGCATTTCAAGTCAAATACAAAACTGCCACAGGGATCATTCAAAAATATGATGTTCAAAATCTCCTAGGCATCTACTTATTTCCCTTCAGTCTATGATATCTGTCACTGTCTGAAAAAAAACAGACATCAGCTCAGTTACTAAAGCAAGTTTGTTTGACAAAACTCTGGTTGCATTCGTGTAGCTGAGCTCAGAAGATCCTTCTGTCTCTAAAATGCATGTAGTTGGTTTTGCAGCATTCAGCATGACTTATGGTCTATGTGTAATAGGAACTTGGCTTTTCTGAAGCGAGACGTATGTGTCCTCAGTGCTTTTGGAAAACTATATGATAAGTGAGGATGGGAGAATTTGACCTTTGTTAGGAATTCCACTTGAAATTGCAAATTCCTCTTAATCCCTGTGCAGGTTGAACTAACGATGTACTCTATTTCAGGTGGCCTATTTTAGTCATGGTCAGAGGTTACTGTGACAGGCGTATTGACAGAATTCAGAATTGACTGACAGGGCAATGCCTTATTTGTCACATCAGTATTATGGAGTTTCAGTTATGCTTTTGCAACTAGGCTGGTACGGTCTGATAGCAGTAGTACAAGGAAATAAAACTTTTAAAAGGTTCAGTGTATATGACTGATGTGAAAAAAAGTATAATGAGTGCTATTTTTGCCCATCTTAATGAAACTGAGTATATTTTAAAAAGAGTATTTTAAATACTGTCATTCTATAAGACTAGAAGACTGATGTGTTTTCCAGATTTTGCTGCTGCTGTTGCAGTAGGCAAAATTAGTGCTTTTGGCAAACTTAGTATGAAAAACATATTGAGCTCTCTTTTAGATTAGTAGTGCTACTTTAATCAGATATGATATCCTGTCACAATTTTTCAAGAATTTACCCTTCTGTTCTGGGAGCTGAACTTTGGGCCAACAGGTCTTGAAGAATCTGTATTCCCCAGCTAATGTAAAGGTCTATGGGTAACTGGAAGCTGAGGAAAGAAAAATCAAGGAAAAAAAGGAGACATAGAAAATAGCAATGGCTCATACTGAAGAAGAAGATATAAGCAGCACTGAAATATATTCTGTGAAGAATTATAATCATAGAAACTGCTACTGGACCCAAGCATCAAAACTTTGATATCTAACACATTTGATCAAGAGGAGTATAATTATCTATTAGATCATCTCAGGGTAGGTCTGTTAGCTATTAATTTTTATCAGGAGTGTGCTTTTAAAATGGCTTTCCTGGTGGTCCCCTGGGACTATGTTTCGGATTATGTAATGGAGTGAACAAACTGTATTCCTGTCAAATCAAATGAAACTCCCAGATGTTAATGGACTTTTGACTCTGTGGGCCCAGCTTAGAGCTATTCTGAAGGAAGTCCCACAAATACACATGCTGTGGGCACGAATTTGTCAGCATCAACTGCTTTGCTCTGCAGATCTCCTATTGCCTTGTTAATGTAGACGAAGCCCTGGCATAGTAGAGGATTCATGGGACGTCAGTAGACTATTTCACAGTTTTTAAAACAACTTATATTTCACGTAGGTTTTGAGACAACTTGTAAATAACAAGTAAGATTGTTTATAGCTGTACTTGGGGCACTGAAAATGTACATTGCATGGAAAGCATAATGAACAATGTAGCTTTGATGACACCTATGACTACATTATATAAATTAGCAACCCCTTTAATTTGGCTCAGTTCATTTTCTAGCATATCTGTCTGGTCAAATAGAACTTTACTTGTCTCATCACATGTGATGGATTTCATGTTCTTTTCTCAACTACTTATGCCCTGCTAGGCAAACTTATCAGAAAACTGTAACAGAAAAAAACTGTAAGCTAGAGATATTTAGGAATGCCCAAAATATTTACAGAGAAAGTTCATACACAGTGCTAACATCTTCCCTGAGTAACACTTCCATTAATTTGGAACAATTCTAATAGTCTCATTTACACAGGAAGAAATCTGAGCTGAGAGCTAAAGCACATTTAACTCTGCACACCAAATGCAAAGGAGAAGGTATACGGCTAATAATTATTTCTGAAAGTAAGGATACTTCTGGACCCAGCTCAGTTTACACTAAGGCAAAATGGAGTTCTGCTATTTAATTTAATGAAAACAGGACCAAACCCTGTGCACCACTTGTCCATATGAAATAATTTGAATGGGCTGAGGAGAAACACAATAGTAGAGACAGGGAATGAAAAACACCCACAACATTATACACCTTCAATTCACCAAGGAGAGCTTTTCTCATGAAGGGGTATATTATTCCCTTATGTGTATGTGGCTTCCATTACCAGCAATGGGAGTTGATCACACACAGAGAGGAGAATGGACTCCTCCATCTGACATCTCACTGGCTGCCTGGTATAAAGCCAATAGACAATGCCAAGTTATTCTGATCAAGCTACTAATTGGAATCATGTTGTATATGGCTGAAGTTTGTTTATTTTTATGAGAACATGAAAATTTCAGAAGAGCTGCATTTGGATCTCTCTTACTGCACACATACATATTACAGGCAATCTCCTTGTTTTACATGACATGCAGGGTTACAGCATACATGCTGTCTCTTTTGTATTTTGCTGTAGTGGTCTAGAGATGGCAGCATGTGAAATTATAGCCCCTGCTGTGTAATGTTTTTAATATGTACAAATGCACTGGCTGAATTAAAAGAGCAGCATTGCTAGTTCAGCCCAGCATCGACTTCTTTATATATTAATTGCAATTAAATACAATTGAAAATATAAGTACGTTGCACAGCCTGATGGCCTTCTTCCCCTCCTTCTTTTCACCCCTCTTGCCCGCTACCCCCTAACATATACATATCCAGTGTTGCCA
>NW_026892555.1:95580000-95752500 GCF_033815535.1 Pezoporus flaviventris
TCTATAGTTATTTAACTACTTTTCCATTTATTGTTCAGCGGAACCTTCTGAATTGGTACTTTGACTCTTTGCATTGCAGATTCAAGAGCTAGAAAATTTTCACAGTGTGCATAAAGACACTTCTCAGGCACGTAATAGAAGTAGTACTGTTAGCATGCTGCATATATGTGAAGATTTTCAAAACTATTGTTATCATGTAATCATAGATCATTTTTGTTTGGAAGGAACCTTAAAGATCATCTAGTTCCAACACCCCTACCACAGGCAGGGAAACCATCCACTAGATCGGGTTGCTCAAAGCCCCATCCAAGTTGGCCTTGATGTTATAACATGTTCCATCTATCTTAATATTATCATACAAGTTGATTTGTACTTTTAGAAAAATACTTCAATAACTTTCATTTGGGGGTGCATTGCTTTCATGGGAACTGGGAATCTACTTCCTTTCCCAAAGAAATTATAGAGCAAAAGCTGTAAAAGTCCTTAACAGAAGTCAAAATATCAGTGTTAAGTACTACTATGCATACAGCATAGTACATTACTTCAATGCAAAAATAATAAATAGGCAAGTGTTCCAATGACTTAAGATTTGCCTTCTTATTTCTGTTATCCTAGAAAGTTTTAAGAAAGTAAGTAATATTCATGGATAGTCTGTCACCTTATGTGGGTCAGAGGGCTCAACAACACAGTTTTCAGAGGAACTCCATTTGAACTATATCCCAGATTGCAACACATAAGTTCACTGGACCAAGTTCATCACGCTGGACTTAAAAATCATCCACTGGGTGTATTCATCCAGGGAAGAAAGTGTAGCATTCTCCTGTGGGACTTAGAGTTTGAATACCATAGGCTGCTATGGTTTTTCAAAATGGAGCAATTACAGAAAGCATAAAGAAGAGAAACATTGAAATGAAAATATATTTCTAAATTTATCCTTCTAAGAATTTAATGAGCTGAAGAACTCAGCAGATAAAGAGAAGTCTACATTTTAAAGTTGCTATAATTTTTTTTCCTTTACCACTAGCAGAAAAGAACAGACGGATAACAGATAAAAAAAAACCAAGATCTTTGTATTAAAGTTGAATGAAGAAATGTTTTTCCTCAAATACCTTAATGCAAGACATTTACTGAAAATTTTCATAAGATTTTTTAATTAAATACATCTTTGATTCAGTTCTTAATCTTCTACAAAGCTATTAAAAGCATTTTCAGGGAAGGAATTACATAACCTCCCCAAAAATTAGTCTTTGATGAAGCTCTCATCTTTTCTGAAATGGAAATATTTTACAAACCACTGTAAAATATATCAACTGGTTCTGTAAAGAAATACGTTGAGATAGGTAAAAGGAGGAAGACCTAAACACATATGAGTTCATTAGTTATATGCATATGTGTTAAGTATGTGTAATCAGGTTAGGGACTCTCCCCCTGTTGTATCTCATGGTCCCAGTTTTCCACTATGCTGAGCTGCCTTTTCCCTGCAGCAGCACATCCTTGCAGTGCTTGGCAGAGAGGCACTGCTAGTTCGGTGAACTGGAAGAACAGCCAGACCAAGAAGAGTGGCAGGAGCTCAAACAGGATTTGCTGAGCAATTGGAAAGTGTATGGCACGAGGAGATAGGAAGAGACGGATTAACGTATGTGCTTATAAAACATAAAGGTAAGGATAGTTAAACAGCTCTTGATAAATCAGAACAATTGTGTCTGAATCAGAACAGATGCTTCCCTTTAGAACAGGCATATTTAACCATTTTAGATAAGTAAGTAGCCACTTCTTTTAAGAAAAATTGATTATTGTAGTCCAGTGAGAGGATGCCAGAACAAAATCAAACACAACATCAGATAGCTGGAGCCGCAGTTAGCAAAAAAGAGTAAAAGAGAAGGCAATAGCAGAATAAAAGTGGCGTGCTCATAAGCATAGTTTTCTCTTCCAGAAGCCTGCCTAAGATGCTGCAAGTGCCACTGTTGGATACACCTGAAAACTCAGTAGGAAATTAAAAGGCAATTAGTTGCGTGTTAACTTGTGGAGCACATCATGTGGGTCCTTATATGTCTCAGTGTTCATCTTCTGTGCTGTTATTCCAGGCAGTTGTTTTGTTCTGTCACTCTGTGCTCTCCAAACGTTTAGCTGTAACCTAGCAGGAATTGAGGAGGAAATAACATCCCAATTTTCACACCAGCAACAGCTGATTTGGTTAGGCAGTACGCTAAATATAGTAATTTGCCATGTAGCCAACAACAGTGATAGCACATCAAAAAGAGATTCTGTGACATAGCAGGGATCCCTAATGTGCTACAAATGATGGATGGGCTGTTCATGCACCTCACAGAATGATGCTGCTTTTCAAAATGGAAAGCGGCGTGTGTGACCATCAATATCTTACATTGAATTATTGGCTTCTGTCACGATGCCTGTATTTTAGCCAACTCATGTGGTGGAAAATTATTTTATTCTACTGACATTTCTGATAAAAGAGCCATCAGTAAATATTTTCCTTGAGAAATGTGCTCTATAGGTTTACAGGTAATAGCAAGTCCTTTGAAGAGCAATCTGTGACTCATAGTAAGTAAAACAAAACCATTATTGAACAAAGATTGAAACATGAATATGCTTATGTTTAGTAGGTCTCTTTTTTACATGATCATTCTCTATGCCAAACATCAAGATGGATGGCTGCTGTACCTGTGTAGTGAGCTGCCTGACTAAATGTTAGTGTTGCCTTCTGTGCCTTTATTATTCATGGGAATAAAGTGCCTCCAGTTGACAAATGTAATGTGATGAAATACTACCACTGTTGTCCTTCACCCCAAGTTTCAAAATGGATTTCGGCATCATTGCTGGTATACCTCAGCCTGCATACATTGTAATGAAATACTATCTGACAGGACAGCAGCCATGGCACTAAGTGGGGTTTCCTCTCCACAAGACAATGAAGAAACTAAAAGTGCGCTGAGGCTGGGACTTGATGTGTTCTGCTGCTCGTGTTTTACTGTCAAATGTTATATAACACCTGAAATACTTTCCAAAATTAATTATACTGAGCTCTGCTATTCAATCATACAAAATATAGCATAAAGATTTCATCCAGGTCCAGCAACCCACATGAGTGTTCATCATGATTCTATCTGGGCACCGCGTCTTAACTCTCTATGTACATCTTAGGATAGGAATATGATTTGATTGAAATCAAAGCATATAGGACAGCAGTATGGGATGAAATTCATTCTGAGGCAGTTGCAACTTCTTCCTTCACTTATACTTCAGGATTGGGTTGCACTAGTATATTTGTGTCAGATTAATTGCACCACAATCTCTGCATCTGTTCTTCAACGGCTCTGTATCTTCTCCATAGGGAACAGTTCCTCCTGCTTCTTCTTCTTTTTGTGTCCCGCACTAGCTAATGCTCTTCAGCAAACCCTTGGAACTTTCCAAAGAAATCCTTAGCACTTGGCCTTCCTGTAAAGTGACCACTGTTGACAAATTTTGATGTGGCATTTATGTCTTCTATTGCATCTTCTTCACTTTGGGTACCCTTGACTTAACCCAGGTCACAGAGTTTCCCATCTTCCCAAAACTCGCGGTTTTCCCAAATGATTCGTATCCGTACGATATACTTGCACTGCAGGTACAAAAGCTATTTGCTTATATATTCAAAACATATGCATATAAAACCAAGCAGGCAACTGAAGACAGCAGACTTTCCTGCTATCTAGAACACACCAACATCTATGGAATGCCATGGAATATACAGTAACATGAAATAATAGAGAATATAGTTAGTGCTGTGTCACAGATTTAGTTCAACAAACCTTATTTTTAATTAATTGGTATTTAAAAACTAGGACTTTTATATCATAGCATTAGCTGTTCAAATATTTGGAGTTTAAATGAACTTTTGCAGTTTAGAATACCAAATATCTCATACTGCAAAGTATATATCTGCAGCGGTACTGGGACCTGTGAGTGTCACCAAGCTTGTTTCCACTAGGGTTTTCATATTAATTTTGAAAGCTAAAAGATAAATGTCATTTTCTCATTTGTGAAATAAGACCATTTTCATAAATTTGAAATGGCTTCCAAAGTGCTTCATTTTTTCAGGATTTTTAATTTCATTGTAAATAGTTTGGCAAACCTTATTCAAGAGCCACAACTACTACAATCAATAGAAAGAGACAAGGTATCTATCAGCACAGCAGGGATGGACCAATTTAACACAGCACATTTCCTCCTTTTTAAAAAAAAATCCACTTTCACAAGTACTCGACAAACAGTGAATTAAACACTTCTTAAAGTACTTCTTAAAGGGTACTACCAATAATTCTGTGTCATGTGCTTCTGGGGTTTTATGAACATGAACAGTTAGCAATTACACCAACAATAAAGCCTCAAGTTTTGCCTGTAATTTTTTCACTGTAAGGCTTCTTTCTAGAGGAGATATTCTAGAGAATCACAGGCAGTGACAGTAAATTGCAGACCTGCCTGGCCATATATTTTCTGAATACAAGCAAAAGCTTACACTACCAGCCTTCTTTGCACTGGACATAGATGACAACTCCAGAGAAGTCTAAAAACTAGTGATTCTGGAGATTTCTGTCCTTTCATCCTAAAACAGGTTTTATTCTTTCCTCCTTCAGCTTTACAATTGCCAGTCCACCTTTTCCAGCTAAAGGTCTTTGAAAATAGCACCACTTCTTAACACAGGTCCTTCCTGAACCTGTTTCTCAGACATTACTACTTTTTTTTAAGAAAAACTCAGCAAAATGCAAAAAAAAATGAGCTTCTCCATCAGAAGATCCTCTTAGCAGAGAAAGAAATTCATTTTCAGCCTTGCAGACTGAGTTTGACTGTTCCAGCTGAGAGACAGAATAGGGCAGCCTTGTGGACCAGACAGGAGCTGCTAGCTAAAACCATGGCACTGAATCCAAATATTGGAAAAGAATGTTAGGTTCACGCCGAGGCATCTAAACAAGGTGATATCTTCATCTATCAACCTATAGCTTCTTTTTACTCAGTTAGAGGGTAAGCTTTCTGAGGCAATGGTGTTTTCTCCATGAAAATATAGTGTCTGATACAGCAGACAACAAACATATGATCAGGGTCTCCAGGCCTAACACATACCTCACATGCTTTGTTATACTGAAAAAAAAACTTGAGTTTGAGCGGTGTTACCTCTACCTCTGTCTTATTTTGTTTATCTTCAGAATCTGTGCTCACACCAAAACGTTCATCAGGCCTTTCAAAATTCTGAGGCTGAAGTAAAAATAATAAAACTTGGAAAATTAATACATTTCCCTGTTTCTTTTGTTATTTGCTTTCTGCAGGGCTCATATTTTCTGTGTGCATTTCCATAATAACTCTGCATAGCTGTTACAGATCAGACAAAATAGAGCTTCTCCTGTGGTTTTATATAATGTCCATAACTGAGGCTACTGAAGAAATGCCAAGTGTTGCAAAATTTCAGATTCTCATCTTAAGAATTGGCAAGAGATCAGCTCTCTTCTTTCATCTGAAACTCAAAACACCATTATTATTTCCATGTATTTTTGTTGCTCTTTCCAATTCTTATATTTAGCTGAATGAGTCATAATTGTCTTCTTTCAATTATGCTGAAATAAAAATTGCACTGATAGCACTGGTGGGTGCACTTGACAATGCTGCCCCCCACAGCTCCTCTGCCTTTTCCTGCAGACTGAAGAAACAACTGAGCTGCAGAAGTCCCAAATGTGCTCTTCCTTTAGCTAAATTAAGCCTCTTGTCGCCCTCTGAAATTCAAGGCTGCATAAGTGAAGCAAATAAATCAAGAGAGGTGCTATGGCATTTAGCCATCCGTCAGCACTATAAACTATTGTTGCCTACCTACTTAAAAACATTAACCACTTATATTCCTACCACTCTCCAGTCCAGTTTGCTCTGTGAATCCTTAGTAAACCTCAGATTACACCATTACAACTTGTGTTAAGTAGACTTCAGCATGGTACAGGTAGTACATATTATTTACTTCTGAGGATCTTGGATCATGTCTCAGCACTGCAGTGCTAGTAACCGGGAGTGTCACTTGTCACATGTGTGTACTTCAGATATTGAACTACCTACATGCCCACCATCACCAGGTGATGTGTCCTACAAAACAAGAGATGTCTCCTACACCTATAAACAGGAATTTCCATGTTGTCTGCTCTCTGAAGATTGTTTGTGTTGATTTTAATTTTCTCAGGAAAGAACAAATATGAGAGAGAAAAACAGTTTAAGAACAATTTTAAGAGTAAGTGCCTTACTAGGAAAAGTAATTTGCTTCTCTGTCTCAGCTATACTCGTGATTCATTCCGGTTATTTAGCTTTATTTGATGAACAAGTATTTTGCTGGTGTCTGAAAATTGAGTGGTATAAGTTGTATTACAAGGGTGGCCTGTCTCCCAGAGAAAATATGTTTTAGGTAATGAAGAGTAAATTTACACTGAAGTATGATTTCCTTCCAGGAGTCAGACATTCCATACCAAACTTTTCAGTCACTGTCTGGTATTTTGCTGCTAGTCCAGCTTTGGTAATAATGTGTTTTGGTGGGATTGGTGCTGACTTTAGGATGACTTCTGCTGCAAGGGTGTCCATTCATAGAGAGACAGTGGACTGATGCAATGAAAGCTACCTTTGCCTTCTATTTGACCTCTGAAAAATCTTCAGATACACAGCAAAAGTATAGAACAAATCGCTTGCAGTTGTATGTTTCAGAATGAAGAAATTTATTAGTGATCCTTTATTTTCCTCAAGAAAATTGTTTGTTAGCCTACATATATGTACTGAGTAAGACTTAATTCATTTTCTGCAGGTCTTTAAAAAATATCTCTGCTAATATCCACCACGTGACTTCAGGAAACTTAAAAAGGATCTAACAATTATCTTGATTCCATAAAAGAAATAGTTTGCCTGATCGACAATCTGAAAGTGAACTTTACATAAAAAGAAAGATATCAACTATGTACCAGCCTGTGACAGTACTCTTTCTTTGTCTCTCCCTGCTTTTTTTCTCCATCTTCTCTCTCCCCTCCCCCTTTTTAAAGCTTGTTAATTCAGATCAATCCTTCAGTGGTAATATTGCCTTTGGGTTACATGCCAGCCTATGGAATTATATGTTTAAACACGGGGCCAAACTAGCAGTTATTCCCCTGCCACTAAAGGTGAAAAGGTTTCCAGTAAATCAGGTTACTTTTCCAGAGGGTAAGCTGTGTTAAATACAGTCTCTCTGGGTACTTCATCAATATGATTAACCTATTGGCATTATAGTTATCAAATTACAGTATAAGAAGTCATAAAGTTAAAAATAAATCTGTTTTCCATTGAGAAAATCTATTTAGATGGAGACTGCAATATTAAAAGCTTACAAAGTATATATAATAGCATCATACTTCATGAGGAATCATTACCACAATGGAGGCTTTCAAAATTAACTTGCAGAAGAGTCTTACAGATAAGTAAAATGCTCTCAAGGGGATCAAGGTACATACCATATAGGGCCATCATCTTATTAGAGTTTTACTACTAACCCTGCTAGAAGTCTCCAAGCTGAGAAAGAGTGCAGCATGTGGATTGTAGAGATATTTTGTAGACACTCTGCAACTTACCACAAAATGTTCACCTTGGGATCTTGGTCCCTGTAGCTGAGTTAAATGGCTGCCCTAATTCCACCACCATGGCTGCAGCAGTCTCTTAATGTACCATAAATCCAGTCAAGTACTTTGACCTCTTTATTCATTGTCACTATAGCTCCCGAAATCGTCCATTCTAGCAAAGGGCCTGCAGGAGTTTGGTTCTTGTGACAAATGTGGGAGGAAAGCAAGTTGGTTTCCTGCAAAATGTGGCTGTGCTGTTACTGCAGAGAAAATAGAGGCAGTGAGGAGAAACTGGAACACTAATGCACATCTAATGGGATGGTCATTACTCCCTACTACATGCAAATTACTCATATGGTTTAATCAAATACAATTCATTAAGTGGTGCTTATGGATTCCATGTTTCATTAATGGGAAGTGTGAGAATTAAAAAGTGGTGGAAAAAAGTTACTCTGGATGGAAAAAATCCGGATACTTGTATAAATGCTTGCAAGCAAATGATACATATTTATTGCAGTTCTCTTCAGATTCTACTTAGTGCGTTCTTTAAGTCTGGTTTAAAGGTAGATCATGTTTTCTCAAGGTAACATGGCTATTGGCTGCAGTATGTACAATCATCCAACAAAACACTTCTCAGACAATGCAGAAGCCTCAAATCACCCTAGCAATTAGAGTACTCTTATTAGTTTAATCATACTATCTTAAAAAATAGAGGAATATGAGGGTTCTTAGGACTTGATTTCATACAAGTCATTGTTTAAACAGATATGAAAACTTGTATATCCAGTCCTGGCAATTCATATCTAGAAGATGTAAAAATAATATGTTCTCTGTTGCATTTAGTCAATTCAAATTATTCATTTGAAATCTAGTAGAGCTGCTTGCATGCATATGAAAGAAGGATGTTATTGATTTCTTAAATTATCAGAAGGTTTTTTTAGCAGCATGAAACAGCTCCATTTGAATAACTATGTAAACTGTCGGTTTATTGTTCCTTTTGTGTTTTTTTTTTACAGTATTACATGCAGAAAGTAAAATGTTATATTCTTGATTTCAATGTGCAGAATGTTTAGAGTATGGTTGATCCCAAACCATGCACTTCCCCAGTAGTGAGTGGGAATAGAATATATACTGAATTTATCCCTGGAAATAATCAAATACTAGTCTAGCTAAAAAGTACCTTTTCTCCTACGATGTATTAGAACACCTTTCCTCTAAGGCACCAAAGTTCCAAGTGCGAATTAGCTGCAGGTTATATTCTGTCCTTCCAGATATGTGATACTCATTCATAAAACTTGAAAAGTTGGACTATATTAATTAGCTAAATTATTTTTATCAAATCTTAAAATGTGGTTAAAAGCCATTGGATGAATCCTGATGTTGTGAATGGTTTTTAGTAATGTTTCTTTAGTATTTTGTCAATACAACACTATATTTATATAACAGATCTTAGTTATCATATTGGGTTTCATCCAGGGAATTAATGTATTAGATTAATAATCCATCTGGAAAATACAACATTCCCTTTTGGGTCAGTTAGCCTGTATTATATTTCATATTGCTATGACATAGATCTGATTATCATTGCCAGCATGATACACAATAAAAAATAAAATTAAAAAGAAAAAAAAGAGTTAAGATTAAATATTTGGAGTGACAATTTAAAAATCTACCAAATTGAAATTGTGGAATTGACAATGTTAGTGCGATGTTCAAATTACAGAACCTGTATTTTGATCTTTCTGAACAAGAATAGAAAAATTCTCCATCTTATCCTTCATCTTACCTGTAGCTGATATCAGGTAAAAGAAAACTCTATACTAACCTCTACCAAATTTGCACTTACTTGCACAAACTTTTAGTTCTTTATCTGAGAGCCATTCTTTCTCATTCCTTAAGTGCATTGATTTAGGCACTTATGTTTTCAAGCACCTTGAAGCATTTGGTCAAACTGTTTTGGGAACTCCATGTTGAAGTTATCCATGACTACATCCAAGTTGTCTTTGAACCATTCTAAATTGTTTGCAATCCTATTTTTATGGTAATAAATGTGCTACTACATTATATTCTGCAGCGAAAATGATTTTATATAGAATGCAAAGAGCAACTGCAACAAATAGGGCCATCATGGTGTCACTGGGAGAATGGAGATTCCCACCTATGGAAAGCAAGTAAAAGAGCCAACTATGTTCAGCCAGGCAAAACAAAGCTGAGCAGGGAAATGATTATTTCCATAAATGGATCAGAAATGTAAATGCTAGCAGGGGAACAATTCTTTAAGCTTAAGGACAGTGCTAATACAGAACCAGTGGGTATATCCCACCTAGCTTGCAGAGGGAAAACACTAGATAAAATCCTACTGGCTCCTAACATTGGGCATACTGCTGTGACCCTTTTGTTGTCTCAAGACTGGTATGAGAAAAGCTAATTTGCCGGGTGTTTACATTGAACCCAGGATTTGACCCTCATTTTGTGTCTTGTTTCCCACCAATTGCATTGAAGTTGTTAGTCCTTCCTAAGGTATTGTATTTTGGAAGTGAACCCCTAATCTGAATTGTGCAGTGCTACTGCATTTTGCTATTAGTAAAAGGGGATAATTTAACATTAGGGTGGACTCAGTAGGAGTTGTGAGAAAAATGTTAACTATTACATATCAAATCCTATGACATGTGAATAGCTTTTTGTTGTGTTATATACAATAGAAAGAAGAAATATTTATGGGCAAAAGAAATTAGAAAAATCTGGATTGTGAATATATAACACACAAGATTGGTAAACATTATCTGAAATTTATTATCCTACAAATCTACTTAGTGCAAAAAGAGGATAACCATCAATTTCTTTTTAAGCTACTGCCAATATACAATATTTTATATTTATATTTTATATTATTACATTATAGATATCAGTACTGAGGGTTCCAACAAAAATTTTTGCTATCCAAGCTATAGTTTTTATCCATGATTATGCTTTTAGGTGCTATAAGTATTCTGTGGAATAACTAAATACAGATTTAAAAGGAAAATTGGAAAAAGTCAATAATGCCATGGCATTTTAACTCTGAAGAAAGGTTGGTCCTGCCTCTATTTATACAGTCTGGAGGAGGAGCCTAGACTTGACATAGAAAGCACAGTCAGAGCCACAGGATGCATCTGAGCTGTTCAGAAAGACTTCTCAGCAAACAACTGCCAGGGAGTGGTCCATCTTTTGTAAAAAGTGCATTCTCAGGTATGGAGGATAGGTTGATGTGTTACCGCTATTCAGCAGCTGTCCAGTGCTTGCCTGGTAGTCTGGGCTGGGAAAATGGCCAAAAGGAAGAAGAACCTGATCTTTTCACAGAAAGGTGATCCAACTGAATAATCAGGAACAATAATAATAATTAATTTTCTTTTTTTTAATAGAGATAATATACTAATAATTTTATAATAATAATATTTTTTCTTTTTTAGATATTGAAGTAAAATTTTTGAATAATTTTTCAATTAGACCTCTCATCTTATGCGTGTTGAATAAATTTCAGTGTGTAAAATTACTTTTTAGAACCTTTGACACATAAAGATTATTAGTATATAGACTATGGGTGTGGCATGCATCTGACAGTATGAAAAATGTAGCTTGCAAAGCCATGGAACTCCTTGTTACAGGATGTTGTGTAACAGAGAAATAAGCACAACAGAGGAAATAAGCCGGCATGGAAGAAAAATCCACCAAAGACTTCCAAAGCAGTATGGGTTTGTGGTATTTACCATGCTTCGAACCTTCAAATTTGGGAGGGCAAACTATGAAGTGTGGGAGACAGAAATGGATGAATACCACATGTACTAGCTTTAGTTTTTTATTTTTCCTGCTCAAGGTGAGTGCAAAGGTTAGTGAAGTGAATTCAGACCTAAGCATGTCAAGGCTTTTTTACTTGGGCCTTGCCCTGTAAAGGATTAAACACTTTATATCTAAATAAAAGACTGTATAGTAAAATTAACACATGAGAATTACACACATTGCTTTCGTTGGCACCAAGATCCACTTTATGTGAAAGCAGATTAAAGAAATTAAAGTTAGGTTTGATTTGGGCTCTGAACACAGCTGAGGTCAACAATTTCCTATTTTTTAATTTTTTTTTTTTGCCAATGACTTTTAAACATGTGAGAAAAAAAAGCCCCCCAAAACCCCCAAAAAATCACATAACTGTCCTGCCTTTAGAAATAGCCAGGTGGGGTCAAATGGTGGTGGAGTAATGTCTTCTTCCTCATCTACATAGCCTACTACTAGCTTATTTTTTTCTCATCTTACCTTAGGTCAGAGCAAATAGGGCCCAAAGAAAAGAATTCCATCCCAAATCCATGGCCTCCTCCAGAAAGTCATTTGTGGAAAGTAGATGGCAAACCAATCAAATGTCTCATCAGCAAAATTAGTATTTATGAAATTAGTGATGGAGCAGAACTGGCAGAGTGATTGCATTATAAACACTCAAAATGTAGGGGGAGGGAACAGAGATTTTGCTCATTTTCCCTCCCACTGCTAAAGCACTGTATTTAATTGACTTACAATTTTTCCCCTAATATATTTCTTTATGAAACCTGCCTTGAGCAACGGATACATGATTGTTCACCGAGGGTTGTGCCTCATTTGTTCCTGTAGATTGTGCCTAATTAACGCTAACTTGTCTGTACATAAAAAGTACAATAGGCTGTCCTTTCCAATTTAATTCCGACAGTTTAATCGAATCTGTATTCCTTCAAAAATAATTAGATCATTTACACTTCATTAACATGTAATGTAATGTTGAGGCATTCATCATAATGATTTCTTATTTTTCTTGTGCAATATTATCTCCTCTAATGAAACTGTTAACGCCATGCATGTCTTAATTAGCTTCATCATATCACTGACAATTTCAGGGAGAGCTACATTTTTACAAATGAAATTAAATTATTTCAATAGGTATATCTGAAGGAGAATATGCTCTATTAATGCAAAAATATTAGAAACAGGTTTACCTTTATACACCATCTAGCAGTTTCTATAGTCGTTTTTTTTCCATCTCAGTCTCTCAGCAATGAGATGTTTAATATGCATAGATCACTTTTTTCTTTCCTCATTCTAAACAAAGTGATGATAGGCTGCTCTCAAATATATTAAGCCATCATAGGAAATGATAATAAGAAAACAGAGACCATAGCACACCCTTCCACCTCATAAACAAATACCTTTGATTTTGGAAGGAGTTCCTGTGCAGATCTTGGGGTCACACCTCCAAATACCTCTTTAAGTGTTGTTAGTGCATTAAAGCTGTGAAGGAATTCTTCAGTCCAATTCGAGGAGGACATTTTCACTGTATCCACATTTGTAAACCTTGTCTGAGAATGAGTGGTGCCAGGGTCTAAGCCTGAATATTGCTAAGAAGCCACTACTCACATGGGCCTAGAAACCTTCATAGCATACATCTTTCAACAGGTATTTACAAGGCATTCATATTCTGACAACATTCTTGCAACCAAAGAGGTATTTGTATATGTTAATAGAAAACCATGAAACATCTCCTGGAAGGATCTGAGTACCCATAGTTTCATGTGAAAGCCTGTGACAGTGCTGTGCTCAGTATTTTTTAGGAAGCATTCAGCATCTGCCTTGATTGAGCTTTAAACTAGCTGAAGGTCCTAAAATGTTTTAGAGACAGATAAGCTACTTTCCCTCAACTCTCTTAGTCTTGCCAACACAAGGAGTGTGCCATGTTCCTGTCTACTGCAGCTGAATGAATACCATGAAACAAAACAAAATTTGCGGGCAATTGCTAGAATAAAATAAACAGATTTGCTGCTATCAATATTCATGACCTCCTTGGTTTTGTTATGCATGAACACTTGTACAAACAATTATTCTAAGAATTTCTTATGAGTGAGAAAAATCTGGAGGGTACCTGAGTAATGACTGTGCAAACCACAGAAGAATCTTTCTTAAATCCATGTGACCAATCCCATATTACATACAAAAGTAACCAGGGGCTATCAGCAACCAAGACAGTTGATACATATGGCTCACAAACAAACCATAGGTGGGAATATCAGAGAACACTTTTTTGCTAAACAATTTCAAAAAAAAAAAAACAATTCTGTAAATATGAGGGTCCATCTGAGAACAATTTATAAGCAATCTAGGAGGCCAAATTAGTCTAACTATTTTCTATAAATCGATTCACTAGCACTAACTACTTCTACTCACTTTGCAAAACTGAAGCAGAGATAATTGTATTCATTTCTCTTTATTTATGTACTGTCAAAGGTTGTTGTACAAAGTCTGTTGGACCATTACTGATAAAATTGATAATGATAGTAACTTTGAGTCCCAGAGGTCTCATCAGCCTTTTAAAAGAAAATGCTACAGATCACTTTTAATAAATTTTAATACACCATACTAAAAAATATTGACATAATATAGATCAAAAATTAAATTCTGACCCTTTCATGCTAACCTGCCATAGCTTTTAATTTCCCTTGTCCTAGTTTGTGTTTTAAGGAATTACAGTATGTACTGGACCCTTACATAGTATCATTGATTTTTTGATCCTTTCTCACTAACATTTTGACTGTTTTCAGCTTTCTTCTTGCTCTTTTTTTAAAATAGTAGTGTAACCTATCCAAGGTTTATTGATGAAGCAGCAGAATGTCAGGGAAACAGTTTTTAGCTTGTTTTTCAACTTCAAGCATGTAAATGAAATTCTAAAAAATAAAAAATAAAAAAATCAATTTGTCATTACAAAATGGCAAATACTAGGTTTAGGAAAAGTTCCAGTTTGTCCCAGTTTATCACAGACAGGAAACTTTAGCTGCAGTTGTGATGGTGTCATGGTGTCATCTCCTATTTCAGTACTATGGGATCACCTTCTCTGTTTCTTTCTACATTCCCAAAGATCTTGAGTCAGCAAATGACCAAATCTGAAAGTTTTTTGAGACCCTTTCTGGACAATTTTGACAAACACAAGACAAAAAAATCGAAAAAAAAGTCCTTCTCTAGCACATTCCTGAACATGGATGATTGATTGATTGATGCTGATTAATCACAGGGTATACATGCAGATATGCATACAGTTGAGACAGGTAGATAAGAGATCTGTATGATTCTTGTAGCCCTTTCAATATAATGGTTTCATCTACTGACCATTTGGTTGCCTGTATTCTGCTGGCAAACTTAGTTTTAAAAGCGTAAGTACATGACAGGCAATAGACCTGTAGTTACACAGAATCATAGAATCATTAGGGTTGGAAAGGACCTTAAGATCATCTAGTTCCAACCCCCCTGCAATGGGCAGGGACACCTTATGCTAAATCATAACACCCAAGGCCTTGTCCAACCTGGCCTTGAACACTGCCAGGGATGGAGCATTCACAACCTCCCTGGGCAACCTATTCCAGTGCCTCACCACCCTAACAGGAAAGAATTTCCTCCTTATATCCAACCTAAACTTCCCCTGTTTAAGTTTTAGCCCATTACCCCTTGTCCTGTCACTACATGCTGGCAGATTATTATAGACACAACACAAATGTGGCCACTTGCACACTTTACCAGCTTGCTGTCACGCTAGTCAGTAGGCAGAACCTAGGAAATTCCCATTCTTGCAGAACCCCCTGGGCTGCTGAGCAAGATGAAGGCCTTTATAATATTTATTTTTAATTTTATTCTGAGAACGTCCATTGAAGTCATCATTCACTACTCAAAATTCCCATTTCAAAACACTTCACATTTCAAAAAAGCGTCCAATCCAAAGTACATTATTTTACAGAAGCAGAGCTGATCTGCATGGTACTTTTTAAAGTTCTTGCACCATCCCATGTAAATCAGTAAGCATTATGAGCCCTTCCTTTTACAGCAGTGAAAACTGAAACAAATATTAAAAGCCATTCTCAGACAGAACTTAGGCTAACCATAAGAAAAGGTTTCCAACAGGTTCAGTCCAGGCTGCCATTTTTTCAGTAGGAAAAGGTAAAGTTGGAGAAATTGAGGAAGTTTAAGTCAGCATCATGAATATACTCTCAGAGAATGATATGCAAAATGTTGAGCATCAACAAGTGAACTGATTTTTAAATGAATTACAGATTTTCCCAGTGTCTTACAAGCCTTACCTTCATAACTGACTTGACATTAGACCCTGCCATTTGGTATTCTTAGTTTTGTAGCAATGGCTATTCTTTCTTAGCATAAATAATACAGTATTTAAGAAAGCAACAATTATAAAAATATTTCCAAAATAATAATAAATGCATAAAATTTCATCATATATTATAATAATGCAGCCTAAACATTAAGAGGACCAAGTGAAACAGACTGCTAGGTTATTCCATGAATAAAGGAATGATGATTCATGCCAACAATGTAAATTTCCTCAAAATATTAAGGTCAAAATCTTACTTTATTTACTACTATTTTCTTCCATCTGCTTCAGCTGAGGGAATACAGTCTAGATCTCCTGCATTAAGAGAAGAAATGTTAACACTGACTTCTTCAGAGGCATTTCTCACATGACATAATTAAGCACTGGAAATCAGATTACAGCAGTTTTCTAAACCAAAGGAAGACAAACAGCTAATATAATCTTATGTACACTTTTCAATAAATATGCTCATTCATCCATGAATTGATTTATTTGAGAATATAGTGTTATTTTTGGTGCTGGTTTTGTGTAGTTAAGGTTTGATTCTCCCTTATCAAGGGGGTTATAAATAATTAGCATATCTGAAAAATAGAACTCTTATTAATATGCCTAACTATGAATTTAGAGCCCTATATTTAGGTAATCAAGCCTGGCCTTCATCATATTATGTCAGTTTAAAGGTATTCAGTATATTTGTGTTTGGATTAAAAATTTTTTTTAGCATCATTATTCTCCTCCAATAGTTATCTTTCAGATTCTCCATTTCTTGGGTATGTGCCATGGCAGGTATTCTTGCATAATGATTTCTATGGGCAAGCTAAATAAAGTTCAGATGCTTATATTTGATTTATGTCCATATTTGTTTGTGATTGTCTTTATGGTTGTTAGTGTTAATTAAGAAATCCGTAAAAAAGATTTTTTAATGAAATGAATATATAGAAAAACACTCTGTTATAATATACAGTGTTATTTCTATAACCCCATATCAACATCCTGTATTACTTCCTTTTCACAGTTTTACTGTGAAAATCTACTGGAAGATGCTTTAGAGGTACACAAAGGAGCTTTTTGCTTCTTTTCTAAAGTAAAGAAACTCATTGGAAAATCTTTAAGTTTTCCAGTTTAATTGCTATTTCTTACAGACCTACAACTCCAGGCAAAGAAACTGTTGCTCTGCTCTAAATTTCTTTCCAAACTTTTGATCCTCCTTTCCCCCACCTCTTACCTAATTCATGGGCACCATGAATCATAGAACCATAGAATCATAGAGTCGTTAGGGTTGGAAAGGACCTTAAGAACATCTAGTTCCAACCCCCCTGCAATGGACAGGGACACCTTACGCTAAACCATATCACCCAAGGCCGTGTCCAACCTGGCCTTGAACACTGCCAGGGATGAAGCATTCACAACCTTCCTGGGCAACCCATTCCAGTGCCTCACCACCCTAACAGGAAAGAATTTCCTTCTTATATCCAATCTAAACTTCCCCTATTTACATTTTAACCCGTTACCCCTTGTCCTGTCACTACAGTCTCCAATGAAGAGTCCCTCTCCAGCATCCCTATAGGCCCCCTTCAGATACTGGAAGGCTGCTATGAGGTCTCCACACAGCCTTCTCTTCTTCAGGCTGAACAGCCCCAACTTCCTCAGCCTGTCTTCATACGGGAAGTGATCCAGGCCCATGACCATCCTCATAGCCCTTCTCTGGACTTGTTCCAACAGTCCCATGTCCTTTTTATGTTGAGGACACCAGAACTGCACACAATACTCCAGGTGAGGTCTCACAAGAGCAGAGGAGAGGGGCAGGATCACCTCCTTCGACCTGCTGGTCACGCTCCTTTTGATGCAGCCCAGGCTACAGTTGGCTTTCTGGGCTGCAAGCGCACACTGCTGGCTCATGTTCATTTTCTCATCCACAAACACCCCCAAGTCCTTCTCTGCCCGGCTGCTCTGAATCTCTTCTCCACCCAACCTGTAGCTGTGCCTGGGATTTCTCCGACCCAGGTGTAGGACCTTGAACTTGGCATGGTTAAACTTCATGAGGTTGGCATCAGCCCACCTCACAAGCGTGTCAAGGTCCCTCTGGATGGCATTCCTTCCCTCCAGGGTATCAACCGAACCACACAGCTTGGTGTCATCGGCAAACTTGCTGAGGGTGCACTCAATCCCACTGTCCATGTCAGCAACAAAGATGTTAAGACTGGTCCCAACACTGATCCCTGAGGGACACCACTCGTTACTGGTCTCCAGCCAGACATTGAGCCATTGACCACAACTCTTTGTGTGCAGCCATCCAGCCAGTTCTTTATCCACCGAGTGGTCCATCCATCAAATTGATGTCTCTCCAATTTAGAGACAAGGATGTCGTGTGGGACAGTGTCAAATGCTTTGCACAAATCCAGGTAGATGACATCAACTGCTCTACCCCTGTCCATCAGTTCTGTAGCCCCATCATAGAAGGCCACCAAATCGGTCAGGCAGGATTTCCCCTTAGTGAAGCCATGCTGGCTGTCACCAAGCACCTTGTTGATTTTCATGTGCCTTAGCATGCCTTCCAGGAGAATCTGCTCCAAGATTTTGCCAGGCACAGAGGTGAGACTGACCGGTCTGTAATTCCCCAGGTCATCCATTTTCCCCTTCTTGAAAATGGGGGTTATATTTCTCTTTTTCCAGTCATCGGGAACTTCACCTGACTGCCATGATTTCTCAAACATGATGGCCAGCGGCTTCGCAACTTCATTTGCCAGCTCCTTCAGGACCTGCGGATGGATCTCATCAGGACCCACGGACTTGTGCACGTTCAGATTTTTAAGATGGTCTCGAACCAGATCCTCTCCTACAGTGGGTGCAAGGTCTTCATTCTCACAGTCCCTGCATCTGCCTTCCAAGACTTGGGTGGTGCAGTCAGACCCTTTGCCAGTGAAGACAGAGCCAAAGAAGTCATTCAGAACCTCAGCCTTCTCCAAATCCTGTGTAGTCAGTTCTCCTGAGAGCTTCCTGAGGGGGCCTACATCCTCCCTAGTCTGTTTTTTATTTGCTATGTACCTGTAGAATCCCTTCCTGGTATCTTTAATACCTGTAGCTAAGTTTAATTCTAACTGAGCCTTAGCTTTCTTAACCTGGTCCGTAGCTTCTCGGACAACATCCCTTTACTCTTCCCATGACACCTGTCCTTGCTTCCACTTATTATAAGCCTCTTTTCTCAATTGAATTTTCCTCAGCAGCTCCTTATCCATCCAAGGACGTCTCCTGGCCCTCCTGCTGAACTTCCTTCTGGTTGGGATGCAACACTCCTGAGCTTGCAGCAGGTGATCCTTGAATATCAACCAACAGTCTTGGGCCCCCCTGCCCTCTAGGGCTGTATCCCATGGAACCTTACTAAGCAGGTTCCTGAAGAGGCCAAAGTCTGCTCTTTTGAAGTCCAGGGCAGTGAACTTGCTGCACGCTCTTCTCACTGTCCTGAGGATCTCAAATTCGAGCATCTCATGATCACTGCACCCAAGGCTGCCCTGGAGAGTCACATTTCCAATGAGCCCCTCCCTGTTGAGCCCCTGTGAGCACAAGGTCAAACACGACACCTCTCCTGGTCGGCTCCTCTATTACTTGCAGAAGGAAGTTGTCTTCCACACAATCAAGGAACCTCCTGTGCCGGGCCGTACCATCCCTCCAACAGATGTCAGGGTGGTTGAAGTCACCCATGAGAACAAGGCCCTGTGAGCGTGAGGCTTTTCCTATCTGTCTATGGAGTGCTTCATCCGCAGGTTCTCCTTGATCAGGCGGTCTGTAACAGATCCCCACAGTAATGTCTCCCATAGCTATAGTCCCTTTAACCCTGACCCACAAACTCTTTGTGGACTGCTCACCTGTCCCCAGACAGAGTTCCATACTCTCCAGCCTATCCCTAACATAAAGGGCAACTCCCCCTCCCCGCCTGCCAGGCCTGTCTTTTCTAAAGAGCCTGTAACCTTCCATTCCAACACTCCAGTCATAGGAGCCATCCCACCATGTTTCTGTGATGCCTATTATATCATACCCCTTAGACGTGCACACATCTCTAATTCCTCTTTTTTGTTCCCCATGCTACGGGCATTTGTATAGAGGCATCTGAGCCGAGCTCCAACTGAAGCCAGCTCATTGGCTGGAGCGGCTGGGATATCTCTACATTGCTCCGAGCATTTATTATAGGTTCTGGCAACTCACTGGGTGTGTTCGGATGGAATGATGCCCCCTCCCCAGACACATGTAGTTTAAAGCCTCCTTGACCAGTCTGGCAAGCCTCCTACCAAAACTGCTCTTTCCCTTCTTTATCAGACCAGCTCCACCAGCCCCCACTAGACCTGGCCTACAAACTTGGGTCCCATGTTCAAGACACCCAAACCCCTGACTATGACACCACCCTTTTAACCAGTTATTAACCTGGCTAATCCTCCTAGCTTTTTTTAGGTCCTCCCCTGTATCCTGGAGAATTGATGAAAAGACCACCCGAGCTCCAGAGCCCCTAACCACCTCCCCCAGGGCTCTGCAGTCCTTCTTTATGTTCCCCAGGCTACTACTATCTATATCCCTAGCACCCACATGTATCACCAGGAGTGGGTAATAGTCCGTGGGACTTACTAGAGCAGGCAGCCTCTCTGCCACATCCCTGATCCGTGCCCCCGCTAGGCAACACACCTCCCTTGAGACAGAGTCTGGCTGGCAGACGAGTGCTTCTGTCCCTTTCAGTGTAGAGTCCCCTACTACTACCACCCGTCGCTTTTTCCTAGCAGCACCAGTAGAGATCTTCTTTACCAGAGCATCTGCTGGCTGTTTCTGGCTCGAGTGCATTTCCTCATTAGCTCCCTGCAGGACAGCAAAGCAGTTCTGCTGTGGGGACAGGGGATTTAGGGGGAAGCCCCTTGCTTTTGGTTGTCCTTTTCCTTTTTCGTTTTTTTTTTTTGTCACTAATTCCCAGCTTCCCAGGTTAACGGCCTCCTTCTTTCCTTCATGAGCTAGAGGGGAAGCTCGAGGCCCCTGCACAGTTTGGGCCGGGAGCAAGCATTCCTGCTTCTTCTCATCTTCCCTGACATCTCGCAGCCTATTGACAGCATCCCGCAGCTCAGCCCCTGCTGCAGGAGGACCTCCACCAGGGAGCACCGAGTGCAGCCCTGCCCATCGTGCACCCTCCCCTCACCAGACCAGTGCAGGCACTCTCCTCTCTACACCCCGAGCTCTGCACTGCAGCCTCCCCTCTCACCGGCTCTGTCTGGGTGCCTACGCTGGGCACCGCCGGGGCAGCCAGAGCAGAGCTCCCGGACCGGGCCCTGCTCATACGACGAGCGCTCACCAGCCAGCTCTGCTCGCCGCGCTCCCTGGGGCAGGTTTTTACCCAGCCAGGGCTGGCGCCACCGCTTCAGGCTCCGCCCCGTGTGAGTCAGCTGCTCGCTCTCGTCAGCTGAGCTGCCGGCTCCTGGGCAGGTCCTGTCGAGGACTTGAGGCTCCCTCGGTGGCTGTTGTCGCTCTGAGGTGAGGCTCCCGGACGCTGATCTCCCCCCCGCTACAGTGTTGAAGGCGTCCTCTCTCGAGCTACTCACCTCAGCAATTGACGAATGAAGCTTCTTCTAAGGTCACCTGATAATAACAATGTCCCTATACTGCATCTACTTAATATTTATGGGTTTGGAAACCAATTTGCCAAAGCACTGTGAGACCTTCTGAATTACACTCTTAATGTTATTCCTTCATTGATACAATCCGAGTTCAGCACATACTAAATAGTAAACATTTTTCTGAATGATGCCCTTTAAAGCCCTGTGACAAAGTGCAGCTTTGTCTCCTTGTAGCTGATACTGCATCATCCTTCCAGCAGGCAGAATCCTCCTCTTTTGAGTCAACATTTGTGCTGAGAAAAATAATAGAATCCTAAAAGATTTGGAGTTAGGGAGGAAGTCTAGAATGTCTTTAATCCAATCTTCTGCCCAAATCAGATGTAAATTCAAAGTTAGATCATGTTGCTGAGAGCCTTGTCCAGTTCAGTTTTGAAATAAATTTACTCATAGGAGGGATCTAAGACAAATCACAGCCCATTCATGGCTAACTTGCTAAAAGTGTTGCAGGGTATCGTTAAAATCTGTTTCCCCTCCCAGAAGGATAAAAAAAAAAAAAAAAAAGAGAGCTAAAGAAGATATAAACTATTTGCTTTCAGGTGTTCCTTTTATTTTTCTTTTTATTTTTTGTTGCAGCCCAACTAAAATTATTTCTGCTTTTCAACATCTGTGTCTCCACAGCCGTTCTGAGGCACTTCCTTAACGTATGGGGTCTGGATCTTGTTTTGGTCTTTTGTGTCATTTTTAGTGGTCAGTTCAGTTTTCTCTCCACCGTTTGCTCACCTCTCCACTATATCATTTAAACTGATAGTAATCTGTTTGTACAATCATACTGTGAAAGAGCCTGCTCACCAACATAATGCTAGGAGCTGCACTAACAAAAGAAAAAGATCCAAATTACTTCTGGGCTTAGTCTTTTGGGCCACCTTCAGTCATACAGACTCCTCCCATCCCTATAAATCTCCCACTTGACTCTTTCCCTTCCCTTTGCCTCAGCAGTGCCTCCCCACTGTGATCCAAGTCTAGCAGCCACAACTTCTCTGTTCATGCCATTGCTCATAAGAAAGAAGGACATTACTGTTACTGATGCTTTTCAGGTCCTCTTTACTGGAAACATTTTAGTATTGGACAGCTTGATTTCCTCTCCCACGCTGTTCTGGAGCATCTTTGTAGTTGAAGCGCTTTGACTGGAGAGAAAAGGCACAGAGCTTGGGAGAAAGTGCAGGGAGGAAACTCTGATTTCATCCCTTCTTTAATGTCTACTCACTGGCTGCTGTTTTCTGGCTAAAAAGGCTGAACCCTCAAATAAGTTTCAGGAATCAGAGCCCAGAGGGGTCAAACCAGCTTAATACAGTAGCAGTCTGTCTGAAGGGCATCACTCTTTAAGTGCTAAACTGCCCATAAACTTGACCCACTTTGGAGCTTGTAAGACAGGTTTTGATGAGATAGCTAAAGCATGTTAATTCTAAATATTTTTGTTATGTACAGAAACTTCCAGTTTCTGTCTTCCCAGGAAGGCTCCTAGGTATTCAGTCAGATGTTTTGTTACTACAATTTTTACTGGTTTTAGGAGTGATTTTTATGTCACATGTTACTGGAAACTTACTACATAAAAAGCCAAATGCAGGTGACTTTTTATGTGGTCCTAAGTGGCAGCTGCGGCTTCCTGAGTCGTAGCTGAGCCAGTCTGAATCCAAGGGGACCACTGGTGGCTGAAGCTCATGGTGTCTTAGTTTCCACAACATGACTGTTTTGAACTAGCCACAGTAAAGCATAGAGATGTCAATATCTCCTGCAGCAGCAAGCCTGGTTAAGAGAATAGGTACAGCCTAACACAGGCTGACATATTGGGTCTCTGCTCATCAGACCCACACAACAGGGCCGTCCGCATTTCTCTCAGTAAGGACATGGGGTAGCAGGAGCACAAAATTTAGGGAAAGTCCTTTTCTTCGTTTAGGTCAGGCTCCCAGCCGAGCTGTCTTCATACTATGTGCCCTGCTATGTGCAGAATAAAATTTCAAAATCTTTAAGAATAGGCACTGCTGCTATAAAATGTCCTCTTTAGAAACAAAAAGCACACTTTGTAAATATCCCAGAGCAGGACAAGGGCTGGATGAATCAGTTTGCTGAACCTCATTTTAATCCTCTCTGGAATGTCATTAGGCTTTCCCAGCCGACATTTGCTCTATACTCTTCACACCAGGTTGTCACCTGTTATGCCAGTGTAATTCTAAAGTAAACTACACAGATGTTACTACAGTTTTTCATTTGTCTGAGTGAAAGCAGTATCCAGCCATTCAACAGCAAGGTATGAAGAGGAGACAGACTGTAGCACCATTTGCCTATAGAAATTGTTAAAGCTGATACAGGATTGCTAAACTGATTAGAAAAGAAGCCTGAAAATACTATTTCCAGTATTTTTACAAGAGTCAACTCCCCAGGTTATACTCTGCAGTAGAAGGTGTCTGACAAGAGCAAGCTTGTCTTGCCATCTGCAAGGAAGGAGCCAGCACCAGTGTGATGGGAGCAGTTACCTGGAACTAAAGGGGGATTCACTGAAATAAATATTCCAGAGGGCTTGGAAGGCTGAATTGGCTGCCATCTGAAGAGATGGCTTCACGGCCTGTTTACACACATTGTTGAATCCAGAGCATTGATTCTATGTTTGATGTGAAAAGAAATTAAAGCCCTGGTCTCATTAGATAACCGGTTATGGTTAAAGATCACAGGGAGACTCTCTCTTCTTTTGTATGACACTGAATGGGTCTCAGCAGGCAGCTCCTTGTGCACAATTGATTTCAAGCAGAGTTTTGTCTGAAAGATGCTTCTAGATTATGGCAAGAAAGCATTCTATAATCCTTCTGCCAATGTAGTTATGTTTAACAGACATTCAACTCTTATCACTGATTGATAACACTTAACTCAAAACATATTTAAGCTTTAGGAATGTCAATATTTTGCCGCCAAGTGAAGGTGACCCTTGCTCTTCTTGTTTGCTAAGTGTGCGCAGTGGTTTGCTGGTAAATTTGTAAGGGTGGTTATGTGGGTAGGCTGTTATGGATTTGCTATCTTAGCCTGAAGTGTTTGCTGCTGATTATGTGATTAAATCAATAATAATTTCTGTTTGGATCCTGTGCTTCTGGATTCATCTTCTTTTCCATGTTGTGGAGCAGAACAATGGGCTCCCACACTTGAGCCTGAAGTGCTTTGCTGTTAAAGGAATGCCAAAGGTATGGCAGGTGGCTTCCAAATCTCTTTAGAAAGCAAAATATTATAACAGCTTTACAGGTAAATAACCAGTAAGGCCTTTGTGGTAAAGGAGGTGAACATGACAGGTGCAGAATAGGGGGCTCCTTTTAATCAATGTTACTGTTTATTCTGGCTTACCTGAAGTAGTGCATATCCTGCCAAACTGCCTTCATTCCATATTAAACAGATATTCTTTTATTCTGATACAGAGGGAATTTACATTTAAACAGGCACAGCACTCACATTCACAGCATATGGTCATTCTAGCCACCCTGGCGGTTTTACATTACAACACAGGAGGTCTGTGTGATGCACTTCACAGGACAAAGAGGATTTCCTCTCTTTTTCTCCCTCTCTCTCTTTTTCCTTCCCCCTTTCCCTCCCCCTTTACCTCTTATACACACACAGACACAGAAATCATCACAGACCAAAGTATATTAAGAATCCCTCAGCATTCTGCACGTAGTAAGAGCAACAGAGCTATAGCAAGGAAAATAATTCTGTTTTCCTTGAATTGCTCTAGGCTGCAGAGTTGGGGTGGGTTTTTTTTCTTTCATTTTTTCCCCCTGTATCTTCTCTCCAGCAAAGAACACCAGCACAGTCATCTATAATAACTCCTGTATTAATCTGAACCACATTGGATGAATCTTCAAGTCTCGGAGGGGGATCCTCCCTTAATCCTTCTTTCCAAACTCCTTAGTAGCTAAAGGGGCTTTACCTTGCAAACAACTTTTGTGCTGCTCAGGCTCTCAGCAGGAAAATCTGGGGCAATTCAATGTCCCAGCAGAAATCACTGGGACACCAACAGATCTTTTAAAATCAGAACATCTGGTCAGTCACCTTATCCCATTTGGGTAAACAGAACTTTGTTAATCAGGCTGTGTTAGAAAACTGAAACTGAAGGTAGTTTAATGGTCATAGGATAGCACTTGGCTAATGTTTTAACATTGGGAGTGTAGCGTATTGTGATGGACAACAACTGTGCTAATCAGTTCTTTTAAACAACAAATTGCTTGTAGCAATGTTTAATATCACTTTTTATAAATGGCAAAGCAACCTCAGGGAATATGTTCTTCTCTGTTTGTAAAAGAGGAGTTTCCTAAGGTAGTTATTCATCTATTAGCAGCAAACGGCATTGTTCATTCAATATGTTAAATTAATACCAAAACAGAGGATGGACAAATTCATTTTCTCTCATCTCAAAACTCTTTCATAATTCTTACTAAGCTCTTACATTAGCGTAACACCAATGGCACTCTTGCAATGCAGGAAAAAGGAGCTAGGGATGAAGGAGACATGAAAAGAAAATTATAAATATATATGTATAAATAAAGATTAGAGAAAATGAAATATCCTCAGTTTTTGAGGAAGAAGAAATTCTGTCTTCAGCAGCATCAGATACTACAATGAAACACACTGTAGCAATATATAAACATAAAAACAATATTATAGACCAAAGTAAGTGTGTAAAAACAAATCAGCCCTGGGTAAGTGGAACGACAGAAAAAGGATGTTCAATAGTCAAATGCAAGTTTTATAAATTCCAACAGAATAGTTATTTTTCCCCATTTCTAAACATTTTGTTGTTTGGGGTTTTTTTTTGTTGTTTTTTGTTTTTTTTTTTTTAATAATTCCATGTGCCGCTTGCTGCTTTTTAAAACATTTGTAAGCAAAAATACTTGTAGTATACACACCTACACTAAGTCCACATCTGACCTGCAGTACAGAGAGCTGTCCCTGTTTATCTGTTGCACTTGAGCATCTGAATTGAATTTCTCCCCCAGCATCTATTGGTGTGAGACCTTTATTAATGAAGAGGTATTTCAAGTGTACCTGGAGTGCAGGGTTACATCTGCAGCTGGGGAGCAGGGGGAATGAGTCTTCCACTACCCAGCCCACTTTGTGAGTTTCTATCAAATTACATGCTACTCATAGTAAAATGAAAAGTGGATTACTGAAGTAGGAAACACTGTTCGTAACTTTAAAAACTACTTTGTTGTGAAAATCATAAAGTCAACCATGCCTGGGGCAGATAGATAGAGGAAAATTCATGGTTGCACATTCTGGGTAAGATCAGCAGGAAAAAAAAAAATAAAAAGAAGAAGAAAAATAAAAAGTAAGAAAGAAATTCTTGTCCTCACTGTAAATCAAGACCAGCTCCACTCAAGTCAATGGATTTACACGAGTGTACAGTCAAAATTGATCTTACTCAATTGGCAGTTACGCAAAGATTTTCAGAGGACCTTATTCACAAATTTTAATGGGACTGACAATAATTGCCTGCCTTGAAGAGGAATGATCATGACTTGCTAGTTTCCTACTGCTCCAGGTGTGATGTTTTCCATTGGTTTTGTTTTTCAGATAAGCTAGCAGTGAGAAGGCTTTGGTGCAGTCTTCAAGGGAAAATTTACAGAGCCAAATGAGCAGAATACGGCCCCAGTGATGAAACCACCTGTATTATACCAATATATTATTGTAATTCATTGTTAGTACTGTGTTCTTGAAGAAATGTGGAATACAAAAAGCAAACTGTCAAAAAGTAACTGGAAGCAAAAGAGTTTCAGACTGTAGAGTCAATGGATAGGATACATACATCAGCAGCCAATCTGTGTGAAAAGGTCACTGTTCCTTTTCCACTTTTTTGCAGTGCTAGTGGTTGACATCTGCCTATCTGAAACCCACACAGACCCAGAAAAGGAAATGGTTGGAAGGCATCAAATGCACAGAATCCTTTTGTTGTCCTTATTTGTTGTCCAAAAGATCTCATCATGGTAGTTATTTCACTTCTTCCACGTAAGAGAGGAAGGAGGAGGATACTGCAATAGAGGTTGCAGGTGGTCTGCCATTCTATGTCCCATGCTGTATTTTCCACTCATATTTATCAGTTCTTTGGCAGCCAGCAGCAGAGAAGAATGACAGGAGCTAAGAGACTTCAAATCCTCCTAAATCCACTGATATTTTTGATCCTGAAATACAATTTTATAGCTGCTGGTGAGATATCCACAGCTTCCCATTGTGAATTGCTATGAAGGGAAGAGTGTAGTCTGAAGCTTGGTTTTGAACTGTCTTCTAGGTACACATTTTCAGAGACTGCAAAGCAAGGTTATGGGCCAATTTTTGTACTTCTTTGAAAATAATTCCTCTGTTAAACTTTTTTGGAGATTAGATATATGCACTAGAGGGTTACCTTCCTTTCTCCCCTTCCCCTGCCACCCCAGGCTATTCTGATGTTGAGTTGCTATCTGTGTTATCTCTCACCACTGCCAGTCTAGCACAAATATAGATGGGAAGACCCATGCAGCATTGAAAGCATGGTAATCCATAATCTACTTCATACCTAATCTGGACTGGCTGTTTTTAAGGGCAATGTGTGTTTCTACTTTCCTTGTCCTTTTGCTCTTGGAAGTACCATGTCACAATGGTGACTCTTGTAAAGTGAATATGTCCACACATTGCAGAATCCCTCACTACAGTGTTGGTTTAATCAGTTGATTTTAGAAACCATGGGGACATTTAGTTGTTGGTGGTTCAGGTACTGGTATCCCCTGTTATCTGTGTATTCAACATCAAGCTGCTGGAAGAGTGCAATTCTAACTAAACTGATGATGGCTTTCTAGAGCAGAATTGCCTTTTCACTAATACAGTAAGTCAGATAAAAGAATCCTGGGCTTTGGTTATTGGTAACCAGATAATTTAATACATGGGAATTACTCATGTAGGTGCATACCTGTAAGAATTCCACCAGTCTCCTTTTTGCAGCTACCATCTCCTCTCTCCTGTTTTTTTAAGAGAAAAACACTCATCATCCCAAACCAAGCTTCTGGCACTGAAGAGTGGATCACCTAAATCTTTGCTGATCTTAAAGGCTTTATGTTAACCAGTTCCTACTAGTGTTTGGAGGTGGTTTGAAACAGGTTTCCCACAGGAGACTCTCCCTCTTATATAATAAAAAGCGTAACTTGGGCTCTCCAGCAGCCCCATTCTTTTTTTTTTTTTAGGAGGAGAATTTGCTTAGCCACTTCAGATGCAGGTGCAGAGCCTGTACTAATTGAAAGACAGTCTGAGCATTGCCTCATCTGATTGTTTCTGAAAGCAGAAAGTGGCACTAAAGTTTTCTCCTTCATTCTTCACTGCATTTAGGCAGGGTTGTAATGTATATCACTACCACATATACATGTGCAGTTGTTTGCACATGCTTGTGTGCCTACTTTTCACAGTTCATACACTCCTAAGAAGATTTTGCCTTACATTTTTCTTTGTTCAGATACTGGCTCACCACTCTAAATAATTCCACTCCCTACCACACCACCCCCTCACCCCCCTTTTGCTTTTTGTTGATGTTATACTCATTTTACTCTGAGCAAGCTAGTTTGTTCCTGTCCTCTGAGGAAGTTCAAGGTATAATGAGCAAAGCATCCGGATTAATTAAGCAACCTGGTGCAATTCCCCTTCCCCCACTCCTCCTCCCATAGACTAGATTGGATCTAATCCAAACCAAAGCAGTCCTCAAAGTCAGTCTTCAGCCAACAGTCAGTCCATTCTGCTGACAGCCAAAGAATGGTTTTACTATATAAATGATAAGAAATACCCTTGCTAAGACAAGAAGCCCTTTAAAGACATTACTGTCACCTTCTCAAATGTTTGCAGTGACTCCAAGCTCTTTCCAAATACTGTACAACATTTGCAAACTTTTCTGTTGCCAAGCATCCCAGTGAAATGTGATGCTTCAGAGCATATGAACTAGATGCCCACAGCATCTGACTCTTCTGAATGCCTCGGCACCACACACAGAGCAGCATAGACAAACTCTTTCCCTTTTATTTATAGTAACTTAAACTTGGGCAGCACCAGGTATGTCAAATTACCTTGCTCATGAATCTTCAGGAAATTATTGCTCTCTCTCCATAGTGCCATGTCCTTTAAAATGTGCAAGGGGGAGAGCACTGTGTTCCCAATTGGTGCGCTGGTGTTTTAATGCATGTAACTGATACTGATTTATGTTCCACACAGAATTTATAGCAAGATGGAAAAGGTTATGTTTTCATTGAAAATTTACTTCCATCATTTTCTTTAACCGTCTATCTTTATGCAATCTCAGCAACTATCTCAGTCAACCAAGCAAGTCATTGGGCTGTAAATGAGGGGACTGCTGTAGACTCTGTGTATCTCACTTTTTTGGAAGATTGTTGCCATTTACTACAGAGAAGTAATTTAAAGTAGGGGGCACAAATATATTTCTTCACCATGCATGTTTTGTGCATAATTTAGATTAGGGTATTAGTATACCATGCTTGCAGGTTTCCTGCCTTTTACACAAACCTCTTTATATTGTCTTCTATAAGCAGTAGATGTGATACACAGCCGGCTCAGACAGATAAATTATTAATGCTTTGGTCACCTGCGGTTACTAACTTTACTGATGTGAGGGGATAGTTCTGGGTTGAGTATGTCCTGGACACAGGAGGGCAGATAATGCGTAATGTTCTTGTTTTGCATAGTGGAACCACATCATTTTATGTCACGGGGAGGCAGAAAAGCCCTAAAGATAAGTTTGAACAGAGGGAAAGCTTAAGATATATTTATTGCTATTTTCTAGAAGAAGAGTCTGCAGAATTAAGGGACCTGGGGATCCATTTTCCAGCTAAAATCATTAGAATCTTCAATAAGCATCTGCTATTTGGCACTCTATCTGTGCCTCCAACACAGCAGTGACTCTCTGGTCAGATGACTTGCACGTACTTGTGAGGCTATTGATTGGTAGGAGAACCATATTGTCCTGTATCCTCCCACTTCATCTCATATGGCAGTTATAGGGAGGGAGGATGTTAAGAGTCTCCAGCAATGGTGACTGCCTAAGGGTGAAGTAACAAAATGACCCGTTCTTATCACTGTCAACATAAACTAGCTGGGCTGAACGCTGGACTTGATTTAGCTTTGAGTGGCAAAGATTCACTCTGCCCTCTTCTCAGACTAGTTTGTGCTGTGCCTAACTGGTTCAGGAAGAGTGGGCAGCATATAAACATCTTTCATCTTTTAACAAAATGCCACTGCCAGGGAAATTCTAATGGGAGGGGAATGTTTTACAGCAGTAACTACAAGACTAAGGTTGATGAAGTGTAAAATTTCAGTAGTCCACAGCATGCTGACTTCTTCTAAATAAATGTTTTTAAAATACACATTTCTCCATGTGAAAACCCTTTAACAGGTGTTGAGTTTTATGTAGGACTCAGTAGCAGAAAGCTCAGCAGCTGCGTCTTGCCAGATGGGAAGCTACACATGGCTGTAGCAAAGGAGCACGTCTGGCAGGACGGAGGATTTCAGAGTTGCAGCTCTAAAATCCTTCTCTTGATTCAGACACTGTTATTCCACTGGCAGTGGAGAAAGCTGCATTTTCCAAAATGGATGTACAAAGCAGATTGTAACACAAGAGATGTTTGTAGCTCTTGCACTTTCTCCACAGGTTAGTGGGAGCTGAGAGCACTGCAGGTATCATTGAGCCACATGGTATTCTTGAAAATTTTCACCACAAATACTTTAAAAATGTACTGCAGAATAAAGAACTGCATTACCATATACTGAAGGTATCAGTTCTCATAAGTTTATTCAAAGGAATAACTTTTTCTTAATCATCAGCATAGACCAGTTTGAGTGCGTATCTGTCCTCCTCAAGGTTCAGGTTTTTAAATCTCACCTCTAGACAAGGTGTTTGACAGTGACTCCCTGCAATGGAGAAGCATGCAGGAGGTGCATAGGTAAGTCCACAGTGATGCTAAGAGGACTGTTTTGATCAGATGGCTGTTAGTGATCCTGATCAGGGTGGAACTGAGCTCTGCATAAGCCCCACTATTTCTCTTTTACCGGTGCATGCTTGTACCAAGGTGAGTTTCCTTCAAAAACTACAGCACAAATGTCACTCTCTTCTCTTGCTTCCTATTGTAGAATGGTGTCTGATATTAAAGGCTTTACATCAGATTGCAATTGAATGAAGCCTTATTGTACTCTCAGTTCTCCTGTATAACATGTTAAATCATTCATACATGCAAGATCACAAAAAGAAGGTTCCCATGTAAGTATCCATTAGTTCTTCCCTAGTTAGGGTCCACCAAACATCTCATGAACAACTCACCAACCAGAATCTTTTCAGTACTGAAACTTGTTATTTGCAGTTTTCCTTTTAATAAAAGCCATTTTTCAACATTTCTGTACTATAGCATCACTCTCGTCAGTTTCAATAAATGCTAAACCATCCTAGATGAAATCCTAATGGGTTTTGTTGCTTGAAATTGTCAGGACTTTTTGTTATAAATTCAAATATCAAAACAGCCTCTTAAAAAATATTTGGAAGTAAGCAATGAAACAAATGGAGAGAAGAGAGATTATTTTGTGAAAATTCATTCTTCACATGCTTTGTTTTATGCTTCAGCTTATTTTGTTCAAAATCAATACAGACAGCTCTGCAATAGCTAACAGCCTAGAATTAGTGCAATCAAATGGTTAAAAGTTAATTGAAACCAATGTGTGTTGAGATCATAGTGTGTTTTGTTTAGGGTTTTTTTTCCCCAAGCAAAGTACTATGTGTTATTCAGTCACAGAGCATAAAACAGGTCAAAGTCAGCAAGTCGTACAGAGAACAGGATTAATGCACTACGGCGCTAGTGGGCTAATGCACTGCAGTAGCACACCAGTGGCTAAATATTTAAATTATATGTATGTCAGTGTGCAGAACAACTTGAAAGAAACCTGTTTTTTCCTTCGTATAGTCCGGCTGTGAATTCTGAATAACATTCAAGTTCGGAGCAGCCACCCCCTTTGACTATCACAGAGCTAACTGGCCTATTGTGGTGCTGCTGCCATTTTCCCCCTTCATTTTTTCTCCCAGCATACTGGGGGTATTTTCAATTAAGAAGAATTCAATTTTGAATCACAGTTTTGCAAAGGGTTCAATGCTAATGAGTAAACATAGGAGGACTCGGTAATAATAATTCATAAGCAGCAGGAAGAAAAGTGCATGCTTTGTTGTTGGACTGGTTGGATCCAGCTCATTTTTATAGAATTTCATGCCAGCTACACTCCATAAATTTTTCACAATGATCATAAAATACCTTTTTATTTTATTTTTTTTCCTTTTGTTGCTCTCCAGAGTTTATTCATTACACATGAAGCATATCTGTGCTGTGAAATCCGTTACTAAATACCTCAGGACCTGTCATGCCACTGTAATTTAAATTGAATGTAACAATAATCCAGCCTGATTGCCCAGCTCACTAGTTAATGTGAGGATATTTGACTCTGTTAATCACCACAATAGCCAGGTCACATTTCCACCATTGCATAAGTAAACAGATTAACCGGCATGCAGTGCAACCCTAACAAATGGCTCGCTGGTGACATTTGCAGCACAGCATGCTGCAGCCTCACCATGAGAACATGAAATGGGCTCTGGCATTACAAACCACAATTTTAATAATATACATGAAAAACAAAAACTTTTAAAAATGGGTTTAGGTAAAATATACATGCATTAGAGCATTAGCCATTCTGAGCATGGCACCTGAGGTGGGCAGGTTATTCATCACGTGCATATATACACACAGAGAGCAAGTTCAGTGTATCTCACGCTAAAGCTTTGTTACCAATCTCAGAAATTGCTCACACTACAAAGAGATTTAGGTGGATTGATTTTATGTTGTGTGAGATCTGCTTCTCACTGTGCAATGTGTTATGACAATCAGATTTTTTGTGTTTTGCTTTTTTTCCTTGATCTTATGCTAAGCATAACTCTGAGCAACTTCTAGATTCCAGTGTTAGCTGCATCTCAGGTCACAACTTTTGAATCTGTATTTTGTGATGGGTAAAATAATTGCACTAAGTGCTGGGTTTTTTCTTGTTGGTTTACCATATGCTAAAAGAAAGAGGAAGAAAAGCAAAAGAAAGAAAGAGCACAGTGATGTTAAGAGCTGATAAGATTCAATCAGTTGAGATCACAGGCTTGCTATTGTACCACAATTTTTCAAAATTGCCCTTCCCCCTCTTAATCCACTTCATGTACCCAGCAGCCAGGATAAGAGCCAGGGTGGATAATATCATTTTGTTTTGTCCCAGCAATATGATGCTATCAGGGGTTGGCTGTGCTTTTAATTAAGGTAGAGAACCCTAACATGTTGGGCAAATATACGTAATAAATCTATTTCCGTACTATCTGGAGAGGAGTATTGTAGGAGCTAAGATCTTGAAGCTAAATCTAGGCCTTTGTGATCTGTTTTGCACCCAGATGTCTCGCCTGCCTAGGAAATGCTCTCTCTTAACAAGGAAAAGGTTATATATCCACCATGACTTCTGGTTTGTGCATTTTATAGGGGGTCCAAAGTCATCACAGTCTCATCACATTAAAACTGCCACCATTCAACCTTAGTAGCTAATATGTATTTTTGACGCAGAGTAATCCAAGTAGGGTTACAGCCCAGAAACAGCAGCTCTCATTGTATTTTTTTGCCTCCTGCTGTCTACCTTTTCCTCTCCTGTTGTTTATTTTGAGGGACAGCAAAACAGGTAAAAAAAAAAAAGACAGACATTACTGCTCAGCCAGTAGTAAAACTTCTTTTATGGGTTGGCCTTGTAGCCTAGTGCTACTGACACCAAGGATTTGAGAGATCCTGGTGAAGCAATACACACAGCACTACCTCGGCTCTTCTGGCTCATGACCCGAGAGAAGCACTGAAGGAGCTCTCTTCATCTCCTTGCTGCCAGAAAAATGATTGGCTCAACATAGGTTCAAGGATGAAAGACACTAAGGCAGGGAAAGGGAGGGTCTTCGCTTACTGAGTGCGGCTGGGAGGACAAAACAATTTCTCTTGCAGAGAAAGAGGGGCAAAAAAACCTGAAAGCAAACATTATAACAGGACAAGAGAATATATCATCAGCACTCAGGCGGGTACCCGTACAGAAAGTTATGACACATTTTTTCCCCCCAAGAAAATGTTTACCGTTCACAGCACATTTAAACCACTGCCACTATTGAATGAGGCTGAAAAACAAAGCCAACTTAGTGGTTTCACATGCTTTTATATAACCCTATAATTTTTTGAATTTGAAAGAACAAAGTTTATTTCATTTTAGAAACAGGTTATTGTGTATGCCACTTAAGTTTTTCATTTTAAAAGTATTACATTTGTGGTACAAAAAAAAAGTTATTTCGTTGGTCTTCCCCATTAATATTTTGAAAAACACAAAATGATGGCTTATAATTGGATATATATCAGTCCAGAGTGGAAAGCTGTATCTGTCACTTGGGAAAATAGGTAAAGCAGAAGAGGATGGCATCTTGGACAGCTGGAGCTTTTTACGTGGACACCTAGGGCAGCTGCGAGCTGGAAACTACTCAGAGGTAGCTGATCCAGTACTGCTTCCCCCTGCCTCTCTGAGAACCTGGCCACATGTGGCATGAACTGTCACCTGTGCTGGCAGTCCAAGGAAAGACGGTAAACGCAGGACTGGAATGGAGATAGAGGCATTCTTGCAGTTCAGAATACTGGTCACCACCTCCTGTAACCTGCTTCAGGCTCAGACAAGGAGATTCCAGGTAGAAGAGGACTGCCTGCATCTGACAGAGCTGGGGAAGGGAAGAGGAAATGAGGCTGAAATGTTTGATCTTAAAAGACTCAGAAATGTTCCAGCATCACAGTGGGATGTTTTGTTTTTCCAGTGATACCTAATGCCTCTAGCAGATCTGAGGAGGGATTATTTAAAGGTCAGGAAGAGCATACCAGCTGACTCTAGGTTTCAGGCTTTCCGAAAGGAGTAGGAAAGACCTGCTTCATCGGTGAAAGCGGGGCCCTCAGAGTTGCCTGGAATTGTTTGGTTGGCATAGTTTGATACAACATTTAAAAGTGTCCTAGTACGTTTCTGCTCTTTTTCAAAACCAGAGATGGGCTTGCAGAGGAGCCTGCTGAAGAAGTTGAAGCTCCTGCTGTAAATTCCACTACAATACACTAATAAGAAAACCAGTGTATCTTAGTGCTAGAAGGTGTAGAAGTGAGACAACAAAGATGTATCATATATTTCACCACTAAGAATACATCACATTAAGAAGATACCAAGGGTAGAGTTTGATGGAGCATGAGGGATATGAAGGATAGAGGAACAGGAATCTGAGAGCATTGTTGGTCTTTTGGCAAATCTTACTAAAATTTTTACCACCAAGTTATATGGGGTTTAGAGGATGGGGCTTTTTCCATTGCTTCTGGACTAGGGTATACTGACCAGATCATAGGTGACACTCTGCACTAGTGCAAATTCTACAAATGTATAATCTCCCCATAGCCAATACTTGCACTGCAGCATTAGAGGTATTCAGATTAATTCTACTCATCCTGTAATGCTGTAACAGCCTCTTGCAGACTCCAGGTCATTAAACATGTGCTGTGTGTCTTAGCATGGTACAGCATTTGGGCTAATAGGCCTTTGTACAAACTTTGTACTCTGCTGGAGCAGGTATATGCTTCCATTTAGGGCTAGTTTACTGGCTATGTCTGTTGTTCATAGAACAGCAATATTGCAGGCGTGCCTCTCCTAGGACAATAAAATGAAAACAGAAAATAATAACTAAATGGTATGCCCTTGCTGTCCATGAGTTGATAATCAAGAACTCAGATGCCTTTAACTTCTATGAAGAGGACAGAAATCACTCTGTCTTACACTATATTATAATAATTTCCTCCAACATTTTGAGTTACCTGGGTCACTGGCTCCATTCTATTGCCCAGCACAGTTTCTTGTCATCAAAAAACAATTAAATTAAGTTTCCTTTATATCACTTAATATGCTGAAACTCTCTGTATTTCCTATATGCTTTTGTTTTAACCAGGAGAAGGTATATATAAAAGCATTCTCTGAATGTTAATACTCCTCAAATATTTCTCATACCACTTCAAATCAAGCATTAAATGATACACTTTTATAGAGCTATGCAGGGTTTAACTTGCTCCATATGTTTTTCTAAGTACTGATGAAGAAAAGAATCCATGAAATAATAACACAACAGAGAGGATCAGGTGGAAGGAATCAAAATGCATGGAGAGCTCTTCAGTGTATTCACGGCTTCAGGTTCTGTCAGTGACACCTGACATTCCAGTAGCAAAATACACCTTGATAATTATAGGTGTCAGTGAAGGGCAGAGCTCCTGAGATCTGCTCACTGAAACATTACCCACTGATTTTCCTCTTCAGCTTATAATTGCTTGTCTGCTTTCTTTAAACTTTCTCAACAAGGAGCCAGTTTGTTTCCAATTTGGACAGAAATTGTTGAGAATGATGAAATATTAGGTGTTGGTAGCCAGTTTCTGTTAATCCCAGCCATTTTTCTCTGCTAGCCTTTCAGATGCAGAGAACTTTTGGAAGAGAAGGTAGTCAGGTGGGCAAGTGCCACTGCTGCCTGAGTCATGTCAACGATGGCAGGCCTGAGCACAAGAGATTTCTTGCTTGCCCTTGCATTCTTGAAAGCATTAGCAAAGCTAACTGAGTCACTGGGGTGATTACAAGATTACAAGGAGTGGCCTCATGCTGAAAACGTGGAAGTTGACCTGCTGTTATTCTCTTAACTTTCCCCAAGGTTGGTTTTCCCGGTCACTGTTGCAATCACAGACAGCCTTCTAGGCTTCTGTTTTCCAAGATTTGACAGGAGCCAGATGTACTTGGTAAAACTTATGATGTGGTCAGCAAAGAAATATGCAGTATGTATATTCCTTTATCAGAGTCCCCTAACGCTGGGCAATGTTACATACCACCAGGGTGTATGTTTGTTTTGCCAGGATGGTCTATAAGCATATTCCGTGATTACAATATAATCTCTTTGTAAAGATAAAACTTTGTGCAGGGTTTTGAGACATTCTGGTGGAGGGCCATATGCACCACAGAGCTCAGTTGAGACAGGACTGGAGTAAGAGCATTTGGAATGCACTTGCTTTGTGTCAAAACGTGCACATGAAATGGCTTTTGTATTTGATCTTTTTATTGAGGGAAAAAAAAAGAAATACAAGAATCTGTGTTTTAATGGTAACGGTTTTGCCTAAATCACCTTTGTTTCCAAAGTTACAGATTGTATACAATGTTATTTTAAGGTGACTGTATATACGCAGACCTATGATGGGATTTTCAAAGGAGTTCAAAGAACTCTGTTTGCTGCTACCTTATCATTATTTCAGGACCTAAGTATGCCTAAGTGCAAAGACAATTTGCTCATGTGCCATTTCTCTAAGTAGTAACCTTCCAATGAGGAGCTGTTAATGCAGCACAGTCTGGCACTGCAGTTCTGGGCTGCTGAGGCAGTCAGCATTGTGTCAGCTTGGAGCCAGAAAGTAGGCATCATGGAACGGTCGCAACAAGGCTTTTGACCTCAAATCCAAACCAAAACCTTTAACATGCTATTTTTCAGTTCCATGAAGAAGAATCATGGTTTGGCTTTACCGAAGCTATCAGGACTTTCTGGATATAAAGTTTCCAGAAGGCTTAGTGCAATTTGGTTAACATAGACATGGGAACTGAGCTCCAGAGACTGCTTTAAGAAGATGACTCTACTGTTTTGTGTTTGGGTCTGTCTTCAACTATCTGTTACTATCTTTTTGAATGTTACCTGACATTCCCATTCTTACTGAATATGCTGCAGGGGATGCAGACCATACACAGCTCTCTCTACTGAGCTAAAACAACAAATACCAACAGTAAGATTAATATTTACCTCCTTAACACAAGTGCAGAAACTTGAGGGTCCAGGTATCCTAGCTGATGTTGTTGATTATTGCCTCATTTCTCTTCTGTTGCTGTTTTAGTATGCATTTTGAAGAGAGGACAACAAATGTGGAAGGGAGAAATAGCATCCTTCTCTAAGTCATCATGTCAGTGACTTGCTACAAAGCAGGCTATGAAATATCGTCATTTCACTCAGTGCCACACATACATTTTTTTTTTAATCAACTGCAAAATCAATCTGAAGGTTGTTCACAGCTTCTTGGACCTGATCAAATTTGTTGAAAGGGAGAATTCTCCTGACCTAGAAGACAGCGAATGTTTGGACAGAATCTGCTTACTTTATGTATGAAGTGAGTGCTTAGTTCTTGATAGTTTCTATATGTAGCTGCATACAAGGTATCTACAAACAATCCAATATGCTGTTCTTTATTTATTATAAAATATGGTGCTCTTTATTTATTAGTCTCAACAATTTCACAGACAAAACAGAGACAGATAATCCAAACAGGAACCATGAAATGCCACAGCCATGAAAGGGAACATTTTCATACCCAGTCACATTACTTGCACATGCAATCATCCCACCAAACCCTGTAACCACCCACTGCACAGTAGCAGTGTCCCCTGAAGAAGCTGTTAAACTCTGCTTTTCACTGTGCTTGCTCAGGGCTCCAGTACAAACTTCAGTGATTTTAACACAGGTCTCAGCAAAGCAGGCATGTAATTAAAGCAACATGTGAGTTATTTTTGTTTTCCTTTCATGTACAGATTATTTTTCCTACCTCATTTTCTTTGCCCACTTTATTATAGACACTTAATTTAAAATAGTGCTTTCCATAAAATTCTAATTCAATTCTAGAAAAGTATGAGCAATTATAAGCATAAAACACATTAGTGTTACTTTTAGTGAATATCAAAAAGGAGGGGAAGGGGAAGGCCTAAAGTCTAAACATTCACATTTTCCATGTAGAAAACATGATATGATATCCACTTAAGTAGGGGAAAAAAAAAAAAAGCATCCCTTTTATTTTAGTGTTTGTAATAGCTCAAGCCCATAAAATCAAGATTGCTAAAAGTGTTAATGAGAATACCCCAATATCACTGTCACTTGTAAGGATTACTAAAGGACTGAAAAGTGCTACTGCTATAAATGCTTGATTTTAAAGTGACTGGGAGTTTGGGGTTTTTTTTTCCTTTTGTAATGTAACCCCTTACTTTAGGACTTACATGCTTAAAATATCCTTAGCAGATGTAATTTTGCAAGATTTCCTTTTTTAACACAAAAGAAATGGTGAGAAAGAATATAGATGTAGGCTTTTTCATTAAAAAAAAAAACGAAGTCCATCCACGTTTACTCAGATTGTGGGTACAACTGTGAAACCACCTCAGTGTTTCCAGTTACAAAATTCTATCACAAAAGAGAATTCCAAACCATGCGGATTTCTGAGACTTGACACTAATATATAATAATATTATTTGTTTAAGAAAATTTAGTTGTTGATATACTCATCATTGCACATTGCAGTGTTTTTTTCTTATTACTGAGATACAGAAAAGCCATGATTATTTTTGTAAGATAAACTACAAATGACAGAGATGTGCATGAACTCCTGCACTCCCCACAGTGTATGTGTACTGTTATATAAGTATACCTCATCAAGACTCCTCAACATGGCTGTTGACACTTAATATAGCTTGCGAAGATAACCAGACATCAGTTTTTAAGTGAGAATCCATCAGACAGTGGTCTTGAACTAGACAGATCTAGGCAAACCCTTCTGGCAATTCTATCTGTGAGTATACATGCTAAGGGCTGTAGAAGTTTAGAACAGTCTGTGAAGTCACCTTTCCTAGATCTGACTCTGTCCTCCATTTCTCTTAAGAAGTGGACTCGCATACACTGTTTCTTCCACCAGCTGTATGGCTAGTCCTGAACATGAAAGACTTTGTGGATGTCAGACAATGTTCAGAGATGCCTGCCTCTGGACAGTTTGACCTGAATTTACAGAACAGTGCTTATATCTCAACCTCTACATACAGATGCAATTCAAAAGAAAGAGATCACTGATCTAAAATGCATGGCCATTCTCAGGATCCTGCCTGTCTCTGAGACGAATGAAAAATTGTGGGTCATTAATGCTGAAAATTTGGCCTTCAGTCCTAAGTATTTCTCTCTCTTTTCAAAATGAATCTCACGTCCCTGCATTTGTGTTTCCCTTACGCTTCAAAACAAGCTTTGGAGAACCCACCTGGCATGAAGAGTAGCTGAGCTTAGTTTTCCCAGTGACTTATCAGTGAAAGTTTAAAACAGTGTTAATCTGGAACGATGTCCCCATTTGCTGTAACAGCTTCTTCTGACCTGACTTCAGTTTCTCACCATGAGTTATGTTTGATATGGATAAAAACAAACTATCTAACCTCTCCTCTCCCTCTCTAAATTGATGAAGTTCTTCCTGTGTTTCAGATAGCAAAGGGCCAACCCTCTTTCCAGCCACAGGATATCTCTCATACTATGTTTTCGTTTATGACATTTTTCACTTTAAAGTTGGTTAAAAAAATAGTCATAAAACAACCCCAGCTCTCTCAGCCTGTTGTCATAGCCCTCATGACCTTCATGGACCTCCTCTGGACTTGCTCAAGCAGATCCATGTCCCTCTTGTACTGGGGATAACACCTATCAAAAGAAGAACACAGCATAGGAATAGGAAGATTCCAAAGAACTGAAAAGTGACATTTAGATACACTGATATATCAGAAAATTGTTTGTGGTGCTGGGTTCTTTACAGTGGAGAGAGATTAGATAATGAGTAACTGAAAAATAAAGTCTGACAAAAGGAAATACAAGCCAGAAGTAATTCATGGTAATCTATTCAAAAGAAAATTTACACTATATAGTAATGAGACAAACAGAAACATGAACCTTTGTTTGTGGGCATGGGAGTGTGACAAGAAGGACCAAGATGAGAGCTCTGCCCCCACAGGGTTCTGTCTCCTGCTCAGGCCAGAACCCTGCACCTCCTGGACCAGGCTCACGCCTAGGGCCGCTTCTGCCATGGAACTGTCCATGGTCCTTCCTTGGGACAACGTCCCTGAGATTGCTTCCACTTAACTACACAACCAGAAACACATGATTAACTCCTAAACTTGCTTGCTTGCCTCTTTTTGATAGAAAACTGATTAGAAGAGTTAGACATAAGTTATGGAACTTTCTTTATGACAATTTTAATCCTTTTACCCGGGGTTCGTTCTTGTGACCAGAAAGTCAGTCTTAAATAAAACATCAGCGAAAAAATCCATTACTTGAAAATCTCTTTTTTTTCTGTCGATTTAATTCTGATTTAAAGCCCTTTTCTTTCTTATTTAAAGGAGAGCAATGATAGTGCATACAGAGTACACATTTAATTCACAGATATAATTAATTCAAGTTTATTCTTAGGTTTCTTTACAATTCCATATTCAAAATACAGCCTCTAAAAACTTAAATTTTATTAGTGCTGTTGAATAAAAAAAAAAAAAAAGAATATGGAAAATTAAAGGAAACTACATGAAAGAGAAATTGGGAGCTACTTCTAAAAATGCTTAAATGTAAATATTCCACTCCAGTTAGTGGAATAGGCCTACCATATCATACAATCATAGAATCATAGAATAGTTAGGGTTGGAAAGGACCTTAAGATCATCAAGTTCCAATCCCCATGCCATGGGCAGGAGCACCTCCCACTAAAACATGTCTCCAAAAGCTCTGTCCAGCCTGGACTTGAACACTGCCAGGGATGGAGTATTCACAACTTCCTTGGGCAACCCATTCCAGTGCCTCACTACCCTACAAGTAAAGAACTTCTACCTTATGTCCAATCTAAACTTCCCTGTTTAAGTTTTCACCCGTTACCCCTTGTTCTGCCACTACAGCCCCTAATGAAGAGTCCCTCCCCAGCATCCTTGTAGGCCCCCTGCAGGTACTGGAAGGCTGCTATGAGGTCTCCACGCATCCATCTCTTCTTCAGGCTGAACAGCCCCAACTTTCTCAGCCTATCTTCATACGGGAGGTGCTCCAGTCCCATAGTCATCCTCGTGGTCCTCCTCTGGACTTGTTTCAACAGGTCCATTTTGTCCTTTTTACGTTGAGGACACCAGAACTGCACACAATACTCCAAGTAGGGTCTCACAAGAGCAGAGGGGCAGGATCACCTCCTTCAACCTGCTGGTCACGTTCTTGTGATGCTGCCCAGGATAAGATTAGTTTTCTGGACTGAGAGCATGCACTGAAGCCAGATCATGTTCAGTTTCTCATCAAACAACACCTTCAAGTCCTTCTCTGCAGGGTAGCTCTGAATCTCTTCTCTGCCTAACCTGTAGCTGTGCCTGGGATTGCTCCAACCAAGGTGTAGGACTTTGCACTTCTCATGGTTAAACTTCATTAGGTTGGCATCAGCCCACCTCACAACCATGTCACGGTCCCTCTGGGGCACAAGCTAGACAAGTCCTAAGACACTAGTAACAAGTAACTGAAAGCTGACATACAGCACAGTGTTCTTTGCAGTTTTCTTCAAGCTGTATTCATTTTAAGTATATTCATCTTCTTTTTAGCGAAACTGCAGCTGAAAACAATCTGTGGAACTTTTGCTTGAGAAAGGAAGTGTATATTGTTTTTTCACCCAAAGGAAAAATGTTGAGGTGTACAGGGGGTATAAAAATAGGGTTACAAAATTAAATAGTGTAAACAGGATTTCTAACAGTGAGATGATGAATGAGTAAAATCTGATGTATTTTACTTATCTCAGTGCCCACTGGAGAATCATATAAAAGAAGAAAGTGGTGGGGACCACTTTATAGACCTACCCACTTCTAAATCAAACACATGGTTAGAACAAGATGTTTTACAATCCACATTGGATGTACTGCAATGAAAAAGGATACCTAGGATTCATAACCAGGGCCCTTGGATCTAGTTGTTGACCTTGCTAGAACCACAACCTCAGGAAGACCAAGCGGCACCATAAATGATTGATCGATCATATCTGTTTACATTCACAGGATGCATTTTGTTTTTTCTTACTGAGTTACATTTGATATTACTTCTTTCATTCGATCTCTTGTACTTCAGCAACTGTCATAGCTCTTAATTTACAGTATTCAGCCTTTCATTTGTATTATAGTCATTGATCAAGAACAGAAAACAATTCTTTTTAACTCTTGACACTGAAAATTCCTCTAAATACAATCCTAGCAGAGCATAAGGAGTAACAATGTTCATTTTCAGCTAAGTCATACAGTGAAGGAGAATCCTCAAGGACCTATATAGCCAACGTGTAATGCAAAAGACTCTACTACAATTATTTCTTTGGATGTTCAAAGATATATGGGTCTTTTCGAGGAATTTTAGAGTGCTGGTTTAATATCAGCTTTACATTGTTAATGGTCATGAATTTTCTTTTCATTTGCCTTTTTCCTTCTGATATTTTCAAATATTTAGAAGGAAATTTTGCTTGGGATGTTGAAATGTCAGCTGTATGCTTCTCCATTTTTTGTTGCAAGAGTAACATATCTCCTGTTTTGATTCAGTGTTTTGCAGTGGAGAATATTCTAAAAACACCTACTTTTTTCTTCAAGAATCAGTTTTGCTCGGTGAGAGACTGAGGTCATCACATGTGGTTTTCCTTTCAACATGATTTTCAGCTTGTTTACTTACGTTTCATTTCTGTAGAATAACTGATAAAATAACAGCAAGTTTAACTCAATTCTGAATACTGTTTGGATATTTAGTGTTCTGCATAGTTGCTGGATTTTGCATCTGGTTTTAGTAAAGTCTTGGTCCTAATATAATTGAACAGACATCTTCCCATACTATTATTTAAACTCTGTAGTCCAAAATTTTCAGAATTGTTCATACACAGACAATGTGATTTTCTGCAAAGTGAAGATGAAGGCATCTACAAATGAACAGTGGGGTATCCCACTAAAAGGAAACTAGGAATGCAGTAGAAAAGGGAAAACATGTTTTGAATTTAAAATTATGATTGCAAACCCATGCTAAGTGATCTACATGCTAAGTGATCCACAGCTGCACTTCAGAACTGTATTACATTTTATGTCACTAAGATTAACTTTATTGTGTTACCAGTTAAAAGTTTGATCAGGAGAGCATAGTTATACAAAACACATTTGAAAGCTAGGAGTGCCTTGCTACCTGAAAAAGTTTGGAGAACTCTGCTTAAAAGGTTTTCTGGAAGAAAGTACCTATTCCTAATTTAAAATACATACAATCTTTCTTATGATGTCTTTTAATGTTCTCAGATTATTTTTTTTTTAAACATAGACACACTTAAATATCAAGTATTAGGTTTATAATCTAATAAAAAGTCAGTAATTATTAAATATTTTTCATCTCAATGTAGTTTTTCTCTTCCCAAGCATTCTTTTCACTACCTTCAGTAATGATAGAATATACCATACTATATACTATGTACTACATACTATATACATTATACTATGCACTATGAACCATATACTATATATTTCATATATATTATAGAGAGAATATACTACATATCATATAGAATCATAGAATCATAGAATAGTTAGGGTTGGAAAGGACCTTAAGATCATCTAGTTCCAACCCCCCTGCCATGGACAGGGACACCTCACACTAAAACATATCACCGAGGCTCTGTCTAACCTGGCCTAGAACACTACCAGGGATGCAGCATTCACAGCCTCCCTGGGCAACCCATTCCAGTGCCTCACCACCCTAACAGGAAAGAACTTCTTCCTTATGTCCAATCTAAACTTCCCCTGTTTAAGTTTTAACCCATTACCCCTTGTCCTATCACTACAGGCCCTAATGAAGAGTCCCTCCCCAGCATCCTTATAGGCCCCCTTCAGATACTGGAAGGCTGCTATGAGGTCTCCACACAGCCTTCTCTTCTCCAGGCTGAACAGCCCCCACTTCCTCAGCCTATCTTCATATGGGAGGTGATCCAGGTCCATGATCATCCTCATGGCCCCTCCCTGGACTCGTTCCAACAGTCCCATGTCCTTTTTATGTTGAGAACACCAGAACTGCACACAATACTCCAGGTGAGGTCTCACAAGAGCAGAGGAGAGGGACAGGATCACCTCCTTCGACCTGCTGGTCACGCTCCTTTTAATGCTGCCCAGGATACGGTTGGCTTTCTGGGCTGTGAACACACACTGACAGCTCATGTTCATTTTCTCATCCACAAACACCCCCAAGTCCTTCTCTGCAGGGCTGCTCTGAATCTATTCTCTGCCCGGCTGCTCTGAATCTCTTCTCCACCCAACCTGTAGCTGTGCCTGGGATTTCTCCGACCCAGGTGTAGGACCTTGAACTTGGCATGGTTAAACTTCATGAAGTTGGCATCAGCCCACCTCACAAGCGTGTCAAGGTCCCTCTGGATGGCATTCCTTCCCTCCAGGGTATCAATCGAACCACACAGCTTGGTGTCATCGGCAAACTTGCTGAGGGTGCACTCAATCCCACTGTCCATGTCAGTGACAAAGATGTTAAACAAGACCGGTCCCAACACTGATCCCTGAGGGACACCACTCGTTACTGGTCTCCAGCCGGACATTGAGCCATTGACCACAACTCTTTGTGTGCAGCTATCCAGCCAGTTCTTTATCCACCGAGTGGTCCATCCATCAAATTGATGTCTCTCCAATTTAGAGACAAGGATGTCTTGTGGGACAGTGTCGAACGCTTTGCACATGTCCAGGTAGATGACATCAACTGCTCTACCCCTGTCCATCAGTTCTGTAGCCCCATCATAGAAGGCCACCAAATCGGTCAGGCAGGATTTCCCCTTAGTGAAGCCATGCTGGCTGTCACCAAGCACCTTGTTGATTTTCATGTGCCTTAGCATGCCTTCCAGGAGAATCTGCTCCAAGATTTTGCCAGGCACAGAGGTGAGACTGACTGGTCTGTAATTCCCCAGGTCATCCATTTTCCCCTTCTTGAAAATGGCGTTATATTTCCCTTTTTCCAGTGGTCAGGAACTTCACCTGACTGCCATGATTTTTCAAATATGATGAACAGGGGCTTAGCAATTTCATTTGCCAGCTCCTTCAGGACCCGCGAATGAATTTCATCGGGTCCCATGGACTTATTTATGTTCAGATTTTTAAGGTGATATCAGACCTGATCCTCTCCTACAGTGGGCCCACAGTCCCTGCCTCTGCCATCCAAGACTTGGGTGGTGCAGTCAGACCCTTTGCCAGTGAAGACCGAGGCAAAGAAGTCATTCAGAACCTCAACCTTCTCCAAATCCTGTTTAGCCAGTTCTCCTGAGAGCTTCCAGAGGGGGCCTACGTTGTCCCTAGTCTGATTTTTATTCTCTACGTACCTATAGAATCCATTCCTGTTATCCTTAACATGCCCAGCCAAGTATATATATATACTATATATAGAATATACTATATATTTCTCCTTTTGAAAATGTTGATGTAGAAGTGCTTGTAGAATCTGAAAAGCTACAGGCATCTTGCACCTATGGGCATTCATAGGATAAGGGGAATTTGATAACATCTGCTTCATGGTCTGCACAGATTTTTTCTCTTTCCAATGGATACTGTTATGCACATTAGAGAAACACTTAAACAATTTCCATGCAGCTGGATGGATTGTTTCATGTTATTCCATGTCATCCTGGCATCCTACCCAATTGTCATTCTGACATGACAAAGCAGATGCCCCAAGTTTCGTATGCGATGAAACCTTTTTTTAGCAGCTGTGAATCAAATGCTTACAAGAAAAGTAAGTCTATTATGTGCCTCCAGGTTATTTTCAAATTAAGACATTCAAATCAAATGGTTTCAATATTGTCAATCTTTGCAGAAATAACTGTTTGATTTCAATACAGGCTGAAAGAATTTCCCCATGCATTCAAGAACATGCTGGGAAGGGAGAAGTATCCTGGAAAAAAGGAGTTAAAAGTATAAATGATTGCTGCCTTATTTCAAAATGCAATATTGTATCGAGAGCTAGAATCCAAACAGAAAAAAAAAAAGGGGGGGGGGGGTAAAAATGCTGTCCCAAGTTAATTGCATTGCCCAGATTTACTTCTTCTAGTCTAACATTACACACTGCCCACCTGCGGTCATTTACCTCCAGCTGTGTAGGTTTTCATCAGACAGTGGTATGTCCTCTTGTAAACACAAACACTGCAGTCCTGCAACTTGTAATCTGTCTGTTTTGAATTTCTTTGTACAGGAAAGAAAATACCACTTACTCCCGGAGCAGTTCAGAAGCAGGGATGGTGTGGGACCTTCCTGTCAATCAGCCAATGGAGAGGTATGAGATATGCACCAGGTTTTCCAAAGGCATCTTGTTTACCATTTGTGCAAAATCAAGTTAAGGGAAGAAAATGCAATTTGGAAAAGTTCGGTTTTAATAGCAGCCAGTAGCCACTTACCAGCACCGGATTTCAGAATCATCTGTTTGTACTGCCTGGACAAAATCTTCTCTTTGAAAATGTGCATTGAAAAATATGGTCAATGAACACAGGAAATACAGTGCAATGAGAGTAAATCTCCTTGATGGAAGAAGTCATGCAGACTTTTTCCTCAGAAGTAAATAATACCTTTGTTTCTAGAGATGCCAAAGTGGGCATTACAAATGATCAAATTAATTGCATTCCAATTTTCTAAGATCTGCTGCTGTTTCAATATGAGAAAATATAAGCATGAGAAAAGAACTTGCATTGATACATCATGCACAAAGATGTAGAAGAGAAAGGGTGTTTATAAGAAGCAGAGAGGTGGAATACATTTTTGTTTTCTCAGCTTTCTAAGCCACAACTGTTACTTGCTGAACTAAGAAATCAGCTTGACTTGAAAAAAAAAGATGTCCTTTATTACATTGGTCAATGTTGTATCACACAAATGTTCTGTAATAACATGAATACATGATGTAACAGTCAGAAAAAAATTATACCGTTGACTACAGGCTGTAAAGGATGATAAAGTTTTTCAAAGAAGGCCTAAAGATCTGATGGACCTTGTGTCAAAAATAGGAAAAAAATATGCAGCTGAACAATTGACCCTGTGGTTTCTCAATAGGAAGTAGGGAATGCTGTTACTTGGGCTACAGAAGAAAGTAGATTCCACTGATTTTGTTGTTGTTGCCATATGTTTAAAATGATGATATGACTAACTCTGAAGTCACAACTGACTTCAATAATCCCTCCCAAAGGATAATAAAATTTAATTGCACCCTACATCATTATATAAGGAGCAAGATAGAGCTTCTGTGCCTGCTTGTTTACTTCTAGTTGCTTATGGGTTCCTCTAGTTCTTATAAGTACACTGCAGGAGTAACTGACAGAAACTATTGTATGCTTGTTATAATCTGAGTTTTTAGGACTTCCTAGAAGTCACATGGGCTGCAGATGACAAGTTATTATCTAAATTATTTGGGGTTTTACTCTTTTAAATACAACTACAAACTAATTGGAGGTTAAAAAAATCAAATTTTGTTACACCATAGTGTGGTAAGTAAAACTTCTGGCTTTTTAAAATAGTTTCTCGTTTATTCTTTTTGTCATTGTTTTTTCAAAGTGAGCAGATTCATTTTGTAATCTATTCAAGGCAGTGAAATTTCAGTCATGGATTAACTGTTCTTCAGTAGTGTGCTACAGAAATTAGTGGGTGAAGTGTTTTATTAGCTATTGCTCAAGCAGCCAAAGTAGATTATTATAATGCTCTGTTTCAGTCTTTAAACATATGTATTTATCTCTGGGCCTCTTAAGATGTGTTCTGTCCTGCAGATTTTTGGACTATTGGTCTTCAAACTTGCTGATCATTATCATACTGTATAACTGATAATTAGGGAAACAAGATCATGGGTAGCTCAGAAATCATAATAAAATATATATTCATATATATTTCAACTTTGCTTTGTTGATCCATCTTAGTCATTACAGTATTTACAACATTCCATGTCTCATCATAAAACAATGGCAATATGTTGAAAATACTGCCATATCATTTGTGTTAATAAAAAAGTCACTGATTAAAGGCAAAATGTTTCTGAAAATATGTTATGTTTTTTCCACCTCAGAAAATTAATGAGTGGAAATTTGACAGTTTTGTTGTATCTTTTCAGTATTTCCTGGCATCTAGATAGACCTATTCCTCCAACTGAGCTACAGCCCAGATCTTGAAAACCTGATGACATCCTCTGTGCATGTGCGGACCAGATTTAATGTGAACAAGATGCCTATGTGTGTAAAACATGTGTAATTTATCTTCTGCTTTTCAGAATCATCACTCTGACTATAAAGAGCACGTCCCTGTCCAGAAAATCCAGGTAGAAAAGTATGGTAAATCCCAGCCAGGAGCTAATTTTTGTGGTAAGGCTTATATCAGTATTTACAGAGGAAACTTCTGTGTTCCACAAGATTTTCTGCTATAGAGAAAGGAGATCTGGAGTATGGCTGTATGTTTACCCTTTCCGCTCATTATAAGCTTCCAAGAGCTGCATGTTCACAGAATCACAGAATCTTGAAGCTGGAAGTGACCTCTGGAGGTCATCTTGTTCAACCCCCCTGCTCAAACAGGGCCACCTAGGCCAATTCGCCCATGATTGTGTCCAGATGGCTTTTGAATATCTCCAAGGATGGAAACTCTACAACCTCTCTGGGGAACCCGTGCCAATGCTCAGTCACCCTCACAGTAAAAGTTTTTCCTGACATTCAGATGCCACCTCCTGTGTTTCAGTTTGTGCCCATTGCCTCTGGTCCTGTCACTGGGCACCGCTGAAAAAAGCCTGGCTCTATCTTTTTTGCACCTTGCTTTCAGGTTGTTTATATGCATTAATAAGATTCCCCCTGAGCCTTCTCTTCTCTAGGCTAAAACAATCCTATCTTACTCAGCCTAACATAATACAGGATGCTATTATCCTTCTTTACAGCAAGGGCCCATTGTTGGCTCATGGTCAGCTTGGTGCCCACCAGGACCATCAGATCCCTTTCTGCTGAGCCGCTTTCCAGCTGAGTCACCTTCAGCATATATTCATACACAGAATTGTTCCTCCCAGGCACAGGACTCTGAACTTTCTTTCATGTACTTCATGAGGTCCCTGTCAGCTCATTTCTCTAGCTTGTCAAGGTCTCTCTGGATGGCAACATGCCCCTCTGGCCTATCTGCCTCTCCTTCCCATTTTCTGCCATCTGTAAATTTGCTGAGGGTACACTCTGATGCATCACCCAGGTCATTAATGAAGATGTTAAACAGGACTGGAGAGTGTTGACCCTTGGGGTACACCTCTAGTTACTGGCTTTCAACTAGACTTTATGTCATGACCTTCTGAGCCCAGCCATTCAGCCAATTTTCAATCCACCTCACTGTCTACTTATCCAGCCCCCTACACCAACAGCTTTTTCATGAGTATATTATGCAAGACATGTCAAAGACCTTACTGAAGTCCAGGTAGACACTATCTACTGCTCTCACCTCATCTATTAGGCCAGTGATTTCACTATAAAAGTTTATCAGTTGGTCAAGCATTACTTCCTCCTGGTGAAACCATGCTGACTACTCCCGATGATTTTTTTTTAATGTGCTCAGAAATGGTTTTTAGGATGAGCTGTTCCAACATCTTCCAGGGATCATGGTGAGACTGACAGAGCTATAGTTATCTTGGTCATCCTTGCTCTTCTTGAAGATAAGAGTGGTATTTTTCCTCCACCAGCCTTCAGTCAACTCTCTCAGTCACTATGATCAATCAAAGATTATTGAAAGTAGCCTCACAATGATGTCTTCCAACTCCCCCAGCACCCACGGGTGCATCCCATCAGGGCCCATGGATTTATGTATGTCTGGTTTGCTTAATTGCTCTCTGACCTGGTCCTCTTCCACCAAGTGTACATCTTGTTTGCTCCAGCCTTTCCCCATGCTCTCTGAGATCTCGGATTCCTGAAATCTTGTTAGTAAAGACTGAAGGAAAGAGGACATTCACCATGTCCTGTGTAACCAGGTCCCCTATCTTATTCAGCAATGATCCCACATTATCCCAAGTCCTCCTTTTGTTGCCTGTGTGTTTAAGGAAGCCCTTCTTTTTGTCTTTGACATCCCTGGCCAGATTCAGTTCCATTTGGGCTATAGTTTTCCCAGCTTCATCTGTTGGTGCTCAGACAATGTCTCAGCATTCTTCCTAGGTTACCTGCCTTACTTCCACACCCTGTATGCTTCTTCTTCATGTTTCAGTGTGTCCAGGAGCTCCTTGTCCTCAACACAGGCCTCCTGGCTTTTTGTCCAACTTTTTATTCATTGGGAAGGTCTTGATCTTCATGGAGATGATCTCTGAATATGGGCCAGCTTTTTTGGGCCCCTCTTCCCTCCAGGGTCTCAGACACTTTCCCCTCACCCGCAGGATAGAGAAGAAAACCAACTGGGTCCCCGTGCCCTTGACTACTGCCCTCCAGAGCTCTGCAGACACTTTTGATAGTGTCCAGGTTTTTTCTACAGATTGGCCATGAAGGTGGAAAGCAGTGACAAAAAAAAGTCATTTTCAGTTTCAGCATAGCTGTGGAGAAAAGCTGGTATCTTGTTCAGCTCTAGGTGTATTAGATGCTCAAAGTTGACCTGAAGTAGCGTGTGTTAAAGCTTCTGCCAGAAACCAGGAATACAAATTATTTTCTTTCTAGATTATTTTTATGTGTTTGAATTTCCAAGCTGTTCTTCCATTACAAGGACATTGGAAAAGCCAACATCCAGTAATTCTCTGAGCGGTGTCAAAATAAATGCAATATCATATTACAGTGTGACATACCATGTCCTTTCCTATGTCCCTAGAAGTTGTTGCAGAGAAAGATAGACAGTAGTCCTGCCTCAGGCAGGTCCATGTGGCTAGAGCATGTGCACGTCGACAGTGAATGTGAGGCCCCAGTGAAATCAATGTATCCTCCTGAGGATCTCCAGTTTCAGAAAATGGGACTTCAATAGTGAACCCTGAAGAGCTGACTCTATATTTGAATAGGCAGGGAAAAGATCTTCATAATATAAAAAGCAAGAGGAAATCCCACCTGTGATAAAATGGATTAAAAAGATTAACAAATACAATGTTGTGGTCACTGGCATGTTCACATCTTGCCTAGTTTATCCAACCTTACAAAAAATTAAAGAGGCAGAGAATAAATTTCCCCCAGGTGCTGATCTTAGGGGGATTCAAGAATATGCTTAATTAAGCACTATGAGTAGCTCATCGTGCATTAAAATGAAGTATATGTTTAAGACTTTGTATTACGACATCCTGGGGCAGGGGACCATTCTCCCTCAAATGATCCACAGAGGTTAGAGAGGATGTGGAAGAAAATGAACTGTGCATTTTCCCTTTACTTTGTAATCACATTTGTGCATTGGTTTTTGTTGGAATTAGATACTGTATGAAATAACAAGGAGACGGTAAATTGACAATAAAAATGTATGTCTCCAAAACTGATGGAGTAAAAGGGGTATGATATCACTGGCAAGTCAGTCTTACTGCATACAAGCAGACAGAATGCAAACATTACAAAGACAAGAAACTTTCTCCTACCAGGAAGTGCTGTCTGGCTGCCTCTCCTCTTAACACTATTGATTATGCTCCCAAAAGGTCATAAATTACTGGAAGAGTTATTTTTAAGAATATTTGCTGAGCCTGACCTGTCAAGAGAGGTTAATCTAATGACTTTCCTAGCTCCAGTCTGCAGTAGGCTAAAGCTGGATTTCTTCTCAACTGCTGTTAAAAGCTCCTGTGTCTTCCAGGTTCATCCCAAATTGTTATTAAAAAATATAAATTAGTCAGATGAAAAAGTGGGTAAACTCTTTTGCTCAGAGGCCAGAACAAGAAAACTGAGCATTCCTTTCTGCAAAGACCGAGTGGCTGTCTCACGAGGAAAGCAGTGAATTTCTTTGCATGAAATAACAGCAAAGGGCTCAAATGTTTGCTTTATTTTTAATAACTATGTCTGGGGAAAAACCTTTCTTGAGGAAAAAAGAAAAAAATCCTCTTATAGTCATAATGGTGTGATTTGGTATTTTTTTTTCCCACTATTTTATTTTTTTGACATTTTAAATGTACATAAATTGTGGGAAATGGAACTCATATTGTTTCATTATCTAAACTTTTCCACTTTCACAGAAATTATGAAAGGGAAAGCAGAGGAAATTAAAAAAAAAAAGAAAAAAAAAGAAAAAATATAACAAAAAAAAGTGAGAAAAGAAGGTTTTTTGCTCTTGCTGTTTTGTTACAAAGAGGTAATACTCTCCTAACTCTCATGTCTTTAACTGATATTTATATGCTTGTAATTATGGCAGCAGTTGGTACTTCACAAAGAAAAGAGAAGATTTCTAATGAAGGGAGAGGGCACAAAGAGAATCTTTTACAGAAGGAATTAGCAGAGATGTGGAGTAATGCTGGATTTGGATGCAATATTTGCTCTAGAGACACAAAGAAGAAAAACACCCTAGCAAACTGCTTTACCACACTACCCTGCTCTGTGTCCAGACCTACTGTCACATCAGAAAGGTCCTATCAACGTAGCCATAACCATACCAAATGCACAGCTCCCATGAGCGCTAGACACAGCATAGGAGTCTTTGAATGCATTTGCCTGGTCCAGTTCTATAAGAATCACAGACATCAGTAAACAGTGTGATGGAAATCACAAAATAGAAAAGTACAACTTTAAAGGCTGCATGAGTGTTGCTCAGTTCTATTTGTACTTTGATTTTTTTTCTCTCGTACTTGGAGGCAGCTCAGATTAATTTTACTGCAGTTGAAAATCATGCAAATATAGTTTAGAAAGAGGCATTTAATTCTTTATTGCTCTTGTGCACAACACAAATAGCACCTCCAGTACTAACACAGCTAAGTGTTTTTAGTGTTATTCCACTATACAGTACATCACAATGTTAATTTTCCACATTACTTTATTCCTTCTCTAGCCCATATTTTACAACAGAGAAAACAAACTGCTTGTAATTACACTGCATGCCAGGACAAATTAAGTAAACACACATTCTTAATGCTTTTGGCTGTTAGGGTGAGAAACAAAGGGCTCTGGTTAAGGTCAATATTAGAGTTATGCAATTGCTCTGGGATACAAAAGACAAATGCCAGTGATTGAGCATTGGTGAAATGGAAACTGTCCATTCTCTGCAGTGTTTCTGAACTCCTGAATATAATAAGCTGTGCTGAGGTCAGTTCTCTATTTTCATTTTCTTTCAGGATAACAGTGATACCAATAATAAATAATAATAATAAACTAATGGGAAAATCTATTGTGTCATTACTGAAGCAATAAATCAGCAAAAAGTAAATGAGAGAATAGCTATTGAAGATCAGCCTTGTGTTGTATTTGCTAATGCTACCATCTCAGTACTACTGGGTGATGCTGATAAAGGTTAACAGCAACTATAGGGGAAACCTAATTTTGCTCTCTCTGATATTGGTGTAAATCTGACTTCAGTGGAATTATACCTCTCTAACTAGAAAGCAGACAGTGACCTGATGATTATATTGTGTGGTCATGGACAATTAGGAGTTTTACCTGGTTTTGCCTTTAATGGTATGGATTAGGCCAGAGGCACAACATTCAGAGGCAGATGAAACCTCATGGGAAAGGGTACTCAGACCCATCATCTTTACTCAGCCAACCACAGATGCTGGGCTGCTGCTGGCTTATCTTCATCTCTATTTTAGCGATAAATAAATCTTTCTCCCAGAAAAATTAATATATTTCTTAGACCTTGCCTTTCCTAGGAGAGATGCTTCATACAAGAAAAGCTAAAGTAAAGAAAGAAAAAAAAAACCCAACAAACCACACAACATTTTTCACAGGGAGGAGATCATGGAAAGAAACAATGCTAAGAGAGAGAGACAATAGACAATTTCCTCGAGGGTGACACCAGCCTATGTTGTGATAGATGCATGTTCAGAATGTGGAAAGGAAAAAATTCTTCAGCCAAACTTCAAGAAAGAAGTCAAGGAAAACCCATAAGAAATTGAGAGGAGAAATTAAGAAAACCAGGAACTTCTCTAGCTGTACCTGATCTGTGACTCAGATAGCTAAATGGGATGCTCAGGGCCAGCCACAGTCTCTCAGTGTAGGCAGACATTTGTGAATGCTCAGGCTATCACTTACATTCTCAGCTCGTGGTAGGTGAAAACATTTCCACTCCTTGTAATATCATCTACAGCTGAAGTCTCTCCTTTCTATCAGAACAAGGACTTCTTGTTACTTGAGCACAAGTAGCCCATGCAGGAGGGATGAGGGAAGAGGCAGGCTTTTGCAATTACCTGGCCTTACTCACCCTCTGCATTGCCCGGCACATTCACCAGTCTCCAGGAGGAGACTACTTGTGACACTAACCTCTCTAGACACCAGCCTGCTCTAGTGTCTAGAGAGGTCCTCCACCTCGAGGCAGGGCTGTGCCCCTGCCAGGACCTTACCTAGCAGCAAACCACTTCCAACACTTTCATAAGGTTCTTTTCCCCCTTCCCTCTGCTACAAGCTTTTTGATATGTGGGATTGTATAGGCAGAGGCAAAAAAATTGTGGATCAGATCAAGCTCCCAGTCAAACTGGTGCAGGCTTACAGTAGAGATAATGTTCTGAAATATTTATTTCCATCCTTTCAGCAATATCTCTCTCCCAACTTTATATCTCACCTTAAAGCTCACCCCATAGTGTTCATCCATGTGAAATACAGAGTGTGGGGTTGTCGTGGTTTAAACCCTAGCCAGGCAGCTTGTTCACTCACTCCCAGTGAGTGGTGCCGGGCTGGAAGCAATCGAGGCCCCCCCCGCCCCCTCCCTCCGGGGGCTCTCCCCTTCCCCGCTCCCGAAGGGATGGGGAGGAGAATCGAAATAGTGCAACTCCCACAGGTTGAGACAAGAACAGTCCAGCAACCAATGTACAACACAAATCACCACCGCTACCACCAACGACAACAATGATAAGAGAAAATAACAAGGGAAGATAATACAATACCACCTGCCGAGAAACGAGTCTGACCCAGAAGCCCGTGTCCTTCTGGGTAACTCCCAGTTACCCCCCTGGTCATGATGACATGCTGTGGTATGGAATACCTCTGGCTAGCTTGGGTCAGGTGTCCTGTCTCTGCTTCCTCCTGGCTTCCCCTCCTCCCTGGCAGAGCATGAGCCTCACAAAGTCCTTGGTCAGGGTAAACATTACTTAGCAACAACTGAAAACATCGGTGTTATCAGCACTGTTCCCAGGCTGGAAGTCAAACACAGCACTGCGCCAGCTACCAAGAAGGAGAAAAATTGACTGCTACTGCTGAACCCAGGACAGGGGTAAATACCTCAAGAGTAACAAAAGAAGGAAAAGGAATTTAAAGTGATAGAAATAAAGGTAGTATAAGCCAGCTGAAAAGAGATTCAGTTAAAGCTTAATCTTGGCAAGGGCTATTGATAAGTGGTACAAAAAATGACCCCATAACGGCCCTGATCTTCTCTATGACTCATGCTGCTGTTAAGTGCAGAAAAAGACTTATTGTGCCCCACCAGAACATTAGGAAGTGTACCCACTAAAACAAGGGGTAGCATTCTATTTTGAAGGATTTAGGTATTCTTACTGCTCTATATTTTGTAGTTACTATAATGCTTCATAAATACATATAGATCCTTAATATGTATTAATAGATGCTTTATCTATGTGAATCAGTTTGCCTACTGCTGAAACGCAGATTCCTTTGTTTATATAAAAGCAAGCGAAAATGCTCACTCACCATGATGTAGCTTGCAATATAACAAAAGATTTTACTTCCCAGAAAGAAACTTGAGTTTTCTGCCTGCATCCATATTTGGCTTGCTAAAGGGGTTTCCGTGGCACACATTGCTTCCTATAATGTATTTTTAAATAAAATACCATCATTTTTACTTTCTGCAGTCTAGCTTATTAGCTACTTGCTTTCCCACAGTAGTCATATGCATCCATGCTTGTATATTTTATTCTTCTAAAATAGTTTATTGTTCCTTTGAGAGAACTTACTGACCTGCCCATTTGTTCTCAATTCCGCTTAGGGAATTTGCATCACATAGTCTTAGCCTGTGCTGAATATGAAAACTGAAAATTGTCAGTGTTACATTCCCAGTTTTCTGAATGGAGAAGTGCTGTTTTCTAGAATCAAAGGTTCATAAATGGCTTGTAAAAATTTAGTGAACAGGGCCCATAACCTATTGATCCCCTTGTATTCAATACAATTCTCTTTAGTCAATGAGCTCAGTAAATAATGATACTGCTGTTATGAGCATCTTTCCTTCCTTATAAACAACTATTCACTTGTGTCCTGTTATAATGATAATGTCACTGATTTACAGAGGTTGCCCAAGTTACCTTATTAATTAGAAGATGCATTAGGCCTATTGCAAAACATTGTTCTGACTGTGAGCTATCACTGCCCAAGGACCTCTAAAAGACAAAGAATTCCATTTTGCAAAATCTAGTTAACATATCAAAGAGCAGTAAATGTGCAAATTGCTGTCATAAGGAATCCTTTATTGCTTTTCCTTTTCATGATGGCACCCCTCCCCCGTCTCTCCATTCTACCCACTTTGACAAGGTCACTCATTGGAAAGAAGAGCAGCTATTTATGTTCTTCAGATGTTTACCTTCAGCAAAAGACACTTCAAAGACTGCTTATGGGACTCTCCTCTCACCCAGCAAACACTTAAAACCCATTGTTGTGATTGATGGGCCCTTCCTGCAGATTTAATAAATATAAGTAGAAGCCAGATCCCTTTTTTAGGCCAGCTGTCTCGAATAATAAGCAAGGAGCTCATGGGTGGCCAAGGTAGACAGGACTCTTCAGGAAATGCCTAATGATTGTTGGATACGTTTGTGTGTATGTTTTGCAAGTTTACTGTTTGAGTTTCCTCAGTTTTTGGTTATGTTATCTGCTTTTATGGACGGCAGTTACTTAAATAGATCCTACAGGATTTTATTGGGAATGTTGTACATGGAAGATGTGTAGGACACAAGATAGCCTCATGTTTAGCCTAGATTGAACTGGTTTGGTGAACTGCGAGACCCTCCAAGCATAGGACATTATCATATTGAAAGTAGGTTAAGAATTTCAGAACTGGAACCAGTCAGGGTGCTGGTACTTAGTAAAAGCATTACTTCTAGCCAAATAGCTAATGTAACATCGCAGTTCTGTGACATGTTTACAGAGAGACTGAAAATGTGATTGCCTTTTTGTTCAATTCCTTCTGTCTTGATTTAAGATTGAAAAACATCGATGTGACATAGTCAGGAGCAGTAAGGATTTCAGATATTCCACTCAGTGGACTGAATCATACATGTAAAATGGGAGGGTGTGGTAGGGATGTTCATGTGACTGTGGGATGGCAAAGAGTTACCCAAAACTTGTGCTGACATCTTATACAAAAGGATGATAACTTTCAAAAAAATATAGGTGTAGAAACACTGATTTAAGTCTTCCATAGGATATTCACAGTGCACCACAGTCATGACCTGCAAAACTGTGAATAAAAGGTCTTTGGGGTAGAAGATCAGTGAGGGTGTGTAAGTCTATTTACTAACAACAGCTCAAAGCTGAGAACTATGTTTTTCAACTAAATCATGCTGTGTATCTTCCAATCAAATGTAAATTTCACTTTCCACTAAAGTGACGGTTTTGCTGGTTTTGCTGGTTCCATGTACAGAATTTACCCCAGCTTCCCCTGCTTTGATGAAAGACGTGAATATTTTGCCATCAGTCCTTAACCTTTCCACAGAAAATTCTTAAAATGGCTTGCAAAGGCACCAAGGGAAGTTCAGTGCTTAGATCAGCACATTCTCAGGCTGCCAAGATAGGGAAGACCCAGAGACCTACCAAGGGAAAAAACAATTTTCTTTCATGCAACAGGTAGGGTAGGAAGCATAGAAAATGCTCTACGGAGTGATCTAGGGAGCGAAGGACATGGAGGGAGTGTTTGCAGGGCGGAGATACAGAAATGCCAGCCACCTCCTGGCCTAGGCTGTACCTTAATAGCTGCCTCACCTGCCTGACTCAGGTCCTGCCTGCTCTTGGGCAAACAGATAAAGCTGTAAAGTCAGGCTGAGTGCTGCAGTGTCTCACAGCGGTGCCTCATGCTCAGCCAATGGGAGCCAGAGATTCATACAGCACCAAGCTGTTTTTAACACCAGCATCCCCATATTTTATCATTTCTCCAAGTGACAGAAGCTTATTTGGCTGGTGGCACCAAAATGATTATAGCCTTTGATAAAATCTGTGAAGGAAACATGTGCTAGAACAGCATTTGCTACTTTTTTGTTTGCTATGTAAGCCAGCTGCCTACTCACTGGAGATAAACCCATTATCATAGTGTGAATCCTGAGGAACAGCAAGGTATTCATGTTCCTTGATAGATACTGGACTTGTTTCGGTGGTATGCTCTGCTGCCAAAAGAGATCCTAAATTTGACCTAAATCATAAAAAAAGGATTTCTGTTGAGCCCCAAGAGAAACGTCATGAGTATCACCCTCCAAGACTGAGCTGTGAAACTTAACATTTGCAACTTGGGCATATGTCTTCCATGTAAGTTATGAACCTGTTCAACAAAACCTTCTATAAGACATGAGCCTATTTTTCTTTTGTCACTAGCAGGAAAATAAAAGAGGATGAAGTCAGTCTTTAAATGTGTCCTAACACCTCTTAAATTAACAGAGTTGGATAGAAAGCATTAAAGATGTCTGCAAGCTTCATTCACTGCTGATGTCTATTGTTTACCTCTTCTGTCATCCAGCACTCCCCTTATGAAAAAGTTTTAAAGAATTTAATGAATAATGAAAAAAAAAATCCCCTCAAATATTTTAAGTAACATGTAATTAAGCGACCTGTATAGTTACTAGGTTATTGTTCTCTATCGATCAGCACAGAATGTTTTCCCATTTATCTGAAAAGCAAAGAACTAAATTTAGGATTGTAGTAAATTTTAAAAGTCTCATTTGTTACCCACATACTTTACAGGTTCTGTCTGTTAAATGCTAGAAGATATTTTCTAAAGTGGTCTAAAGACTCTCCATTTGAAAAAGCACACAATGATCTGCAGCACTCTTTGTTCCATAGACCTTCCACATCGACCTTTGATTTCCCCAGTACTAAGTTACCATAGGTCATGCCCACCTGTAGTTCCTAGAAAATCATCTGACGTTTGTAGTCAGATCTTTATCTTCATTAGATAGATTTCATTTAGCAAAATTTCTTGAATTATCTGTTAAAGATGCATTTCTTTAATAGAATACCTGCATTAAAATGTGTTCTTTTCATGCCCACAAGCTGAGAACATTAGACTGTACCTGCAGAAAAATTAAATTACAACCAGAGAAGATGCTTGCATTTCCAGTGAAAGTATAGTAAATTTTGTAAAGTTACAACAGCAATTCCTAAACACATTCTGTTCAGTTAGGGATAAATATACTGGAATCAAAAAACAAGCTGTAGATTAACTTTCAGACTTCTTTTAAATTATTTCTTTTCTCTTTTTCCTTAACATTTTCTTGTAAACATAGTATTTTCAAAATACCTAAGGCAAAAACTTTACTTCAGAGGCTGCAAGTTTCATATGAACATGCATTTCCTTATGGTTAGTCGAAAGGTTATGTGTATCTATTGCAAAGAAGTTGAATCTTGCTTAGGGAGTCCAATGAGGTTTATAGTGTTAAAATACCACGTTTTATTTCCCATTTGACACATATACACCATTAAAAGAACAAATTATGCAGTTCACAAGTACATAATATAATCTCCTCAAATAAAAAAATCAATTTTCTGGGGTTTGATATGCTAGAAGCTAGGGTTTGCTACCCCACTGTGTTTTGAGCGGGCTTTTTTTTATGTTACTTTTTATATTGTCAATCATTCATTTATTTAAAATGCATCTAATATTCAATGACAATATTCACCGTTGTACCCTACACATTTCTGAAGGTTTCTGTTGACACTGCATAGTGAAATTTGAATGTCTTCAGTGTAAGACCTCTCGAATATCAAATATTCCCCAATATGATGGTTTTACGCTGTTTTCAGATGAGTACCTAGCCAGAATTAAATTCCTGGGATGGCTCCATTGAAAATTTTTTTGTGAGGTAAATCATCCATAATATCTTAGCAAATACCTCATAAAAATTTAAAAACAAACAAACAAACAAAAAAAAACTTCACGAGGAAGAGGAATCGCATTTATAAAGCTAATTGGAACTCAATTATTATGCAAATATCAATTTCAGAAAAGTTTTAATCTGGAAGAAAATGACTGAAATTCTTGCTCTGAACAGCCCAGTAGATGAAGACATTGTCCTGAATATCTGTACTCAAATTCCAAGTCAGATTGATTCAAAGGTATTTGGGATGAGAACTTGTTTATATTGCAGGCAGGTTAGACTCATACCCTTGAAAAATAGTCTCACCTGAAGATGACTTTTCCACTTCATCTGAAGCAAAAGGCAGGGGCTTCCATTTGAAAATAGGTATTTTAACATATTTCCACTTTCTAGGAACCTTTACAAAGCTTTTCATGCCATGCAAGTAAGACAAACAAACTTTCAGAAAGAGTTGACGTAAAATCTAATTCTTCATGATCTCTAAAATGTTATTTTCTAAATTTTTTCTAAAAAATACACAGCTATTGTAAAAGGGGCTATATGACCTAATGGGTATTTTCCATTTCCAATTCCACCCATTCCTGTGACAAAATGCAAACAATGCTGAATACTGAGTTTCACTGCTGAGAAGCATTTGAGGTATGTGACATTCTGACTGAGCAGTGGCACTTGAGAGGGAGGTCACGTTGACTCTCTAATTTGTTTGACCATACAAGCACTCACCAATCTGTGCAAGAAAACTTTCAGGCAAATAAAATGAAATCCCTTGAAAAATGGTAGAACAGCTTGGAAAACAACAAATGAACACAAAGCACAACAATCTTCCATTATCTTTTATTTAGTTCCAAGCATCACTTGATAGACATTATCTAACCACTTTTATGCCTAGTGGCATATATATTCATCAGCAGTGAGATCTTATTTGAGGCCGATACAAAACTTAACAAGCACTAGAAGGGTCTATGCCACAACTGGTGGTCTATCTTAGCCTCATGTATAGAATCATACAATCATAGAATTTAGGCCTTAAGCTTGAATCCAAATCTAAAACAACTTCTAGGAAAGTTTGGGCTGTCTTCACATCCAAAGTCTTAGCTTTTTAACTCATGCATAAAGTTGAAGACAAGTTCTGCAAGTCACTTTCATCTTCAACTCCAAGATAATGTGATCTCATAGCAAAAACATCAGATAATCAAATCAGACTGAACTCTGCTTTGGCTTTTTTCTTCTTTGTGCATGCAGAGAGTATTACCCATAACACTGATATTCAGATCCCATCAAGCCAGACTCGGATACTTGAACTCTTAGTAAGTGATCTCACTGAAGCAGTGACATAAAATGGCATTCTGCTCAATAAAGGGGGGTAAAAATGAGTCTGCTAATATTTGCAGAAAAAAGTGCTGTGGAAATGGTGAAAGATACTTGTGCAGTAGTTTGCAGTGCACTTAACGCTTCTGCACAGCAATGTGTTTACCATGTTCTCACAGCTTTTTTGAGCTCTTAGCCTGACCGTATTATTTTACTTCTGCCCTCAAAATGTTGTTATGTATTAATACTAATTGAAGTACCATGCACCAAAGCTGACTGTGGGAGTGCCTCTGACAATAATTTTTAGGTTTTTTCCAAGTAAAAGACTTTCAGTACAAAACGTCATCTTTGCTGAAATGCTACTTTTTAAGCATAGCAACTCTTTCTGTTCTGCTCATGGCTTATGAGTTAACAAATGGGAACTGAAAAAAACAACCTAGGACATATTTGGTAACACTCTTTACCCCCATCTCTCTCCATCTTCTTTTCCTCGTGCTTTGCTTCCCCAGCAGCTGATGACAATTAAATCTATGGATGCAAAGAACTCACCTCACACCACTCTGCTGTAATTATAACTTTGCTGCCGACTTCCAGATCTGACAGGCTCCGTCTTGTCTGCCCCTTGATGCTGTGGCATTTATTTACAATCTCAATAACATCTTGTGGAAAATGAATTGTGCTAGTGCCAAGGATCAGAGATTGATATATTGTGAAATGCTAGGAGGAGTAGATATTGAAAGGCAGAGAATAAAGGACTAAGATAATGGACAATTATGTTAATTTTTCAAAGATCTTTAAGGAGGTGACATCCTTTGCGTGCACACACACACACGAAGTTAACAATTACAAGTAGATGCAAAGAGAGAAAATACACATTCAGAAGAACTGATAGACTTTTTTTTCCTCTGTCCAAATGCATTTTATGAATAATAATTTTTAGAACTGCTGTTTTTTTCATGAACACATGTTTGTATGAAAGTCAGATATAAATATTGTCCTTCAGGGAGTATAAAGTTTCGCAGTACCATGGCACTGGGTTTTCTAAAGGCAAATTGGAGATCAGTTCAAGGTGAAATGCCATTTATCCCTCAATCATCCTGCGAGGACTACATTTTCTGGTCTGTAGTCTTGACAGTGCTTCCAAACACTGAACTCCATGCATACATCCTTACTGCGTCTCAATCTCAAATCAAGGCAAGCTCCAGAAGACAGCACGCACACCTCTGACCCCTCCCAATACTACCCTCACCCCCAAGAGTGTCCTGGTTACTGCAAGAAAGAAAACCAGCTGTGTAGAGAGGAAGGCATCCTTGGCACACACCTATTGCACCAGCTAGATGCAACTACAGAGACCTTAATGACCTGCCGTGTCTTGTTTCTGCTCCTCAAGCACAGCTGCTATGTTGGGTGCCAGGAGGGATGGCCTGCTGTAATGGTTTATTTCTCCAAATTGGAACTGCATCCTGTGACTTCTCCATCAGAATGGGTGTTTCTCTGATGGGAAGGGCTATGGGCTGCTTTCACATATACACAGGTTTTGAACAATATTTGCTTGAAGAGGTCCTTACTACCTTGGAAGCTGTATGGTCGTTAGCATTCAGCCCAGAGGCTGATATTCCTCATTCTAGGTTCTTTTTATCACCATCAGGTGCAATCCAGTTACACAAATAGTATAGATTAACCAAAGCAATGTGTGCTTTTCTACATAGTTGTGACATTTGTCTCATATAAGCTTGTATTATGTGGGGAAAGCAATTATTTTCTTTACTAATAAACCTCATATGACCCTTAAGCAAAGCTTAGTGTTGTATGTGTCATTCCCTGGGTGCAGTACAAAATGTTTTGCCTTGCCAAACAGTGCTGTGCTCCAGAAATGCCACCTCTCCAGTGCAGTAATCCTCACATTTCTTGCTTGTTTGGCAAGAACAATGAATTCTGAAGCAGAGTATAAGCTAAAAGGAGAAGTTTCCAGTTCTCAAAGTGAAAAACCAGAAGAGTTTCCAAAAGATATCGGCTTGTGCCATTTTCCTCTTAGGGAAGTTCTTTGATGCATTCAGTGAATATGCCAGAGCCTGAGGCTGAGCTCAGTTATGATACTGTAAATCAGGGTAAATCCACTGCTGGCATCAGTGGACTTAAAGTAGTTTTTGTTTACTATAGTGATCATGATCCTGTCGATCAGATTCCCTCTGTAATTATGCTACATATAATATTATTTTCCTGATGGGCTTAAAACCCTTTTGGTAGTTGTGTGTGGTGAGAGCACAGTGGGGTTTTTTTGTTTAATTGTAGGAAACTAAAGAGTAATTTCCTGCTCCCTGTACTTGACAGGAAGTTTAGTGTGATCCCATGCGAGCACAGCAATCAGTGACCTGTGAGAGACTTCACCATTGGCTGAGAGAATAATTCTGGGGGAAGAGAAGTGCTGCTCAAAGAGGGAGGAAAGAGGTATTTCTCAAAGCCAGCTCACAAGGCAGATACAGTTGCCAGCTATTACAGGACCAGTCTGTGCGCAGAATCGTGCTTGGTGCTTTCAGCCACTGCTGCTTGCTATGAATACACACAGACAAAGAGGAAATAGAAAAGAATCGAGGAAACTGAAAGTGCTAACGTATGCAGAAAGAGTGCAATGTTCCCAAACAAGACACAGCACCAGTGATCTTCTAAGCAGGCTCACCCACTGGACTGCAGCCAAAATAATCCCCCTTAGTTTTTTTTTTTCTCATAAAGTGACTGCAGTTTTGAAAACAAAGCCCATCAAAAGAAAATCCTATTCAGATTTTGGAAATTGATTAATGATTAAACATATTTAGATTGGTCCCTCGCAAAGTAGTAAAGATTTGCTGATGACACAGTTGCATTCTGAAGGGAAATGGATGTTAATTGCTGTCTAGACATTTTATTACTACAGTGGGGCACTAGCCATTGACCACCTCCCTTTCTTTTTTCTTTTTTTTTTTTCACAAATTAAACTATAGGTCAGGCTAAATTGTTTGTTTGTTTCTGCAGAAGATAACAATGTGGTTTCAGGGTGGTATGTAACTGAGAACTTTGAGATACCAATCATATCTCTTCTAAAAGCAATGCAGCAGGAAAGAATCCAAGTGACAAATGCTCTATAATTTTTCAAAATATATTTTTCTGATTCAAAAATGCAACAGTATTGGCTATAATTTTAACAGACTCCTTCACCAGTGCAAACATTCAGCAAGTCCTCACTCCTCTGCCTTTGTCCCTCTTGAAACATAGTGGAGTAATTGTTTAACCAGCTTCAGTGCTGGGTAGAATGCTTTGACTTTGCATATATAAAATGCAGCAGCACACCTTTTAAGTTCAAACCTATGTCATATTTTGCTGAGATGAAAATGACTAGCAACTATTTTTTCTGCTTGTCTAGCAAAGAAGCAGTTAAAGATTAATTCAGATGAAATGTAAAACTCGTCATTGACAGCCCCAGACAAAGGAGAATATACTTTAAGTCATTTGGCCTGATTCTGATCTTACCTCAGTTTTGCATCAGTATAAATCTATTGCTGTCAGCCAGCTTGATCCTGATTTACATCAGGGTAAGCAAAACAAGACCATTGTTTTTACAAACTTCACTTATGCTGCTAAGTGATGCTGATTTACTCTAATGAGAACACATCTGCACTTCACAAAGTAGGTGAGAGGATTCACAGTGGTGGCTCTTCCTAGAGAAAAATTGAGCAAGTGATGGGAATAAAAATATGTTGGTTCAAAAAGCATACTACCCAAACAGACTCTTGAGCAACAAGTATGACAGCAGATAACACATCATCCACCTGTTCCAAATGTTAAATTACATGGTTCAAACTTTTCAGGCTTACTGTATCTCAAAGAGACATTCCTACAATTTTCGCTTATCATGCATTTGCCACCCAGTTCTACTATGCCTCTTCTGCACCATTAATGTGGTAAAATCAGACCACTTGGTTTAGGAGACTATCGGCTTGTCTGACTGACTAGCTGACTGGGTTGCAGGAGGCCAAGCAACCAGAGAGAGCCTGTGATGTTCTGGTGCTGTTTAGAAAGGTCTACCAGGACTCAAACTCTCCAGCTGTAGTCCCACCTCCTTCATGTAAAGCACAGCAACCTCACCTACAAGAAAACAGAAGGATGTTGTGAGGTTCAAGGCTTACAGTCAGCTTTATTTTTATTTTAAATGCTACACCAAAAATCATCTTTAGCTTGTTCTTTTCAGCAGCAGAGCTTACACAGCTTTGCTAAAATAGCAATTACCACTTTCCAAGACTGCAAAATGAAGCAGAATAATGGGGAACCTTAAGGAAAAATAGCTTCTCTTTGAGGAAAAGCCACCAAGAAGAAAGCTTGACCAAAAAATTGCAAAATCATGCTTCAAAAATATCATCTCATGTTCACTGCAAATTCTGCAAGTTCCTCGTTGCACTGTGGCTGCCTTATACACGTCTGACTGGTTTAGAAAGAGTTCCTGAAAGAGGATCACAGAGTAAACCTAACGCCCACAAGTTCAACCAGCCTCCCTGTTGTCTCTGCAACTTTCTTTTTCAGAGAACTTCCCTTTGATCAGGAGTTACAACTCTGACTCCTTAAGCTATTCTCTTGCCTCACATGGAGATCCAGTACCACACTGACCTGCTTCCACAACATGTTGAGAAGCCAAGCACCTGTGTATCATAAAAAGATTTATAAAATTGCACATGGAAGTTACCACAGAAGTGTAAAGATCATTGTTAGCATTGGTGTGCTAAAACCATGTAAAAATAGTGGCAAAAATAAATTATAAAAGGTTGAAAATAAATTTAAGCACCATTTTTAAGCATATTTAAGATCAGGATTTCAGTGGCAGAGATCTCCAAACTTAGCATGCATTGTGGGGATTTGCCTGCATTAGCAAACAACAAATATTGCAGGTAAACTATTGCAAATGCCTAATCTAAACCCAGCTAAACCAAATGATCACGGTCTCAGTTCTGTCAGTAATCAATACGAGCTGAACAGTCTCTGTTACCAGCTTCTTTTTTGGTCAGGGTTGCCAGACATTGCCTTGTTTCAGGCAGAAGAGATCAAAAATAGATCTAGAAGACGTCCGTCTACAACTGTAGACAGAAGCCCATTTCACAAGCAGTTGTGCAGATAATTATGTCCTTTCCCACAGTTCAGCCCCTCTCTGGCACAGACCATCATCAGCTCATTTTTGCTGGCAGAGCTCCAAAATCCTCTTCAGCTAAAATCAGCTAGGTTAGCAGGAACTAGGGGGCTGCACTCAGTCCAGTGATTTTTTTCTTGAAGCATATCAGGAAGGATCCATACAAATGCATTGTAACCTTCAGTGAGTGAAGAATGACAGCACTGGGGGCAGTGTTATCTTCAACCAGACAAGATGTACCTGAAAAGCTTTAGTATAAGAGACAAATATTAGAGGTTTGTCAACTTTCAGTTAGGAAATTTAGCAAATATATATGCTAAAACTGCAAAACTCTATGGGCCTAGACATTATTCTCTAGGTTTCTAAAGTTCCAACATACAGCAGTGAAGGAAAGGAAAGTAAGGAAGAGGAGGGGCAAATTCTTTATCATAATATCATAGAATACCAGGTTCGAAGGGACCTTAAGGATCATCTGGTCCAACCTTTCCAGACAACAAATATATATAAAATAAAAGAATTATAATAAATATATAAAATAGATAAAATAATAAAAATAAAGTAATACATATATTAAAAATGTGGCAAATTTAGTTATTTGATATGTTAATTTAACAACCATGCTACTCTTCTCTGTTTCAACACCCAAATAATCACATCAGAGCTTCTAGTGCTAACTAGTCATCTCCTCAAATGTTAAACAGGATGTGTATTTTAATAAAGAACCTTTCAGGCAAGAGAGAAGCATGTTTTGACTGGAAAATGCCAATCATATGAAGGGGAGCAGTGAGGGGAAGGATGGTGGTGAGGGTGATGGATAATAATGTTCCCTGGGTTATCTAAGAAGTAAGGTTTTTCTCTGACAGAAAAGAAGGTAAAGAGGAAGTCACAATTTCAGACAGTTTGCACAGATGGTGACCACCCTCAGTCAACATTCTCGTAAAAATGGCTGTGTATCTTTTTTTTACCCTGAGTATATACGGAGAGATATAAAAAGGGGAAAGGGAAAAAAAAAGGTCAGTGGAAAAGTGCTTAAGAAGGCAAAATCTGTGTGAGTGCATGAAGGGAAGAGGCAGAAAGAATGTCATTCGACTTCCACTGCCTTTTATGTTTTTTCAAACTTCTCTTTCTTGCCCGTCTGGCTGTATTCAACTTTTCAGTTTCTTACATCCTGAACACTCAGCAACTGAAACTCTGTAAATATTAAGCCATAATCAGCACAGTACCAAAGAGGATTAGAGGGGATGTGGGTTTAGGCCACTTTGATAGTCTGTGGATCCTGAAGCAAGCAATGAATTAATATAGCCTCCGTAAAGGCAGAGCAGAGAAGCCTGAAATCTCAACGGGTTGTTTTGCCCCACATTAAGAGACCAGCACTTCACATAGCACAGGTCCATTGCAAAAGCTTTATGCACCTCCCAACATAACAGACAATGGGTTGTCTCTGGCCAGCAGACAACCTGAATTTACAGGAAGCAGTTAACTGAGGGTCAGTTAGAGATTTACTTCACTGGAAGAGAGAGACTGGCTCATGCCCTGTGTTCACATAGAAAAAGAAGTGAATTTGAAATGCTGAGTCTAAGTGGCATGAAGGACAGCGGATGAATGGACACAGTATATGACAATATATGTGTCCTGGGTTCAGCAGTAGCAGTCATTTTTCTCCTTCTTAGTAGCTGGTGTAGTGCTGTGGTTTTGACTTTCGACCTGGGAACAGTGCTGATAACACCGATGTTTTTAGTTGTTGCTAAATCATGTTTACTCTGGCCAAGGACTTTCTGAGTCTCACACTCTGCCAGGGAGAAGGGGAAGCCGGGAGGAAGCAGAGACAGGACACCTGACCCAAACTGACCAAAGAGGTATTCCAACCACAGCACGGCATGCCCGGGATATAAACTAGGGGCAGTTACGCTGAAGGGCTAGATCACTGCTTGGTCACACTGGGTATTGGTAGGAGGGTGGTGAGCGGTTGTATTCTCTTCCCTTGTTATTTCCCCTATCATTATTATTGGTGGCAGCAGCAGTGGTTTGTGTTATACCTTGGATACTGGACTGCTTTTATCTCAACCCGTGGGAGTTACATTCTTTCGAATCTCCTCCCCATCCCTCCAGGAGCAGGTGGGAGGAAGGGTAGGGGGGAGAGTGAGCGAGCAGGCTGCACGGCTAAGTTGCCAACTGGGCTTAAACCACAACAATATGAAATCCAAGAGGTGAACAAAGACTGAAGATGAGAAAGAACAGTTGGGTAAGGGAATGGATAGGGGAATGGTATGTCCTGATTAACTGGCAAAAGCAGGAAAATTTTGTAGAAAAATTGGAAGTGTCTCTGTCAGCACTTCCGCCAGCTCCCTTGAGTGGATCCCATCCAGCCCCATAGTCTTCAGTGTGTATGTAAATGGTGTGGCAGGTTGCTAAACATTTTTCCTTGGAAATATAGGGGCTTCATTCTGATCCCTGCCCCTTTCTGTCAGCTCAGGAGGTTGGGTATCCAGATAAGAACTGGTCTGATAATTAAAGACTGAGGCAAACAAGACATTAAGTACCTCAGCTTTTTCCTCACCCTTTGTCACTGTGTTTCCTGCCACATCCAATAAACGATAGAGAGTCTCCTTAATCCTCCTTTTGTGCTACCATATTTATAGAAACATTTTTCATTGCCTTTTATGACAGTAGCCAGGTTAAGTTCTAGTTGTGCTTTGGTCCTTTTCATTTTCTCCCTGCACAACTTTATGACATCCTGCTAGTCCTCCTGAGTGGACTGCCCCTTCTTCCAAAGGTCATAAGTCTCCTTTTTTTCCTGAGTTTCAGCCAAAGCTCCCTGTCCAGTCAGGCTGGCCTTCTTCCCCACCAGCCCATATTTTGGTACATGGGAATGGCCTGCTTCTGTGCCCGTAAGATTTCCTTTTGAAGAACATCCAGGCTTCCTGGAGTTCTTTGCCCTTCAGGTCTGCCTCCCAAGGAACCCTGTAACCAGGTTCCTTTACAGGTCAAGGTCTGCCCTCCAGAAGTCCAAGGTAGCTGACGCCCCTTGTTACTTCACTGAGAATCAAAACCTCTATAATTTCTTGATCCTTATGCCTATGATGGTTTCCAACCACCACAAGCCTTTCTTTGTTCACAAACAACAAGTCTAGGAGGGCACCTTCCCTAACTGGCTTACTCACTAACTGTGTCAGGAAGTTATCTTCCGCATAGCACAGTCCAGGAAACCCCTAGGCTCTTTCCTCTCCACTATATTGTACTTCCAGGAGACATCTGGTGGGTTGAAGTCCCCCATGAGAACAAGCACTAGCAATTGTGAGACTTTTCCAGCTGCTTGTGGAATATTTCATTTGCCTCTTCATCCTGGTTGGGTGGTCTACAACAGACTTCCACCATGATATCTGCCTTGTTGGCCTTCCTCCTGATGCTTACTCATAAACAATCGAACCTATCATCAATGTCATTAAGCTCTAGACAATCAAAACGCTCCCTAACATTTAGGGCTACCTCTCCTTCCTTGCCTATCCCCTATGAAGACTTTATAGCAAATCACTGTGGCACTCCACTTGTGCTTGTGTGAGTCATCCCATGTTTCCATGATGGCAACTTTATTTTCTGCTGCACGATGTCATCTAGCTCCTCCTGTTTGTTGTCCATGCTGCATGCATTGGTCTAGATGAACTGTAGTTGAGCTATTGATCCTGACACCTTCTGGGGAGGAGAAGCCCTCATTCCTGTGCCCTTCTATGGTTTCTAACACATCAGTTGCCCTTGTGTCTTTGCTGCTACATGGATGTCGATCCCCTACCTCCACTGAGATGGCAGACCAAAGTATCTTGCTACCACACTACCCCTGAAATAGCAGCATGCTGCCCCCAGGCTTATCTCTGGTGAGCCTGGTTTTATCCTGCTTTTATTATTTCTACTCTCTGCTTCCTCAATACAGCAAATTCAAGCATAGCTTTTAAAAACTGTAATTCATAAAGACTTTATTCAATAAGGCAGTTTATTTTATCTTTATAATCTATTAGAAGAATAGTGAAATTAATATTTTGCTATAATACTATAATTGCTAATGCTATATAATGCTAAATTTGAAATTATAATGCTATAATTGAAAAATAAACATTGGTGGATAACAAGTCTATCCAGCCCTGTAATTTATTTTTGCAACATATGCTCTAAAATAAAAATTAAACTTCATGCTTAACATTATCTTCTCCTTAGGTAAGAGATTAGGATGGGATTTACAGCAATCAGATTATGACCCTGCTACAGTGTTCATGTAGATTTCTCTGAAGCTCCTGCTACTAACCACTGTTTTAAACCATGTACTTGACTGGATGGACCTGCAAAAGAGCCAGTGCAGCAGTTCCTGACTTGAATATTGGAGGACATCATTAGAAATAGAGCAAACTGACCAATCCATCAGAAAATTAATTTTGCAAAATTCATCAGGATCTCTGAGACTTGCTTAGACAGCTTCAGTGTGAACATGTGTTGAAGAAATTCTGACACAGAAATAGCCCCCAAATTCAGTAACTAAAATCAAAATGAGACCAATAGGAACTTCTTCTATATCCAGCTGTTTTTTTATGAAAAGGAAAAAAAAAGGTAGTGGAGGTCAAATAAATCTCTCCCTAACTTCTGTGACTGTAAATTTTCTATTCTCATTGGCCAATATTAAAGAGTCAATTAAAGCCCTTAAAATCATTCACACTTTTTCTGAAAAAAATCTAGGTCTTGCCAATACCGTGGGCTAAAGTACAAAACATCATGTTTTACTAGGAAAATTTTTGGAAGCATTTTGCTCATTTTTTGTAACACAGGCCAGAGGCACTTCTTTCACTACTTGTACAGAGACCACTCTGCTTCTTTATTGGTACTGAGCCAATCACTGAAAACCCCCAAGCTGTCACTACATAAACTGCTAGAAATGAGAAACTAATGATATAAAGTCCAAAGTTCATCTTCCTTTTTAATAGGCATGAGGCCAGATTCCTCTTTCCTTTGCTATCTAATGCAAGAACTATAAATTCAAATACTGAGCAAAGAAGATGTAGGTCCCTGAGTAGGACTGGAAAGGCTCACTATCTGCAAGATTATAAAGAGGCTCAAACTAGCTGACTGAAAGAGTCACAAAGGTAGTGCACACTATATAGAGAGAAATCTACGCACTGTACCAGGTATCTGAACTTTTTCTAACAGTCTTCACTAGTTTCTGGATACTGATGTACATTAAAGTACCTTTCTTTGTTTTTGTTGTGTTGGGCAACTCCTTCTTCCTGAATTATGTCTGGTTTAGACCGTCATCTCACTTTAAGATTTGTTAACCTGCAATTTAGGGTTTACTTTTTGCTAAAAGCAAATAGCTCACAGTGCCTTATTTATTGCTGACTGAAATTTGAGCCAGTATTTGGGAAAGACAGCAGTCTTCTTTGTTGCTTGCTAACAGTTAATGGTCTTATTCTGCACATTTGTAAATAGTTTTGGCTTTTTAAGCCTTGCCACTGGAGGATGATGACAGTCTTCATTTGATTAATATATACTCTTTTCTAGGCTTTAGAAATAATATCAGGGGTTGCATTACCAAATTGTTGAAGTCTTTTAATCTCAGGACATAGTATTGTTATACACAGCTCTGCTGCTTTGGAATACAATACTAACCTTGGAAACTGAAGATATACCATCTGTATGTGGTTTTGGTGGAATTACCAGAACGGTGGCCAAAGTGGAAAAGCTGCTCACTTATAGACTAGTACTAGGCAAGATGGGGTCCAATGGTAAAGGTAGTTTGGAGTTCAGAGCTCTATCACTGTTCATGTATCTGAATGCCTTCCCTGTGGTAAACATTTTTTCTTCCCCTTCCTCAGTGAGTCAATTGAATCTGAAAGTGAGGGGGGAAGCCAGTAATTCATTTTTCAGATAGCTTTGTCATTACCTGTATAAAGATCAAAGATATATAACAAATGAATACTGTTTTCTGACATGTAGTAGTTTGGTCATTTATTAGGTTAGTATGGTGATGCAATGCAGGATTTCTACCTGTTCCTCGGCAGTGTACCCAAAGTGCACATATGGATCTAAATGTCTTGTATATTAATAAGATGACATAGCCCTGAAGGCACATGCAGTCCAACCATCAGAGGGAGACAAAGGCACAACAACCAATCAGCTGTGCTCATTGTTGTTGGGTGTGTATTTAGGCTTCTGATTACGTTGCTGCATTTAGGATTCTGAATTAGTACAGCACTGAGAGAAGTGAATGGTTTTTTCTAGCTGTCTGAAAAGATACAGATGAGGATTTATCTCCCTCGCATTACACTTTGATGTGTAGATGTCTATCTCAAAACTAGAAGTCTAAGCCCTCTACATTCACTGGAGAGAAAAGGGCGAAGTTTGTCATCCAAATATAGACATTTAAAAGAGATTGAGTAAATGATCTCTTCAGCGTACTTATGTGTATCTGTAAGAGAGATATAAAAATTTAGCTTAAACCATATATATACTGTAGTCATCTAAGCTATGTGAAATGAAATATCATCACCTTTCTGCAGCTGAGCACAAAGATAACCCAGTTAGCTTTAAAATCTTGGATCACAAAACTTTTCTGCCTAAGGCAACCTACAAAACTACCTTAGCTTCTACAGATCTGCCTACCTCCCCTACTCATAGTCTCAGAACCAGTTAATTTAATGATTTTTAGGGTATTTTCATAGCACACTGCAGTCTGCAAAGAAGAGAAGACTCTATTACTTATTTTGACTGTCGAAGCTGGCTATTCCACACCAGGCAGAGAGGTTTGAATTGATGGGAACTCACAGTCTTCAATTTCAGGTAATTTCAAAATACTCTGGTTCACCCTGCTGCCATAAAATAACATATTTAGACATTAGAATCAGAGTAATAAGAGACTGGCTTCACATGCTTTGTAAAGATAGGTTTCCATTTTCTTGCATTGATACACTACTGAAAGATCTCATAAGCATTGACCCAAGTAAGATTCCAGTCTCATATAGTGGCATTTTAGAGGCTTACACTAGGCAAAAGTCCAAACAGGTCACCAAAAATATTTTGACACATGAAGTACATCTGGGAAGCATAAAGTGTGTCCACCATCTAAAGAATTAGAAGACGGAAAGGGAAGTTATATAATGGATGCCACCCTAGAGCTTGTTTCAGAACACCATGCACTTAGAAACATTGGACCTGTGTATTTGTCTAGTGATGAAGGCACAGGAGTGACATAAATTTTCAAGAAGCTGCTTCCAGATTCTGTGACTATTTGGAACCAGATTCGTGCTTCCAGTTGCACTTCTAGAAGAAATTTCTGGGTGGTTTGCCTTTCTGGAAAGGAATAAAATACTGGGTTGTCTTAATAATCTGCTCTTATTAAACATTGGTATTTATTGCTGTACTGTACCTGTTGGTTATAGCTACTACATAGCACTAATAAATTTGAAAACTTGAACATCAAAGAGTGGGTTGTGCATGTGTGTACATGTATATACACCTGCAGTAAGCTACAGGCACTGTATAAGAACATCTAAAAGCAAAGGATGACACAGGTCTCTTTTCATCTCAGTCATAGCAGCATAAAATGAAGAGTAACTCTGATTGCTTTGAGAGAGATACATGGGAAATGAGGAGTGCTGTAGCCTACTATGCTTGAGTGTAATCCACATCTTTCTGAAGGTAGAAGTTTAGTTTTTTGTTGTGTTTTCACTTCTGTAATCCCCAAGGTTGCTCAGACCCCAACAGCTTGTCCAGTTGGGTTTCCAGCTACACGCTTTGTGAATATATATATATTTTAATAAGAATGTGCACAATTTGGAAGCAGAACTAATGTTTAGTGCACAAAGCTTTTGTGTATCTGTCTATAAGAGGCATAAAAGGGTACAGCTGGGCAAGCTAGCACACGCAGAGCAGTGGGATGGCGTGATAGTTTGAAGGGGGGAGGGAACTGGTATCCATTCAGACATCTACACTTCAGGCAAGCCAGTGTGCTGAGCTACCTGCTGTGGCTGGGGCAGCTTCAGCTCACCTCACCTCAATGGCTGCTTCTGGGGAGGGAGATGCTCTGTTGTGTAGCTCAGTCATTCTACTGTGTTTAAATCCAAGGGACTCCTGGGGATCTTTTCTTTAAAATAATATGGGTAATTATAGAAAATAATTTGTCCATACAGAAACAGCACCTGTAGATAGATTTTTAAAGCGGCAGTGTTCCATACGCACAGCCAGCTACCACAGGCAGGCTGGGACCAGCACTCAGATGTGTCTCTTCCAGAGCCAAAAGCCATTTAATTTTCTAAAGCAGCCTTTCCCAGTTTCCGTGTAGCCCTGCTCTGCTGTTCCCTTCACCCACCACCTTATTTTACATATCTAATGCATGATATTTTAAGGTCTTTTTACTTCTTCCAGCTGTCCACTTAAAAACCAAAATAGAACAACAAGCTCGATGCTCTGCTGGTTCTTGGCAATACAGAAAAGTAGATAGTTTTTATCTTTTCCACATAGGGACAAAAGAAGGCTTCCAAAGTTAGGGAAGAAGAAGAAAAGGAATTTAATCCTTCCACCCAAAATGCTGCTTTTTCAGAGAGACATCTGTAATATAGGAGATATGAATATGTAGGAAGCATGAAGATGTAGAAAGCATAGTCAAAACCATTCTCCTCTATTTTTCTAAGTTCACTGACATGCTAATCTGTCTCATTAGCCATCGATACAACAGAGCTTGTTTGGAAGTTTACGGAGCACAAAGGTGATCAAGCAAAAGGATTTCCATGTGAGGGTTTACAACTTAGCCGTTTTATGTAATTCACATAAGCATGAGCTTTTTCTGAAGTATCTTTGCACTGTAAAATTTGACTTGACTTGGCTTTACAATTCTTTGAATACATTGTTGATGTTTCTGATTTTGGCTGGAACACTGAAAACTATGAGAAAAGTAATTCTTCCCATCCAGTGAAATCCAAGAAGCTCTAAGTGCTTTTATGAGTAAACCCAATGCTGCAGACATTTTAGAATGAACAGATTATGTACAAGCACCCAGCGCCACAAGTCCTTGGAAGTTTGTCACTAAATAATACTAGAATAGACAGGCATCTTTCTATTACCACTCTGTCAGTCGCTTCTGGGTCAGATTTTTGTCAACAAAAAGATAGAATTGCTTCTAGTCCCAAGTAAAAACTGTAAGGTTAACCTTATTGTGTACCAATAGTTCAGTGTCTGGAGAACATTCCTAGCGCTGGATTTTGTAAAATGTAAAGCTCTGCAATTCTTAGATGTACAATTGTCCCATCAACTCTAAATTTCAATTTGGCAAAATAACATTGAATAATCCTTTGTGTTTAAAAGGATTATTTAAATTTTTACAAGTACCTTGAAAATTCAAAAGATGTCAGATATAAAAGACTTGTTTGTGCAAAGCATTTTAGTTCCACCTATTCTACAAATTCATGTTTTATTTCACTGCTGAGGTGAACATCTGAAGTGACCCAGGTGACACGATTCCTTCTTGTTGTTCTGTGAGAAACAGCTGAAAACAGAACTCTGCGTTCTCTATCTATTGGCAGCATAAGTGAACTGATAATGCAAAAATGATCTCTTGGACATGATTAACAAATTGCTACCAGACTCACATGGAGCTAAGCATATGTTACAGTAAGAAAATTCTTGGACAAGATTCAAAACTTGATACCAGTTTTAGGCATGTGGTTCCTATCAGGGCCACTGCCTTAAACTGGCATTGTGAGTAGAAGGTACTACAACTTTGGGGAATGAATTGGCCTCATGTCTAGCTAGGTAACAGAAAAAGAATATTTTTTAAGCATTAAAAAGAATAAAACATCCTAAAGATCAGAAGAGGAGAGAAATTGCTTTTGTGAATTCCATACTGAATTAGGTCTTACAAGAACACTGTACCAAAAAACAGAACTGAAAAGGACACTGGGCACCAGTCCAGAAAACCTAATACACATCCCAACTCAAAACACTGACATGGTTTCTGTATTTTTCATCCAGTGCTTCCCTTCCCCATTCCCCTACACCATCCCTCAGCCACAGAGCAACAGCAGTTTAAATGCACAAACCCTAACACAACGGCAGAAAAAAAATGACTGATTTTTGCCTCATAGGCCTAGAAAGATCTTTAACAACTTTTCAGATGTAAATATTACTTTTTTTCTCATTTTTTTCCTTCCTAAGACATCCTTACAAACCTTTTATGTGGAGTTTTATTATTTATCTTTTTAGGTCTTTGAATAAGACTATATATTAAAATGTTATTATAGATAATACTAATTAGGCTGTCCCTTCAAGGACCCTTTAGAGATGGGAATATTGAAGCACAGAAAGACTGTAGCTTTCAAATGCACATAATGGAAGTTAGTGTCATCCAGGTGAGAAGCAGAAACACAGATCCCAATCTAAAGATCACTGAAGTCAACAGGAGTCTTTCTCATGACGTTAATGAGTTTTGGTTCAAATCCTGAATGACCTGTCCACAGTCACACATCCCATCAGAGACAGAAGGGAAACAGGAGACTGCTATCCAAATTACTTTTTCCAGTGAACCTGACTTGATAGCAGCATGCTTAAAAACTCTCCTGAGGCTTCACCATAGGCTCTGGCCTGTATTACACATTTTGAATGATAATTTTTCATAAATAAAGAAATGGCCTACTGTTCTGACATTCTGCGGTTATTTGCCTTTTCAAATCAAGCACAGCTACTAGAAATTTATGAAATTTCTGATCTGAAATGTCTGCTTTAAATAGAGTAATTTTTGAGAGCTGTGAATAGGACCAGGCTTTTGGTTGCTTTTGCATGATAGTTTAGGAAAAGTCTAGGCTGAGCCATAAGGTTTGGTCCATCACCGAACAACCTCTTGAGTTTTGGTTCAAAGTGGCAGTCTGGGCTCATTCTCAGCTTTTCTAATTTGGTGAGATTTTTTTTAACTAACCAGAATGTTGTCCCAATAGTACTTCCATATAGTGCACTCTCAATTAGTACTAAAGGCTCAGATACATTAGAAGGGCAAAATTTTATACTGGAAAAAGAAGTCTAAACCGTTTGTGAGTATGTGTCTGTGTGTAAGTAGATATACATGTTCATGTGAATATACATATATAAGCATCCATATATAAAGTCAGATTCATAACTTTGGTAGTAACATCTAGGTATCATACACCCAGCTCTTAAAGATCATAAAACATTTAAAACCAAAGTCATTTCACCATTCAAAATGAAATAAAAAATATTCTTTTTAATACTAAAACAACATTTATTTGAAGGGCAGGGCTCACTTTTAAGTTGTAACATCCTAATTCCATACTTTGTAATTTAGCACAATGCAACCAGGCAGAACTAAGTGTGGCAGAATTAAGTGTAGCAGAATGATATGAAGATTGAAAATTCCAGCTACCCTAGTGTAAGACTCAACATCTTATTCTGCTTTTAGAATAAATGTTACCTTCCCCAAACTAGAGAAAATTTTGGACTAGACATTTGAGATCAGAATTTCTGTCTTCTCTTTCTCTCTTGCCTCTCTTTTTTTTTTTTTTCCTTTTTTTTTTTTTAAGCAGCCACCAAAAAAGGTTTGGCTTCTGTGTTTTTCAATTATTAGAAAATGGGAATAGTGCCATAAAGGCATTCTTACTTATTAAAGCTTGTTGTGTTTCTTTACCTGATGTCTTTGTGTAATGCCTGCCTAGCAATACTGGCAAATTGTTTCTGAAGAGCTACAGAGAAGAAAATGCTTTGATCCAATAGAAACACATCAGTGTAATAGCAGCAGATACCTTTTATTTTCCACTCTTTCAATGCCCCCCTTCAATTCACAAAACACACACTCAGTGATTAAAAATTCCTGTCATTTTTGTTTTAGAAGCTGGGAACCTACAACTTTAAAGTGTGGCAAAGTAAATCTTCTGCCGGAGTGATCAAGGAATTATGCTATTGTCCTGTCTTTATATTTTCCACAATGCATAAAGCATCACTGTCCTTAATTGTTCTTTCATCTCGCCCATTGACTTGAAATCAGCACTGCTCTCCAGGAGTAGTATTAGCTTGAGAACTGGTAAAGAAAAGCAAAGAGGCTTAGCATACCTCAGCACCGCAGATTAAGTGCCTCTTCAAAGATGTCACCCCAGATGTGGCAGGCTACATTCCTACTTTACCCTGGTAACAGCTGTGGAGCCACATCAGTGCTACTGCCTTATGTTCCTGAACATTATGAGAAGGAATAAAAGCTGCCTCTTTAACTGCTTGGGTTTGTGTTGGAGGCATAATTTTCTGTTTACATTTCAAAAGGGCAAGCCTTCTTGTTGTTTTCACTGTTGACAGATAAAGATGAGTTTATGTACCATAAGCAATGATTCCTTTTTGGGCTATTTGATTGTGCACTGTCTATTGGTCTGGTTCATCTCTCAGAGACTGCAATCTCACTTTCACTAAGCTGCGATTACAAGCAACTGCTTGTAATTTCTTCAATGCTTTTGTTTTATTTCAGAATTGCTTTCTTTCACTTCCAATTAAAAGTGGTCAGTGGTGTGAGTTCCTGTGAAGTGGCCTGGCTACAGGTGCTGCACGAGCAGGAAAGGTGCAAGAGTATCTCTAGTGGGATTGTTCACGCAGAGGCAGAGAGAAAACCACACAGCTGAATTATGCAAGGGTAGGAGCATTTGCTTTTTGACATGTGCCTAAGAAAACCCAGCCTGGACTCACTGAGAAATGAAAGTTTGCAGCCCATCTGAGGCGTCCGAATATCTCTGTTCCTCTATAAAGGTGTTACAGCTCTGAAAATTAATGCTGTTAGTGAAAAACAGGTAAATGTACCAATCACTCGCTTTACCTTGCTGCTTTTGATTAGCTGTAATTTATCTGTATTCTAAAACTGATTCTGGGCATATCCAGCTTTCCCAGCTTTTTCTTTTTCTATTTTTTTTTTTTTTTCGAAAGGGAAGACTTCAAGCAATGCCATTTCTCTTACATCTGTGTAAGCCTTTTCTTTTGAAATCCCTAATATACACAATTTGAGTTCTACTACATGTAGCATTTTCCTCCGAACTCTCCCCTTCCTGATTCATGTACTGAGCCATTAGAACTTGATGTTCTTGCCCAGATATGTGTTGTCCCTTTACTTTGCCAGAGTTTCCTGAACCCTTTTTTTATTTATATCAGTCCTGAAAGTTTCCTTTTTCTGCTAGGCTGCTTCCTCTAACCCACATAGCATAGTAGTTCCTCTAACCCATAGATAGTGTCATTGATCTATCTGAAGGATTCTACATCGCTAATTTCAAGCACATTTTCATCTGACCTGTCTCAGACTATAGACTGAATGTTTTTTGTAGTGATCACCAAAACGTGCTTTGTTGCTTTTCCACCATTTAACAAATTGTTAGTGCATGCAGAGCTCATAGAAATGTATCTAGAGCACAAGTAATCCAAGATCAGCAGCCTTCATGTACCTAATTGATTGACTTGGAATCTAGCTTACAAATTTATCACATTTAACACGCACTTGTGAATACATGCCAGTCATTGTCAGAGAAGAAAATGAATTACAGAAACCCCTGGTGTAATCCTCTTAGAAATTCATGTTTCCAAGCCTTCCAAATACAAGCGAGTACCCTTCCTGTAGATTGCATACAGTGTATTTAGGAATAACCTCAGTGAAGAAGGTATAACTAGATCTAATTCATCTACCCACTAGTATAATGATGTAATTTTAAAGGTTACCTATTCATAATTTCAAAACATGCTTTTGATAAGTAGCAGCTGGATGTTCCTGAATGGATTCAGTTTATCTCTGAATGGTTGATAATTTATTATTATATGTGTATATCACACAACTATTTTAAGGTTCACCTTAATGATAGTGGTATGAAAAAAATGTCTTATGAGGATGTCTCTGTTACCCAGAATTGATTTGTACTGTAACTAATGAACAAAATGCAATTTTGTTTACAGACTCTGTCCTCTATATGTAGGTCATTCCTGTGAATATCCTGGCTATCAAATTACATCAGTTCTACCTACCTACTTAAGATGCAGGATAAACTAAAAGGAATTTAGTATTAGAGTAATAGTTTAGGACAGCCAACCTGAGTTTATTCCCCACAGAGCATTTGCTGCTTGCTCTGCTGCAGAGAAGTAGCTCTGAAAGCCGCAGTTCGTCTGTGTATCTCACACCACCCATAGACATACAGGCCCCTTGTTACAGATCAGAATATGGAAACTCACAATAATGAATCTCCTTTCCCTATGGACATGGAAGGAATAAGATGTGAGAAAGAAGGCCAAAAGGAAGGCAGTGTGAGTCAAGGCAGTATGAATAAAATACTCAAAAGGGGAAGAACCATATCATGTTACTACATGAAATAGAGAGTGATAGACATGAATGAAATAATACAGTTTTTTTCCCAGGTATATTTTTCTAATGAATACTGCAGGAATCATTACCATAAGTATGTTGTGACTAGGTGGCCCATGGTGTCTACAGAAATAAGAATGACATATGAAATCTCAAGTGTTTTTCATTTCTTAAAAACATTGCTTCTGATTGATTTGCTAATCAGTATCTCTAATTCAGCTATTGATTGGCAAATTCTTGATTACTCTTAATCTAAGCTTTTATAGATATTATTTACTTACAAAATACTGGCAAAATTCTCTTTTCTGATCATCCTAAAGTGTTTGCTACCACTGTAGTTTCTGAAGAACATTAAATGGGATTTCCCAGGAAAGAAATTACCTTATCCATATTAATAAAAGCCTCCATAGTCACATATCAATTTCACGTTAGCATGCAAAATTTTCTGTGCCTATATTGCCTCTAGTGCAACTACACAGGAAAAACACAGCAAACCCATCATAAGTATTAAAGGAAAGTGATCTGAAACTCTCATGTGCTAGGCAAATTCATACACATTCTTGGTTCTGTTATACATATGGAACACTCATATCATCTAGATTTGCATATACTATATTACAAAATACCCAGTCATTTGGGTGTAGATGTAAATGCTGACAGTGTTTGTCCATAGCTCTCATATTCACATGAGCAAATAGTAATTCTCTTTGCAATTGTACACTTATATTATTCAAAACTGTAGCCCACATAATCATCAGTTCATAGGTAATGAAATGATAATGTTTCTTTTGACAACAAAAGGAGCTACAGACTGATATTTATTAAATCCTTCGTTACAAGAAATGATAAATTTGAGGATTTATATGAAGGGAAGCTGAAATGTTTCCAAGACCGGTGTTTGCTGAACCTGAAGAAAGAAATCTCAAGAGTGTACTTTAAACTTACAAAGACACAGCAATTGCAACATTCAAGATCGCATTCAAGATCACATTCTTCTCTTCAATGCATAGATGTAGCATGCTCCTGAGACACAGGTGGGTAACAATGCCAGTTTGTCCACAGGGTTTAACAAAGCACCAAGAAGGACAGCATAACAGCGCAGTCAGTGACATTACCTGACCAGCTCTCCCTGTAAGTCAAACAGCTTCTGAGGTCTCAGATCCTACATACCATATGAGCTGTAATACATAGATACTAAAGGATTAGTAATGGACAGGGTGACAGACTGGACTACAATTTCTCTTTCTCTTTTTGCATTCAGTCCAGGCTGAATTCATATAGTTTCACCTTAGCTATTTTTAAATAGACTGAACTACAGATATTTAATGCATACTTAACACATGCATATAATTCTACATCATGTACATTATGACTGAAAGTTGTGCTCTCCACCCACAAAAAGGTTTGGGGTTTTTAACCCTTCATTCAGATACAGACAAAACCAACACTACTTATACTTTTTTATGATGGGTACCTGCAACTCAGATTACTCAGTTAACAGATCTCATGTAATTCATTTGCAGGCACCAAAGAGTAAGTGTAAAACTTGGCTGTAATTTTTAACTTGAAAGATGGTTGTAGGTCTCAACCTAACAGATACAAGTTGTCCCCATGGGACATGAAATCTGCTGAATATATTAACAAAATGTGCAGTTTAAAAAAAAGAATAAAAACAAAATGCAACACTATATAGAAGCTCTTTAGAAAAGGAGACAATTTTAAAAGTACTTTTGCTCACCACTCAGCTATTTGCCAAAGTTCAATCAAAATAAGCCCTGTCACAGCTAGAGCAGATGTCACAGAAGAAACAGTACCCACTAGAAAGGACATTATGAACAGACATAAAAATACTACTAAGGAAAACAAGCAAGACAGGAAAGAAAGTTTTAATTCTGAAAATTAAAAGGACATTCAATCTTTCCAAGAAACTAGGATCAACCTACATATTAAATTAAGAAGAAAAACATCAGTACCATAAACATACCCAGAAGTTCTTTTGAGGTGGAGGAAAAAAGCATCCTACTTCTGCTTTTATTTCCTGCATGTTTGGTGCCTTAACGGATCAAGTGCAGCATTTTCTCCCACCTTACCCCTCACCCTCATCATGTTCTTAAAAGTCACGTATTTAAAATGAGTAAGCACAGTCATGGGGAAAGATGTTTTATTGCTTTATAGAATTCCTAGAAAAAATGGGATAGAATTCTGGCCAGAAACAATAGAAAATAGAAAGACAATAGAAAATCAGGCACACTGGAAGTTTTATCTGCATAAAGCTACTACGTGCTTCCTTACCTGGCTCTGACACAGGCCACAGTGGTAGCTAACAATTTTCCATAGTAATTCCTATCTCTGAGATAAAAGACACAGATGCCACACGTTTTCTACAGAACGGCTAATCAAGGTCGATCAGTCAGCACGTTTAGTTGCCCTTGTTTGCTATCCCTCAGATAATTCAAATTATGTCTATGATCTGTAACAGAATGGGGAAAATGGAATGGGAGAGTGGGGTTGGGGTGTAAATGTGAGCAGTCAAGAATATGGACAGAGGGAAAAAGGAAACAGAGAAAAAGACAAGCATTGGAAGAAAAATAGTACGTACAAGAGAATTCCAAAGGGGGATGTTGCTCTCAAAGTCAAAACAATTTGATTTTGCATGCCTAGGCTAAGTGGATTTCTTGAGCTCTGTTTGTTTGGTTGTTTTTTTTTTTTTTTTTCTGCTTATTATTCTCTTATGTATAAAATGTGGGAGGCTTACTACACTCAGGATTTTCCTCACATCACTTCGGGATGAGAGCAACTCCCAGTGCTTGGAGCTGGAAGTAAATGAAACAATATGGAAGCACAGAGAGTAGGAAGAGAAAATGAAGATGACATCATAACAGAGAGATCAGAGAAAGAATAAAAATAATAGGGAACTATGTCTATCCTGGGCAGAGGTACGGGAAGAGATAAGAGAGCCACAGAGCTCTTGTACAGCAAGTCTGAAAGTTCCAGGCAATCTCAGATCTGCAGCATTGTTACAGACCAACTTTGATATTCATGTGTAGTGGGCTGAAGACCTCCAGGACACTCTAAACTCATTGCAGGTGGTCTAAACAAAGTATCTGTACATGCATAATGCTCCAACATCTGATTTGCAGGTGTCCAGAGGCTCCCAGGGAACTACCAAACTATACAGCAAAAGACCAAATACTTCTTTCCATTTTCTTTTGAAAAAGAGTCCCCAGAAACTCATGCGCCTGGTGGCCTAAGAAGTCTGCAGAATACAGTCTGCAGAAGACAGGAACACAACAGGAGTAGGTAATAGAAGGGTAAAGAAATATCACCTGCTGGAAATCAGGATCTCTTCGCAGTTACAGCAACTGTTGTGATAGAAGAGGTGATGGTAAAGTAGAAAGAGCAGCAGTAATGTCTGTATTATCTAAATACTTACAAATAAGGCACTGACACACATCTAAAAGATCAGAGAAGAGAGAAGGAAGAGGAATTAAAAAGGAGAATGCTGGAGTATCGCGCTATTTCCCAGTTGTATCCAATTCCATCTGGCTTATAAGACCTATTCCTTGTCAAATTCAACTTTATTGATTTTTTTGCAAATAAATCACTGCCTAAGTCCAATTTTACAACCAACCATGCTGAGTGTAATGAAATGGATGAATTCTCAGAAGGTGTAAAGCCAGTGTAGTCAGCTCTATACAACTCTTCTTACTCTGTTCTTTACTTTAAAGGCCAGCAGGGTGAGGATGGATAAGGTCAAACAATGTTGTCATTTCCAGTAATCTGAAAATACAGTCTGGCTCAAAGTTAAAGAGCTCTAATTTGCAATGTTGTGCCATCAGGGAAGAAAAGGCAAGGGAAAGAGGAAATGCTCCTGAAGCCAGCTATACCTTTGACTAACCAGTTATCCCATTTCTCATCTGGAACAGTTAAGGGTCTGGTGAGAAATTAGTGTTTGCATTGCCCTTTTAAAGATGTGGTCTAAACGTACTTTATGAGCCATGTGTATTAGTGTTCATATTTGTGTGGGTCTGTTAAGTTTTAATCAATCAGCTTTGTTTCAGAAGACTTTAATTTTGCTCTCATTAAGTATGTGTGAGTTTTGTGTGTGTGCAGGCGCATATATTTATCCCTGTCAGCATTCAGAAAATTGCATGCCCCTAGTTAACATATTGTACAGTATTACAAATTCTCATGAATAACACTTATCTTGAAGGATAAGTTAGTCCAATGGAATGGAACGGAAACTTTTCTCGTTTTCAAACAAATTGCCTCTGCTAAATACACAGATATTTACTGTCTGTGCTTTTTTGTATTATGTCTGTGAAGTAAACTGTTCCACTTCATTATGTCTGTGAAGGAAACTGTTCCACATTTCTCCTGTACTTACAGAGAGAGTCTCGACAAAACCACTGTCCAGAATTTCAGACACTGAAATAACTAAAATAACTAAAGTAACTCCAAAACATATTTAGAGCTGAGACACACTAATATACATTTTTCACATTGTCCTTATGCGCTGGCTTTGCTCCAGTGGACAATAACAGTCAATGAAACTAGATGATCTTAAGGTCCTTTCCAACCCTAACTGTTCTAGGATTCTATGATTCTGTAATGTAGAGTTTTTAGATAATCATGCATCACAGTAAAAATACAAAGGCAACTAAGGCAAATCATTCCCTAAGTAAGATTTCAAGTGTTTATTCTGATCAAACTGTAATTGCTCCTCTGTCATACCTTATCCCACTGTAACTTAAGTAACTTGTTTCACTGCACATGAAAAAAAAATCTTTAGCAATTCTTCTGTCCTTCTTTCTTTCTTCAGTGCCACTTGTAACCTTTAGTCCTTTCATTCTTACTTTGGGCTACAAGGGTATAAAACCTGTAATTAACAACTTCTTTATTGCCTCTGCAATAGTAATTGCCGTGTATAGCCTTGAGGTACTAAGAATAAAAAATCATTTTCCTCCCCCTGCCCCTTGTATTTAACTAGCACTCCACAGTTATTATTAGGATCTTGCCAAAACTTCACCTTTCACAAGAACCTTGTGATAAAAGTGTAAACCCCACACAGTGACCTCTGCATATAGCAATCAATACTTATCCTGTAATATTTCCCCTTCTTGCTGTTTCAGAGCAGCCTTTTCTTTCAAAAAAAAAAAAAAAAAAAGGAAAAAAACAGGCTCAGAAGAGATTAGATTATCAATTATCATGAAACTGTCTGCAACTTCAAAGGGCTGCAGAGCAAGGGAAACCATAGTTTATCAGGACTGTAAGCGTCCTGCAATTATCTCTCATGTCACCCAGATGTAGAGCAGTAGCTGGGGGAATAGCTTGGGTCTGTGGTGAGAGACTGGACTAGTGGAAAAATATAAAAGCAGCATTTTCTTTGGAACATGAATCATTGGTTTTGGGTCAGATATTGACAATAAGTAGGCTCTTGAATGTGTTAACTATGAGCAGCTCGATCCAATATACTCATGTATCTATGCAGCGTGAGCATTTTATCGATAAGCAGACATGGGACATCTTCTTTTTTCCTGAAACTCCAATTTTTACGTAGGTCAACAGATTGTTAATAGTGTGTCAAAGAATGATGCATTGATAGTCAGTAAAACTGCAAGATGTTTGTCCTCAGTCATTCCCACAAGTATTAAGCCTATGGGTTTGCACAGGAAAACAGCTTTGCAAGTCAAGTAAAACACAGAAGTTTGGAAGCAAAACTCCAGCTACTGACATCACTTCCTGATACAACATGGCATTTTTGTTTGGTCTTGTTTTCCAGGGGGATCTGTGAGGCTTTGGTTTGACCTCTGATATCTTAAATCCAGGAACAATGGAAAATTAATGTAATGTTTATTAATACATAGAAAAAGCCTCCGGCTATACAGAGTGCCAAATAAAAACAATTAAAGTAGCATGTAGTCACAAGTCTGGTTAATGTGTAACTTTCTGTGTCAGGATATGATATACTGAATTAAAATAAGTTCATAAAGGAATTTTACTTAGCTATGTTCCGCCTCACTACCCTTTTATTCCACCCAACATATAAACCAAATCTTACCCTTGACCATGACCACACAAGGACAGGAAAAATACAATTAGCAAAGCTGGTCCTTGATATGTGTAACAAAGACACAGAAGTGTAATACTAATATATTTAACTTACACAGCATGCAAGGATCTCGATGCACTCCATAACAAAGTATGCTTCATATCATGAAGCTTATGTATAATAAGCCTTACTCTACCATGGACAGATGGCAACAGTTCCCACCTCCAAAATTGTGCACAGGTGAGGAATAACAGAAGAGGCACCCAACTGGGCTGACATGGTTGAACAGAATGAATAATGTTAGAAGCGTTACTTTCTTGCTTCCCTTTTGTTTCTTCACAGTTGTTTCTCCATGATGCAGCGCTGGGTTATTTGCCATTATTGACGTTTCCACAGGATTACTTATCACCCAAGAGACTGGATAATGCCTAAGCTAAGACAAAATATCAGCCCATGATTTTCCTATGCTTTGAGACAAGCAGACTGTAATGGTGGAAAGACCCAAACTTTGAGGGAGCCAGGAAGATTAAGAACTACGTGCTGAGTAGGATATCTGGACCCCTTACCTTTTTATTTCTTGTTAGGTAAGGAACAGGCCGTGTACCAAAGCTTATAGCATTTTACATCAAAAGTTCTCAGCAGCATATCTGACAAAGGCCTAGAGTTTAGCTCCTCTCACAAGAAACTAGAAAGGAAAACTGAAAACATTCACACTGTATGTATTATTTCTATCTCCAGGTGGCCGTTAAGCAGGCAATGTAGGAGTCATTCAGATTCCTGATGGCCCTCTGAGGACCTGCTGGGCATAGAGCACAATATTTCAAATAAACAGTAAATAAAAATACTATGCCATACTGCTTCCTAGAGTATCTGGTATTTACCCCATTATGGTCTCTGATGTCCTATTGGAATACTGAAAGGTCAAAGGGTTAAAAAATGAGAGAAAAATAGGGAATCAAGTTAATTTTTTTGTGGACAGTTTTGTGGCTCATTTTTCCACAGCTGTCATTTTACCACCTGCTGGTTTTTAACCTACTTCTCTCCAAATAAAGTGGCTGAAGCTGAAATCTGATCCACTGATTCTTCATACAATTGTAGGGATAAATCTAAACCTGATACATGCTTGGAGTTTACTCTCCTGAGCTGGTGTCCATTTGGCCCTGTCTCAAAAAAGCACTGGCAAGGATACCCCAACTGTTTGACCACTGCATGGTAGGGACCTTGAAAGACTATAGAATAATGTTTATTGTGTCATATTGTGAACAGGATTGGATTTTATGGGTTGCTTGTTTTAGACCTCATCTCTCCGTATGCAGACAGCTAGGCCATTTTGATGATAAAAAGCTTTTCCTCTTGTTTGGAAATGTATTTTGTCTCCATATGACACTGATATAACCTGGGACTGCTTTCCTTCATTGATAGCTGAAAGAGAAAATATTTTCAAACATATGCTGCATTTAAAGCCAATATGCAGAGAACCATTTTCCCTTTGTCAAAGCTAACTTTTACTTAAGTTACACATACAATAATTTTAATACTAAAAAAACCTTCAGAAATACCAAGATTTAAAAGAAGGGCTTCCTACAGGTTTATGACATTGTGCCTAATCTTCAGTGATGTCATGGTGCCGTATGAAACAGTTTCCTGGGGAGAAAAAGTACAGCTAATCAGTTAAACCCATTTAGGAATTAACTTGTGCATCTTATTGTCAGATTAAACTCTGAAGATTGCCAATATTTTTTTGCCAGTGTTAACAGCAGACCCACAATTATTTCATGTGTTTTCCAGACAAAAAAGATCAAAGATATCTCTTTGTAAAATACTGTGGTACATTATTTCTGTTGTAGAAATGCAGGTTGACCTTGGTAGGATCAGACCTTAGTTTTTTCCATGTTTTGCTGAAGGAAAGTCCTTTCTACAAAAATATGCATGCATACTTGTAATATACAATAAACATATAAAATAGGTATATTATATAATGTGCAATATAAAATATATAATGAAAAATACATTATATGACATAAAACATTGTTTCCTGCCTTCTCTATTTCAGACAGTCAAGGAAATGAGTGCTTTTCTCCATTATATACAACCGACCACTTTGCATGTGCTTTTCTCAGTTAAAGAGGGTGCTAAGGACACTGTATAATCAGGAGAGCCTTGTTTGTGTCCTGAACTGGGCAGAGCCTCCACGACTGTCTAATTAGACTTTAAATAAGAGTCACATGTGCACTTACAAAGCAAATCTTGCCATCAGTGCCATGTACCACTCTCTAAGTGTGGAGCCATCTCAGAGACATAAACTGGAGTCCTTTTGGGTGAAACTGTACCAGAAGCTGCACTTCCACCTCTATGGTACATCAGAGCTATTCTAAGAGAAACCTTCCCAAAATTCACATGGCACAGGTGCTGGGTCCTCAGCACCAGCTGTATCACTCCATTCGTCCACTCTACAATGCTACATCATTTGCTAACGCAGACCTAGTTATACTCATTCCCCCAGCTTCCTGACACAATGGGGACATAAGCAAGAAGGACCCTACTACAGTCACAGGCTGGTCCATGTTGACCTGCATGTGCTTGTCTGAGCATAGGGACAATTCAATACAACATTTGACATAAACAACATCCCTGTGGAACAAGGACACCTTGATAGCCAAACTTATTTATGTATGTGGAGGGCTGTATAAATCAGCAGGCTTTGGGGGTAAAAACTGTTTGTCAAGCCTCTGTATAACGTCTGGCACAGGGAGGCCCTGATCCATGACCTAGCCTCTAGGCACAACCACAACACAATAAAAAGAATTTGCCTGGTCAATGGGCAAATAGAAGAGAAAGACAGCTCCTGCCTGCAGACCTTACCTCTGCTAGCAATAAGGGGACAGTTCTTTCATATACAAACAGACAGCTTAGATTTGTTTAGACATCAGGAAATAAACTGAGTATCTAAGTCTGCATGTAGCCCCTCATTAAGTGATTGAATGATCTGAGGTCTTGGTAATGAAATGTTCATGTAGATAGAAGTTTAATGAAGACAAAAACCCAAGACAGAAACAAGCTAACGTTTTTGATATTCTCAACAAACAGTACAGCATGACATTTAAAATATAACTATACCAGAGCCAGCTGGTAGAAGCAGGCATCAGTTCATTAAAGAGGAGACAGCTATACCAGTTTACACCAGATGAAGAACATGTCTGAAGAATATACTTCAGGTATCTGCCTTGGTACCAGCTTTGCCCATCACATGCAACCATCCTGTCTTCCATGCATGCAAACACAGGTTTCATGTATCCAGCATAAAAAATGTGCTCTTTGCAATTTGTATCCCCATACATGAGCACGTGATATTCTTCCTGCCCAAAATGTTTGATCATTCACCCTGTCAAAGCCTTAAATTCTCACTCTTGCAATCATTTCCTGGTAGAACTGGCTCAAGGCTTCTTTGCAGCACAGGCAAAACGGGCATCTGTCATCATGAGATTAAGGATCCAGGGCTCCAGTTGTAGGAAGGGGCAGATGCGCTGGCAGAAAAAACTGGGAAAGCCAGGCTTGCTGCTGCTGCAGCTGCTTGGGTCAGGAGGTGCTAGGAAATGTTCCACCAGCAGTAGCTGCTGAGCCATGATCCCCTTGTTTTCCTGGGGCAACAGAAGCCAAGGGCTTTCCCATCAGGACCAGTACCATGCCTTGCTTAAGATCACTGCCTATGTTGTGTAGTCAGTAAGGCAGTTTCCAATTTAGGGGCACAGCTGAGAAAAATCTGGCTTCAGGAATTTCTTAAAACAGTTTCACAGCCAAAGGCAGCATTTCATGAAACTGCTCCCTGAGATAGGACAACTGTTTATGTTAACCATAAGCATGTAAACATGTAGGCAGAGTTAAAACCAGGTAGATGGGAATTTTGTGATGTAACTCAGTGTTTAGTTGTCCTGGAAGATAAAAGTTGCTTATCCCTCAAAAGACAGTCAGAAGCACAATACATATGAGTTTATTCTTTTTTCTGTACCACTGAAAGTAAGTAATAACTACAAGCACATCATTCTTGTGTCTGGGAAGCCATGCAGCTACAAATCCTCATCTATGCCACACATTTGTGCAGGTCTTATTTCAAAAGGTGGAAAGCAGTCATCCATCTCTCCCTCACTTTAATTTTCCTTACTTTATCATTATGAACTGCTGTTTTATAAATGCTGAGCCAATGCTGTGCTGGAGTGTAAGTGAGGTTTCATTGCCTGATGGACTTCACAGCTAGAACAGATCATCTTGTCTGACAACCTCAGTGACTCAGACCACAGAGTTTAACGCTCTCACCCCTACGTTAATGTGTAGCACACATACAGACCCGCATGAGCAGTGACTCTATGAAACAGGAAAATAGCAAGCTGCCAACTTAGAGTGACTTTTATCAAATATATGCCAAAAGCATGAAGGAGGAAAAAAAATAATATTTTGGAGCAGGATTCACCTCATCTAAACCTTTAAGGTAAACAACAAAAAATTCAGCATCAAGTTGATGCTAGGTCTCTCATCTGCCTGTGCAGTCAATGGGTGAGTACCTCCTCGGTATGAGTCATCCCACTTGCCTAGACTATTTTTCTGGAAAACAGCGAATTAAGCCCTGGGAGAGGTGCCCATCATCTCCATTTCCAGGAGAGAGTGCTTGGGTGACTAAGCCAGGCCAAGCACTTCCTTATTAATATGGCAAATTCAGGTGAGACATATGTCACCTGAAGAAAGAAAACAGATTGAATTTGAAAACAAAAAGGTGAAAGCCCCTATGGGCCTAAGCACAAACAGCTCAACAGCAGGATATGTGAAAGGATGTAGCCTGACTTCTACTGGTCTGCATGAGAGTCCAGCAAGTGGCTGTTTATGAAAGTATGGCTCGGTGAGCATTGTTGATGACCTAAGTAAAAAAGTAAATTTTAGGTTTGCAGAGTGCAGTACAAAGACATGCTCGTAATGTAAGACTGGTGAAACTTTATTTTTTTTTAGTATTCATTTAGTCAGAAGTATTTATGTAAACACCACAGCTCTCTGCATACATTTGTATAAAGTTCTGTACATTACAAAACGTCACAACAAACATCATAATTCGTGCAGGATTAAGCACAGTGAGTGCAGAGCAATAAGGGAATAATATTTATGAGCAGGAAATGCTAGCTTGTAGCAGACTGATATATTTACACCTGTTCACTAAAATGTCACATTTACATATATCTATTTTTTAATTGTATGTGGGCACTGTAGTACTCAGACTTGTTTACACTGACTGGATACAGAGTACTGGCTGCTAGTTTTAAATATAAATGGAAGAATAAATCAAATACAGTTATGAATGTGTGACTGGGAAGACGAGATGATAAAATTCTTAATAGATAATTTCCACAAATTCAGAATTTTAACGTACATCAAAGTACACTGAATTGACTCTTTCAGAACAAGCCCTAGTTAGAATCTTGGTTCTATAGACATCACTGGGAAACTGCTCACTGACATAAGTATGCCCAGGAGATAATATACGAAAATTCAAAGTTAGCACAGTGCTCTCTTTTGCATTCTTCATGAAGTATCCAATGTTGAACAGAAATATTGCATTTTTGCTCCATGCTGGCATAAAGATGCATAAGGGAAAAAGAATCATGGAAGCAGAAAGCAGACCCTTTAGCTACAAGAAAAGGTAATATATGCAGTTGACTTTAACTGCTGTCAAGGGTGCTTATATTTAGATTTTGGTCACGACATTTCAAGTTGTACAGGGTAGGAGATTCTTGTTGGGACAGAGAAGAGATGTAATGGGGATGGAATTTTTAGTCTGGACCCTCAATGTATGCTAAATGACAACTTCACTGTTCCAGGTAGATTCTCCCCTGATGCATTAGAAGGTAAAAGCTTCATGGACTGTCTTCCCCATTCAGCTTCCCACATACTGCTGCTGCTACAAAAAAAAAAGGCAGAATGTGTTTGTGACAATACATTGTATTTGTTGCTAGCATTGTAAGAAGTGCATTCAGAGTAGCAATCCTTTTTTTTTTTTCCAAAAAGCTCTGTTGCTAATCTTTATTTAAAGTAATAATGATTCCTATGCATCTTTAAAAGTTGAAGCCCAATTCATTAGTTTAAAGGAAATACTGAAGTCAGTATAAGGGTTATTTTCATTCCAGGCCATGTTGGTGTGAACATTATCAATTGATCTAGGATTTAAGTGACCTGTCTGGAATGCTTGACAAACAAATTTTTCTCATGAATTATACATATTACTGAAAACCATACTTAATGGGGGACTAGGAAGAGGGCAGGTATTTCCATCACCTAGGGGTGAAAGCCCTGCAAATTAACAACAAGACGGTTCATTGAAGCAGGTAATGGATTGGTCTGTGAAAACAAGAAATCTTTGTGGGAATGAATGTGATTATTCATATAGTCTGTTTGCTAATTATTGCTAGTATGAACATTATTTTAACTGCTTTTAAGAACCTTGGAAATGATGTGACTTGTCAACAGTGTTGTGAAACACTGCTGTAGAGAAGACGTATAACCAGTATGCATTCATTCATTTGAAAACTTTGTGTTTCATCATGGAATCAAAATATGCAGAGCATATTTATTTTTACATAATGAATATGTGTCTAGCTAGCAAGAGGAAAGAACAATAGAGAAAAATAATCTTTAAAAAATAGTGGTATGATGTATCAGCACAGAGCACTCATATCAGAGCTGAATTGAACAGCTACACAGCTAACATGAAGCAAAGTGTATGATGGTCTCACTAGAGAGAATGGGAAAGTGCTAATCCTGCAATGCTTATTCCTGCATTCAAATTTTATGCCTAATAATGCCTAAGCATCTAGGTGGTAAGAGAAATTGGTATTGTTTGGAGAAAGCCTAAAAGATATATCTTCCTTCTATATGGGGTGTGCTATATACTGCAAGCCACTATATACAAGCCATTATCCATTACAGTGATTTCCTTTTTTTTTCTTTTATACCTGTTAACATGCATAAACACCCAGACTTAAGTGGTAACTTTGATGTGTGCATTTTGTGAGGTTCTGCTTCTGTTCTGTCACTGTTTCTTTCAGAAGGCATAACTGTGTTCTTTTTCCATTTTCATTAGCTACTTCCAGCTATTCCAGGAGATTTTAAGTTATGCGGTATCATTCGTTATATTCTCTACTGCCAGTATCACTTGGCTTTTGAAAGGACACTAGATAACTAGTTTTAAAATGAACTATCACTACAGTATCTTCACCGTTTGGCATAGCATCAGTCTTGATTGCTTTACTCCTAGACAGGCATTATTTCCTAGAATTAAAATTTTAAGGCTAGAGTGATATATCTAAAAGCCGTCTATAGCCTCCTGCATAACAGTGGCTTTCAGATGTCATCTAGGGATTTTTCCATTTAAGTTCTGTATATTTCAGTTGTTTCCCTGCATGTGACTTTAAAACTGTGCAGAGTGAGATTTATATGACATGTCATCTGCACGCGAGTTCTGGAGATTCTTCACAAAAAATGGAATGAAAAAGAGATAGTAGATTTTTACCCGCTCTTACAAAAAAAAGTTATCTTTAAGTCTTCCTAAAGCAGATTGGATCACCCAGGTGTTATTTGCATGTATTTATGTCTTCCTATTAAATCTGAAGGAAGTCTGGATGATCTGCTCAGCAGCAGAAGTCCATATAGAAGACACACAAAGTTGAACTAGAGGGCTCACACTCTCAGCTTTGATTTATGGCCTTCAAGTGAAGGGGAATTCTCAAATTGTATCAGTGACTAAATATAGTAGGAGATAAAAATTTACTTCTAATTTCTAATCTGAATCTGACATTTTTTTTTCACTATTGCCACTTCTCTCCACGTTCAGCTTCATTCTTACTCTGCGAAGCTGTGGAATGGTGCTTTCTGTAACTAATGCTGGAATGATGTTCAGATTTACCAAGTAAGGATTTTCATGCATGGTCTCCTGTAAACTCTCAGATTGAAGGAAAATTTTGCCTTCCTGAGACTCTGTGATCAACCTGGATGAATGATAACAATTTTATTCCTTCTTCCCATCCTTCCTAGTTATCACATCAGCTGGTTATATTCATTCATCACAAGTGATAGTAATAGTAAATCAATTGAGGAGCATCTTTATCCTTATTTCTTTGGTGTAATTTCAGGTTGAACATCTTTCAGTACCCATGGCAAGATCATAGTAGAGGTCTGGGGACTTTACACATAAGAAGAAATTACTTTCAGGACAGTGCCTATGACTTGATGAAAAATCATCTGGGAGCATCATTTACCTTAATAAAGTAAAAAAATGGTTCTTGTGGAATAAAAATTCCAGAGATTGACTTTCACCAAAACCAGCCCCTGGAATCAACCGGTATGTGGTATTTGAATGTGGTATTTGAGTGACTTTGAGAGATACAGTTTAAGTAACTTTCTTTGCCAGAAGGCTGGATTCTTTGAATAAGTCATTTGAATTACTAGAAAAAAAGAAAGGCTAAAACAAGCATTCTGTCTTACTTATTAACTTTCCATTATCTCTCAGCTGTGTGTTTTTAATAATTGGTCAGATTTCTTAAATTGTCATAGCAAAATTACTGTATTCAAGAAACTTTAATACATTGGCAGCAGTGGCCATGCAGATCATGTCACAGAAAATATTATATATATTAGGCTTGCTTCAGTGGAAGCAATGGCAAAATAATTTGTAGAAACTATTTATCTATGTATATGTTCCACTTGATTTCAGCTTCACTGAAGGTGTTATTCCAAATTACGATGCTATTTGTCAGTAACTGTTTCACTAGCCAAAGCAGGTTGTTTTTGTATAGATGCTACATTTATTTTGCCTGAGTATATGTCAGTGATGTTATGCTTGTGGAAGCATTGCAGATGCGAGAGAAAATCACATATTTCTGGAAAAAAGTAAATCACAGAAACTTTCTGACAAACATGATGAGGTGAGATGCAATTAAACACCCACACACTTTTCAATGAAAATATTATTGCTACTGATAGTCTTTTAATTATGGACACTTAGATTAGCTATTGTAAACTACCTGCATGATTATTTAGTGTCACATTGATTTAGAGAGCAATCATATTACTTGCCCAATTGTAAGCTTTTTTTGTTTTTCTTCTCCCAAAAGTATTAGAAGTCAAAGAACAGAACACTAAGAGATCCAGCTGACTCGCACTATCCTCCACTGAAAAAAAAGCTTGCTAGCAGAGGGAATTTTTTAAATGTCATTTATTCTGAAAGCCTCATATAAAAGTTCTTACCAGCTTATAAATATCTGGCTTCTCTTCTTAGAGACTGTAGTGACAGGACAAGGGGTAATGGGTTAAGACTTAAACAGGGGAAGTTTAGGTTGGATATAAGAAGGAAATTCTTTCCTGTTAGGGTGGTGAGGCACTGGAATGGGTTGCCCAGGGAGGTTGTGAATGCTCCATCCCTGGCAGTGTTCAAGGCCAGGTTGGACGAGGCCTTGGGTGACATGGTTCAGTGTGAGGTGTCCCTGCCCATTGCAGGGGGGTTGGAACTAGATGATCTTAAGGTCCTGTCCAACCCTAACGATTCTATGATTCTATGATTCTAATGTGCATATAGTAAACTTCAGGTTCACTTTGTCAAAGGTCTTTTTATCATTGATTGCGTAGGCTGCCAAGGTTCCTGCATGCCACTAGCTTTTTAGATAATATTCAGTATTTTCATTGTAATTCTCTGGTTGTAGTCATTCATTTACAAAGCTTATTCGGTATGTGCTAATAATCTTACAGATCATATCCTGCAGGCTGTCTGCTAGAATTTTTGCCAGGAGTTAAAAATCCTAATTAATTAGTAACAAGGACGAAGCTTCCTGAAGGCTTTGAGAACCCTACCCAAATCTTATCTCACCATTCCCACTTTCTTGATTGTTGTGAACCATGTATATTACTCAGCTGACCATACAATGTGTAAATTCAGTCTTCATAACTCATATTAATTCCCGAAGGCCTGCTAATTCAACTTGTAACAGCCAGAGCTTTATATCTTGGGTTGTTAATTTTCTGTTTTCTGAAAAATACAACACTGATGAGAACTTGTTTACATCTCTTCTGTATCTAAGCATAAATGCATTAATACTGCAGCAAAATTATCAATGAACTGTGTAAATACCATAGTATATTCCTTGCCACCATCCACATGGCAACTTTTTACTAAGTAAGTGCCTAATAAGTTTTGAGCCTAGCAACATACACTTAACAGTCACCACTCTAAGAAATGGCCTGGGCAGGCAACCAGCCAGTTTCTGTAACAACTGACAGTTCAGCTCCTCTTAGACATACCAGTCCAATCATTAAGGATCCATAGGTGTACCAATAGAAATCCAGTCCCTCTCCATCTAATGCAGTTGGGCATCATAGCAAAGTACTTTGTCCCACAGCATGTTTCTGAAGACTGCAGGTCCTTTTCTTTATGTGAAAACTATTCCTGGAAGCCACCAGTCAGTTTGAAAAGCCCGGTGCTTGGTTTGCTCTTTGTAATTCCTAAAGCATTGATCAAAGAAAAGCTGTACCCAATTTAAAAGAGAAAAATAAAAGTCTTGATCAGTAAGCAAAGAATCCAGCCCAACTTATAAGGAGCTGGAAGGTGCATCTTGAGATTTCTAAATTCCTTCCACAAAAATAATAAAATATTGATAAGTAGGGCAGGAAAAAATTAGTCTACAAATGATGAAATGTAAAAAGAAAGAAGGAAAATGGAACATTCTGTGATTAAGTTTACAAAGCAGTATGAAAATTATTCTTTGTTAAACAATTCTCTGTCCATGCACTGACCAAAAACCAGGGATTTTCAACTTTACTTTTAGGGAGATCCACTAAGGTAACCAGAAATCATAATTAATGGGCACACCAGTAAGAACTTCAGTGCTGGAATGCTTAGCAACCACACAGATGAAATACATTTACCAAGATCCCTTTTGTGAAAGCAGGTATAATTTTCATATGTACATATGTAGTAGATAGAAAGATCAGCCCCAGCCACACTCACAGTTTATAAGAACTTAATGTCATAGTGGATATTTGCAAACCAATCTAAAGTAAACTCCATCAATGTAATACCATTGCCTTTGTATTTTCTAGTGTGAAGACCCATATTGTATATTCTGCTGAAGTTCCTTCTTCTGTATTTTGCTTCTTTTGCAATCTTCACTTTTCATTCCTGTATTGTTATTCCTGCCTTCACCCTATTTTTTCCATAGTATTTTTTAATCTCTCCTATTTTTCAGACAATCTTCAGCTGAATACTAACTCACTGAGGTTTAGGTTAGACTTAGAAGGCTACAGAGTCAGAGCAGGCTTGATATTAAACAAAATTAATTTCTTTATGAAACTACAATAATAACAAATGAATGCTAAATGAATTATGCAATTGCCTTATCACCACTATATGAATACAAATAAAACTGTTTTCAAAGACAGATCTACATTGAAACCCCAGATTTCCCAGTTGGAGGGGTAAAGAAGTTTAAAAAACAGTGCTAGTGTTGAAAATTGCAGACCAGGCTAGTTTCAGATCATCTAATAAAGTCACTGACTTCTTGTAGCACTCAGAGTCAAAAGAGGAATAAGCAATTCAGTCCACCTGGTCTCCAAAGCTCCTTTAGTTCATCTCTGTACATAGACAGTAGAAAGAACTGCTGAAATTGGGCACCTACAGCATGTGATATGCCTCTGAGTGCTATCACCGCTCTCCTCAGTGCCTCAGCAGGACAGGCAGTCCTGGCTTGTAGTGAACTGCATTGCTTTGACTTTCTTACACTTTGGCAACATGCTAAGCACTTGACACTGCTTTGAAGGGTATGAACGTACGATGGTTTTGGAAGGGTCTTTTACATCTAACTATGAAGTCTCAAGTCAGAAAGATTTATTAAGGTTTTCTCCATAGTTTCTATCACATTGAATTGTAGGTAGGAAATAGGATCACTGTTCTCACAAACAAGAGTGATAATTACTTTGTTAAAGGTCGCCCAGATGGGACACAGATATTCAAAACTGTTTTAAAGTGTAGTGAGAGCTACGATTATCGCCATCACTTTTCCATACTTCCACCATGAGATCTGTGCAGCAAGATACATTCATTGCAACCCTGGTTGAACTCTTCTTGGGCACCACACAACTACGCTTTGTTAGACTTGACTGTTGGATCCCATGTGCTTTAACCCACTTGACCTAAGCAGTCTAGACACCACCATAGCTCCTTCTGCCACACTGCTAAAAAGCAGTGAAAATGATATGTAGTAATTAAGAGATTTTTTTTATAGTGTAGCAGTTCCTGATTATGTCTACCAGGGAGTCATCAACTGCTGTGATAACTCCAGAGATGTTGAATTTCTGCCTTATTTCCCTTTTTCTGCATTTCTTTTGATCCAATCCGATCACCTGGTAATGGTGTCACAGAGGCAGTCAGACTACTTCTAAATTCGTGCAGTTTGGGCTTTTGCTTAACCAGCTGAATAACAGTCCTAGCCTCTAATACTTAGCCCTACTGTCATCACCCTTATTGTCACTATCTGATTAGATTTAGGGAACCGTATGTAGTCAGAGATCCTGCTTTTACTTCTTTGTTATACAACATGGAGAACACCCCCCACCTTTGCAGCTACCTGCATCTTCAGCTGCACAAAATTTTGAAATATGCATTTAAACCTATTAGAAATCTTTGGTTTATTAACAAGATACTTTTTTCCATGGGTATTTTTTTCCCTAAAGTGAACAATTATGAATCGTAATAACTGTATTCCAAGAATGTTTTATTCTGTCAAAATGGAGAGCTCTCCCCCAGGGCCACATTAGTATCTTTTTCTGTCTAGGAATGCAGCTGTTCCAGGGCAGGCTCTGAGTAATGTCTCTAATCGGCAGATATGCAGAGTGCTTAAGCTAATTATGTAATAAGGGAATCACTCCTAAAATTTTATAAACGTTAATATAGACATTTAACTTCAATTTCTTTGAAGTTGAACAGGAAATGAGAATTCTTGTGGTACTAGTACCAAATGCTCATTTTTATACTGAGGTTTTAAAATGTCGGGTATTGCAGATCTAATGCTGTATTCAAGCTGCAAATTACTCTCTTTGGCATTGAAATATTGCTGCAATTAAACCTGCAGTAAAGTATTAAAAGGCAAAAAAAAAAACTCTTGCATCTGATTGCCTTTACACAAAACTGTGTGGTTCTTCATTGATCTTGAAAGATGGCCCCTGAGATCTGAGTTTTAATTTTTCATACACATATATACTCTCTTCCATAGGTCTTGAGTAACCAATTTAAGATTTCTGATTTAAGCAGTTCCACATGAAAGTTAGACCTATGTGAGGCAGCTCCTTTAACACAGTATGCAAACTGCACATCAGAGCCTGTTCATTTGTCTAGGTCCATATCTTTGTTTCTACATTTGTATAACCCAGCAAACCATTCATTTCAATGACAGTCTTTTTTCAGGTATTTGGTAAACAAGACAAATGTATTTTTGACTAGAACAACTGGCTTAGATCAAACACAATCCTCTCCCTACCCCATATTTAACATTTCCCCCATTCAAACTACCCCTGAAAACTGTTAGCATTGTAGACAACCAAGAGCTTCCATGTCCAAAGCAGAAAATTCCTTTGGCAATACTGAAGGACTGACCACTTCCCAAAATGTAAGACATGGTCCTCAAACTAGATAAGCCTTCTGTAATTTAATAATTACTCCACTAATTAATTATTAAAGGAGTCAAAAAAAAAAAAAAGAAAGAAAAAGAAATGCAAAACAAGACTTTTCTCATATGGATGATGACAGAGGTAACAAACAGCCCATGATAGCCATTGAGTATGTTGTTTATTGCACTACTACTGGACATTAAGATAAAATCTACACTTCATTTTGAGGCTGGTACTCAAACCTATGCTCTCTTGCATCCACATTCACTAAACATAATTCCAAATCCAAGTCCAGACTCAAAGTATATGCAACCATGAATAAAACTTCCTTCTTGTTACTAGCTAAAGCAGGCCAAAAGATGCATTTGTCTATAATATGGATAGGCTTGAATGTGCCATTTTCATGTGTCTCAGATGTCCTTGCCATAGGATGCCATTGCTAAGTCCTTTCTAGAATTTCAATACTGCACACCAAAAGGGCGAAAGAGATTAGTTGGCAGCATGACTTTGATTCTGAGAAAACAGTCCTGAGTACTAGATGTCTCACAGCTTGCCAAGAAAGGGATTCTGTTATGGCCACTTGCTAGTTTCCACAATAGTAAGATACAAGCAAAGCCTCAAATATTAAGCAGATGAGTGCTTATTAAATATTAAGCATGTGGTGTTAAGAAAAAGGCATAGAGTGCTACTCTGCCAAAAAGCAAAGTCCCAGGCTCAGCATTTCCAGTTCTATTCACTCCAAACTTCTTTTCTTTCCAGTTTTGAAGAACTCTCTGTAAACAGTTCATCTGCTTGAGGCCATGGTCTGCATTTTTACAAAGCAGAATATTTGATTTACATATTTCAGGAACTATTTTTAGGTTCCTAAGCTTGAAAATGATCTCACAAAAAGGACCAAAATACATGGATCCCCTCTCTAAGACTGAAGCCATAAATCCACAGTCATCATTCTAGATTTCAAATATTATAGCCTATGGAAGAAGCATGGCTATAGCAGCCATTGCAACTTGTCAGTGTCCTGTATAGGCTTGACCAGTTGAGGCTGGACAACTGCGGTACTTCAGTCTTGCTACTGTTAATACCTGAGGCAACTAACCAAAACTTTGGCAAGTGTGATAAATCTATTCTGCATTTCATAAGGAATAAGTCTCTTTCCTAGTTGCAGAAAAAACACTCCCTCCCCACAGATGTCCAACCAAAGAAATAGAGCACAAAAAAGCAAGTTCTGGTTTAGGAGCTTTCTGAGACATAATCTGTCAGAAGCTGGGAGAATAGTTTGAGAAGGCAGTGCTGAATGCTTACCCTAGTTTTTTGCCTAGTAATTCATTCCTTATCTGTATTGGAGACAGGATACTGAGCTAGATGGACTTTTGCAATGGGACAACACAGCAATGCACACTCACTCTTAGCTTTTAAAGGAGCATGAAGACAAAAGCTGTGAACTAAGCCTTATATCTTAAAACAAAGAAAATAAATATGATATTTACGAGCTAGGATGCTGCAGGAACATCTTGTAGCATGGTACATTCTGAACAGGATTTAGCAAGTAGATTTTCAGTTGAGCTGTCAGGACTTGCTCCACTGTCCTGTTAGAATTTCTTCTTGTGCTAACCATCTTGAATTTGCTGTTCAAATACTTGATTGAATTTCTACTTACAGACACAAAAGTTTTCACTGAAAAATTAAATGAAAGCTCTGGAAGGCAACAGAAAGAACAAATGATGGATACTGGCTTGCTGAATTGTTTTGTTTTCCCTGTTATTCCTTGAGATGCTGCAGCTTGTGTTTCAGCTCTAAAAATTACAAACACAGCTGGGTGTACATTCTAAACACAGTAGGATGTTACTGTGGTATTACCACTGACCCAGGTTTAGTCAGAAGTCCTAGGAACTACCAGATGAACAGGATGGAAGAAAACATGCTCATATTCATTGTAGTTATGGAGAGAACACAGGAATGAGAGGGTTTGTGATTGAAGTCCCTCATATTCTGACTTTTTTCTTACAGCAGCAAGGATTCCCATTTCCTAAATCCTAGTGTGGGAAACTAGTGTTTGAGGTTTAAACATCCTTTGCACTGACATGTAACCCTGGAACAGGCACAGCACTGAGGGTCAGCCAGAGGCTCCACTCTCGGAATGATGGCTATGCATGGGTGTATCCATGTTGCTACAACGGGCCAGCACTTATTCCATTTTAGCATACTAGAGAGTATTGCTGGTCTTGTTACTCTCTGTCAAGAAATTCTGGAAGTCCCAAGCTCCAGCGAGTCTGGGCTGATACTTCCCAATCTGTAGCTCCATATTCATATCTGTGGGAGTTATTTCTGAAATATAGACTCATAAGATAAATGCAGCTACTCAGTTTCTTGCTTGGAAACCTGTGCTGTTGCATGTAACAAGTCTGGGATCACTACAGAGTACAGCTTTTGGAACAGCGTCACACTTCTCTCTTGTCAAAAGTGCCCGAGTCCTGCTTTGTCTGAGACATAACAACATATGGGCTCTGCATCACTGATTCTTTCTCCCAGCTCCTTGAATGGATATATACAGATTAACAATAACTCTCATGCCAAAAAAACATGTGTCTCCATAGTAAGTCAGTATCCTTGATATAAGGACATTATTTTTTTCACTCAGAAATCTGCTCTTACCTACTGGAAACTGTAAACTACCTCTGTAACTCCTTTCATTTTGATCAGTAAAGGCCCATGGTATTTCTGCAGTTAATATGGATTTCAACCCTCATTTGATAACTGGTGAGATAATGTGAACTATAGAAAGGTTAAGTGACTCAGCTGAGGTCATGTCATAAGTTAGTGGCAGTCTGTCAAGAAGGGGATTTAGATGTCTTGAATGCTCTTCTTGAATGGCTTCAATACTCAGTATTAAAGCCATTTTGGACCAAAAGTTCTGAGAAACATTATACATGAATCAACACAGCTTTAGGTACACAGTAGGAATATCTTATCTTTCAGTGACATTTCTAAATAGTGTGTTATTGTTTGAACAACAAAGCAAATACAGCAATCTTCCAAAATTGTTGTCTAAATATAGCAGTGACCGAAAACTCCAGTACTGGAGTTGCACTTAAGGAAATTTCAACTCATCAGAAACTAATCAAAATCATATTAAATTTCTTGTATAGGAGACAAAAACAGAAAGAGAAAGCATGTACAAAATATGTTAAGGGTTACAACCTTGGACAAGTTCTTTACACAATCTAGGCCTCTGTTCCATTTCTGCATTACTAAATTAACATGAAATGCCATGAACTTCAAACGATAATGTCAATCGTCCTTAGCAATTTCTTTTATCAAAAAATAAGCCTTTATGGATTTCATATGTTGACTAAGCCAAAGGCATGGTCAGCACAGAAATGTTTACAGATGACAAAACTCTTGCTTTTAAAAAAAAAAAGGATCAAAGGGAGGTTGAGAATATACAAACCCTGGTGGTTAATACACACTCATGCAAACAAATAAATAAACTAGCATGATGTTTGCGTATGGCCAAACTATCTGTGCAACTGACTGAAGCTCTGCTATCAGACCATCTTTCTTTTGAAACCCTCAGTTTGAGCCCCCTCCCCACCAGGACAGGACTCCTTAGATAAGGTTCTGTCAATATCCTCACTACCAGCTCCGGTTTTTAGGGATTTATAACTTGGCTGTAAAACTTCATCTGAGGGTTAGGCTCGGCAGACAAGGTCTCAGCCTGACAGCGGTGTTTTTATTACATTATTTTAAAATGAAGTGACTCTTTTTAACCTTAAGGAAGATGCAAGATGCATGTAAGTTAACCAGTTTCAGGAGGTATTTGGCTGCTGTTATAACTCAAAACACAGCGTTGGGGTTTTATTTCTTTTTTTTACCTCCTTGAAGAGTGTGTGTTCTCCCATAGAAGTTTCATAAAAGATGCCACACTGGCAATTATGGGCCCAGAACTATGTGAATACCCACACACAACCCTCATATAGGCAAAAATGTTTTATAAAAATCAGAACAATTAGATCTCACGCATTTAGCTATAGCAAAGAAAATCAAACTGAATTCACACTGAAAGGACTCATAGTTGACCTCTGAAGAAGCACCTGTGGAAAAGCTGTTTGAAGTCCTGGTCAAGAGTGAAAAGTAGTGGACAAATAGATGGATATATAGGCTAAGATCTACTCAGCAAAAAGGTGTTCACTATCCCACAAAGAGATACTAGCATAGAACCTAGGAATTGGGCAAAGCATGAGTCAAGCATGACACTCAAAGGGAAGGTCATATTGCCTGTACGTATGTATTTCATATTCAAGCTGCCTCTGTGGAAGGACTCCAGCAAGCTTTATTATTTCTCTTATGAGAGCAACTGATGGGTTATTAAAATAGTCTACATCCTTAATTATTTCTAGTAATGGGTTGAATCTGGAGATCCCTATTTAACACGAGTTTCCTGTGACTTGGTTTGGTTTTGTTGCTTGGTTGTTTTGGGCTTTTTTGTTTAATCTACATTGTCGCGGTTTTGGGTGTCTGGAATGGCACATTGTCAATTAACCTCATTTTTTACCAGAGGGTGGTAGACTCTGGCTGATAAATCAGGTGCTTCTGTAGTGCATTAAGTCAAGTGCGTACAAATTGAGATACATTCCTCAATTTCTTCTGAAAACATAGCTGTGAAGGGTCAGTCAGTACGGAGCACTCTGTGGCCACTTGGGCACAGACTTCAGAACCTGCAGTCAACATGTGAACGAAGGAATTCTCTGCTAAAAAAGAAATGCAATCTGTTTAAATTATACAATTAAAGAAGAAAGGGAGTGCTTTACATCATGTATCCTGGCTTTCTGCATAAGACCAAGGGCATCACTTATGCAAGCCTTTTTTGCTCTAAGCTGACACTAGAAGTTTACATGGACACAATGGTGAAGGCTGCTGCAAGGCTATGTTGAATTAGAGCATCTGGTTGGCCTGGACTACAGGAGAGAGGGAAGGAGACAGATTGCCAAAAATTTGGTTTAACAAAAATCAGTACAGATTAGACACAGCAAGTGGACGTTCACTGCCTGTTAGAGCCTCTTCTTTTGTAAGAATAAAACTTATCAAGGCAGGAAAATAAAAGCCAACTGGTAATTTAAGGATGGTGAGTAGGCATTGACTGTTCCAGCACCTGAACTTTAAACACAGACTTTAACATAGACATCAAGTGAAGCTAATAGGACCCAGGTTCAGATCAAATGAAAGGAGTATGTTCTTCCTCAGAAATGCTTTACAAAAGGATGTTTGGGAATCCAAAGCTCTTCACAGTTTTAATTGGGAAATTGAGCAAGCACCTGGAAGGAAAAGGCTTTGAAGACTGCTAAGTAGACAAACACCAGGACCAGGAAGTCTTCTGAACAGAAAATAACAGGAAGCACATCAAATGAATATACATACCAGTCCTGCCTTTCCCCTCCATCCCTTCAGCATCCTCTTATGACTGCTGATAAGCAAAATTTTGGGCTACATAGATCCTTTGTCTGAGACAACATGGCCATCCCTATGCATATATAAACATGCAACCCTTCCACAGGGCTTTACAAAAATTCAGGATCTGGTGTTGCAGCACAGTACAGCCATGTTGAAAAATTTAATACAACTAAATCATTTACAGCTGTCTCTGCAACACTTACATGTTTTGGGGTAGGCAGATTTTCATATCTGATGAATACAGGTTCAATATTGATGGCATGTGCCAACCTGTCAGCACTGTTTCAACACCATTAGCTCCTTCCAACCCCTTTCTGAACATCTGAGAATATCACAGACTTCACATTTTCAAGAAGGCAGAGGTCAGAAAGAAGGAGATAAAATGATAAAAGTTCTGCCTGTGTTCCCATGTTCATATGAGTGTCTTGGACACTTCCATAGTGCGTGCCAAGGCATGAGTGAAATACATACCATATGTACCTTTCCATCCCCAGACTTGCATAGCTCCCAGTATAGACAGCCACATCTTTTCCTAAGGAGTAAGTACAGGCACTAACACCCAAGTATCTTGCAAACTGAGTAGGAATTTTCAGCCAGCCCTGAAATTACCCATAGACCTAAAAACTGGGGTTAGCAATTGGTAAGTATCTTCAAATGTGACAAAAATATCACATCTCAGTAACTGCTCACCTTCCTATGCCAGATTAAAAATACCAGTATCTTAAATCTCACTAGTGGTAGATGCACAAGTATCAATGTCCTGATTTGTCCACAACAATCTATAAGGAGAGAGAAAAAAGAAAAATGCAAGAGACCTTAGTAAAAAAGATAGAAATAGCAACAATGATTGTGTGGAAAAGAGGGAAACATATTTGAATGAAGAAAATTTCTGTCTGCTGGAGGGTGACAAAAGGGGAAGAGGAGCTGAAAATAAACAGAGCAGCTTGGGCAGTACACTGTGGTGTGTACGTTATTAACCCAGTGTGAGAAATAATGAAGAACTGTTTTATGAAGGAAGAGATGGAGAGAAGCCTAGATCATAACAGGATAATAGAAAAAGAGAAGAAAATAAGTGGCTATCATTTTCAGGAACTATGGAAAATGGAGGGGGAAATCTTGTGGGATGGATGAGGCACTTTATGACAGCCAGGTATAAGCAGAATACAGTTTATTCTCCCTGTAGTGGAAACTTATGTGAATGTTTGCCCTGAGCCTGCCCAGAAATAGAGCATGTGATGTTTTAGTTTACTACAATTGTGCTGAAAAGACTGTGGGGTGGGGAAGTCATGGCAACTTCTGCACTGTTTAGAGCCTTGTAATCTGCTGGGGATGCAAACTACCTCTTCAAGAAGGACAAGGATGCAGTGTGATATCGTGTGACACATGAGAGCCCTCAGTGTCAGCTGACTGCTTGCAAGAGCAGCTCTAAATTATGGCAGCCCTGTTAGAAAGACTATTGTATTGTCCTTGAAACGAGTCGTGTAAATATCAGCTATAGCAGCTGCATCATACATAGGCACCCATAGCCTGCTCTGCCATGTGCTCTGGGTTTGCCCTTGGACGCAATGAAGCTTTTTGCAAAACTGACAATGATTTCAGAAGCCACAAGATCAGGTTCTGTGATTTCTAAGTAGCAGCAGAATAGACACCCCAAGAAGACAAGTATGACAACAAGCTGACTGCCTGAGACATGCCGTTGGCAAGGGTTTTACACAACCAGACTGCCCAGCTTCTTAGGAATAGTGCCATGATTTTGAGCCTGCCACGTGCACCAAAGGACCATCCTAATCACTTTCCATGTTTTTACCTCTTTTTTTCATCCTTTGTTATAGTGGCCAGGAGAAGCATACACAAGCAAGAAACATTTAAAATCACAGAAAACCTCACATATAGAAATTCTAGTCCTCATACTAAACACAATAAATATGTCTCAAAATGGTCCATGATGTGTGGATAATTTAGCAGCTATACTGTAAGGAATCAAATTAATGCTTAAGTGCCTATATCCAAAAAGAAAGCACGTGCTGGAAGAAAGCAAAAATGGAAATGTATCTATATTAACATTTTCTCTACTGGTAGGGCAGGTATTTCTAATGTGCCTTTTTTTCTTCCTATTAAAAAACTAAAGGCAGTGTAGTTTGTAGTAGAGGGATAACAGAGTCAAACCTGTTCCAGTGAAGGAATCTGCTGGACATATTTGTTGTCTGTGACACTGCTGCTTTCTCTTGTCCTGCTCACTCAACAGTGAGTTGAATAACTCAACACTGTCTGAGATCAGTGGTTTCAAGAATGCTGTTGTCATGAAAAAGCAGATGTATGTTAGTCTACAGACCAGAACTTCTCAGTCTCATCTAAAAACATACTGAGCCTGTTACACCCCCTGAATGGGACATTGGTAGCACATTGGAGGCCCTGATCCTCAAGTTCACTGCTCAAGTTCACCATTAACCATGTTTTCAATGGACAACAACTTTTCCTTTTCTCAGTGCCCATCATGAACCTCAAAACCTCCTTACACTACTTTTTCTCTCCCTCCAGCGGTCAAGCACTGAGGGGCTGTAGAACTACGCTGAATACTAAACAATGGACTGTGTGTCTAAATAATGCTGGCTTAGCTCTGTCCTTTGGCAAAAGACAGTCTCTGAGGATAGGAGCTCCATAAGCATTTGTGTAAAATACTTACTACGATTTTAATTGTTATTCTGACAAGAAATGTTATTAAATAAACTATGAGACAGATCTGTGATTATAAATAAATAAATAAATAAATATAATAGGGGATAAAGAGAAGGAAACGGAACTTGAGGGAGAGGGGGAATCTTTCCCATGTGAATCTTCAGGAGGCTAAGACCTCAGGGCTTACCACTGTACGTACAGGAGGTAAGCTTAGGCAGAGTGCCAGTAATTGTGCTAGCCTCGTTCATTTCCAGACCAAACTTAAAGCACACTGGCAGTACTAGCTGCTTTTGATGAAGCAGAGTCCCTGTGATCATTCAGTCTCCTGTGCAAAGTCACATGCAGATGCTGCTTTCGAGCATAGATTTTAACATATAAAACGAAAAACAGCAGCGTGTCTGCCAGAGCATTGCCTTCTAGGTTTTGACTAGACAGTGCCATCTGAGCTTGATCTGGTCAGCAGCACAAAATCCTTTGAAGATACGAAAAAATGGGTTGAGGTTTTCTGTTAGGAGACCATTTGTGGAACTATTGTTGGTTGTATTGTGCTAAGGTGAAAGGATTCTAAGACAAGAATAACTGTTACATAAACACTGATTTACTTGTGACAGGTTAAAGACCAATAAGCTTGAATCTCCTAATTCCAGGAAAACTTAAGAGTAACACCAAAGTCAATGAACGTCCATCAGGAAAACAGAAGTTTGACTAAGAAGGGAATTAAGTTTAATGAGAAACTCCACAGTCTTATTTAAATGTTATTATTTCCACTGTTTTTATTCATCAATAGTATCAGCAATAGATAAAAGAATGGAGCTTGCATAGTTCCAAGAGCTATTCTCTGCTGAACACATAATAAAGGTTTTCAGGAACAAAAAAAAAAGGTACTGAAAAGTAATTCTCACTCCATCAGTAATGAAAAAAGCAAGATGTCTTTGAAAAACTGCACAGAAGCCACACTGTATAGGTTAATGTGTTAAGACACTTTGATTCACTGCCCACCTGTGTTCACTGGAGCTTGTTAACTGCTTTATTTTTATCATATGTTAGCTGTCAGTCTAGCATCCATCTATCCTTCATTTCACCTGGCATTTCTCCAAGATGAGAACTAGTCAAAATATGTTTCTACTATTCAAAATTTTGCTTTCCTGGAAATGCACAAAACCACAACAATGCAAGGTCTGCAGAGGAAATAAAAAGGGAATAGAGCATTTTCTAGCTCCACTGAAGTCTATTTCTACTCTCTGATTCCATTTACTACTTATGTCTATTATCTTCTCTTTTTGTGTGTTTAACTCCCACTGACATTAACGGGAGGCCTGGACATGTAAGGAGAGAGGACAATCAAACCTTAAAATGCGTTCTTACTTCGACAGCTGAATCCCTGGGTCCAGGAAATTCTACATTTTATGTCAACATGTTCCAACATATTTGATTGTCTCGTGATACTCTATTCCATTTTTAAAACCAGCATTTATCTGTCTTCTTCCTGTAACGTACAAACAGATCTCTTGCATCTGATAATGTTATATACTGCAGAAATATACAAAAACTGATGTGTCGTAGAAGCTTTACTGCAAAAAATTTTGTTTCTTAAACCAAACCTTCTCCCTGACATTAAAGACCCTATTTTAATGGTGGGGGGTGGAAAGAAATGCAGTAAGTTTACTGAGGATATTGGTGGGAATAAAGGTTACAGAGGTAATTTCTCAATTTAAGAATAACCGTTCGGTCCAAAATAGACCAAAACCAAGCAATGCTGCAGTCATCTCTCCAGCAAAGGACAGTTGACATATAAGTTGTATGTCAGACTTCCAGCAGGGCCTCCGCTTATGTAGGAATGCTCAGGAAGTGTGTTTTTCGTTGAGATTGTAACACGAACCAAACTCAGGGTCATTTTTGTCTCCTTTTTCACTAATCATGGCACCAGTATTTTTGGTTCCTCTAACAAAGAGAGAAAAAGGTGTGCTCTTGTTTTCTTATTGAGGGCTTGGAGGGTTGGGGAAACCAGGATGCTCTCACTTGGTTTTGCTAAAGGAAAATGATGGCACTCTGCACCCAGCAGATCACTTTCCCATGCTTATGCTGTTAATGTCGACATATGTTAGTACCACAATAACTTCAATAGCAAAAAACAAAGATCTGATTTTTTGTTTCAGATTCACATCTGTGAATCTGCTGGAGCAGGGGCAGAGTGTGACCAGTCCTCCTCTGAGGAAGAAGGAGAAGCAGAGATGAGTGATGAACTGACCATAGTGTCTACTCCTTGCTCCCCTGCGCCATTGTAGGTGAGGAGGGAGAGAATCTGGGAGTAAAGTCAAGCTTGGGAAGAAGTTAAGACTGTGGGAGGAAAGGTGTTTTAACATTTGATTTCTCATTATCCTGCTCAGATTTGGATCGGCAATATATTAAACTAATTTCCCCAAGTCAAGTCTGGTTTGCCTGTGACGGTAATGGGTGAGTGATCTCTCCCTGTCCTTATCTCGACCCACAAGCCATGAGTCATATTTTGTCTCCCCCTCCCAGTTGAGGAGAGGAAGTGTTTGACCAGCTCTGTGGGCACTTGGGTCAACCCACTACAGCTAGACACCAAAACCACAGGGACAATCCTGACTAAATACTGCGTGCTGACACTTTTGAGCTACACCTCTCCAGTGCTTGCTAGAACTGCAGGCCCACATCATCACCCCAGATTAATACAGATTATTATAATAAAATATAATAACCTGCAATAATCAGAAGAAGAAAACAATTTGGGGCAAAGGGTATGTAATGGAAGAGAGATGGCTTTGGTTAATTTTCATTTACAGTGCCAGTATGAGCTATGCTACTGCTCCATTGCAAGACTTCTTGCAGTGATACCCACATTAAAGTCTGCTAGCAACAGAGCATATGTATTCAAAGATACCATAATGGATAAATAAAGAGTTTAAAACTGGATGGAAGTTTAGAGACTGGTTTCTCCTCACCAAACGGAATGACTTAGAGCTCCAGATTGAGACCAATTTGGGCAGGTCCAGATGAGTATTTTAATTTGGCTCAGGGGTGTACTTCGGTAGCAGTTGTCCATGCTTTGTGAGCTTTGGTTTGCATTGTGGAGCACTGCGGTTTCTTTTCTGAGGACAATAAACTGAAATCCCTGCAGCCCAGAAAGCCTACCGTACCCTGGGCTGCATCAAAAGGAACGTGACCAGCAGGTCGAAGGAGGTGATCCTGCCACTCTACTCTGCTCTTGTGAGACCTCACCTGGAGTATTGTGGTCAGTTCTGGTGTCCTCAACATAAAAAGGACATGGAACTGTTGGAACAAGTGCAGAGAGGGGCCATGAGGATGATCAGGGGACTGGAGCACCTCCCGTATGAAGACAGGCTGAGGAAGTTGGGGCTGTTCAGCATGGAGAAGAGAAGGCTGTGTGGAGACCTCATAGCAGCCTTCCTGTATCTGAAGGGGCCTATAGGGATGCTGGGGAGGGACTCTTCATTAGGGACTGTAGTGATAGGACAAGGGGTAAGGGGTTAAAACTTAAACAAGGGAAGTTTAGATTGGATATAAGAAGGAAATTCTTTCCTGTTAGGGTGGTGAGGCACTGGAATGGGTTGCCCAGGAAGGTTGTGAATGCTCCATCCCTGGCAGTGTTCAAGACCAGGTTGGACGAGGCCTTGGGTGATATGATTTAGCGTAAGGTGTCCCTGCCCATGCAGGGGGGTTGGAACTAGATGATCTTAAGGTCCTTTCCAACCCTAACTATTCTATGATTCTATGATTGTAAGTGGTCTGGGAGTGCACTTGACGCACACCAACAGCAACTGGACATTCAGCCTGTGCAAGTTACTCTGAGGTAAAAATAAAAATTTATATATGACGGAAATCAGGTCCTCAGCACCAACTGTTTGGCTGCACACATTTGTCCCTATCTGTGTGCACTACCTGCTGTCCAAAGTCTACACTAATAAGAATACCTTTTACGTGACAAAATTATGTGCAACCTGAATCACGATGAATATGATTCTTACTGTAAGTACCCTGGAGATTTTTCAAGGTTTTGCATTTCGTTTCCCTATTCAATGTTTTATATAATAAGAAGATTCTGTTGCAAAATTAAATAGATACATAAAAATATATTTTGCCAGGATAAATTTTCCTCCCTTCTTTGTGGTATTCCTGTACACACTCACTCTCGAAAAACATGAAGCTTGCAGTACCCTCTTCCTGAATATGGCAGCATTTATCTGAGTCTCCCTGCATCGTTAACAGATTTCTGTTTACTTCTGTCAAGAAGAAAAATATTAGCTTCACTTGACCAACTGGAAATTAAAACACCATTGAGTTTATATGATTCACTTGAGATTACATATATTATAATTGTCTGAAGCAGGCATTGCATCTCAGTTTCCCTAACGTTCATCTGATGTCCTGTCCTCTAAATCAGCCTTCAGATTCATGGTTCCTTTCACATTTGTGGGAGCTGTATTTTCTCAATAATTCAGATTTGTTGCTTCCAAAGCCTGTCATGCTGTGCTGGAATCAATTAGAGTGGACCTTCAGTTTGCTGATAATAATGGGAATCAACACCAGCACAAATATACATGCTGAAGAGTCACCATGCTGGATTGGGACCAGGAAAAGCAGGCATTTGTTTGTTTTGCTGTGGAAGAGTTTTGGTTGGCAGAGGGAGCAGTGAATTTGGAAGTCATAAGAACTGAAATACAACCAATGGGCGCCCTTGAATGCTAGACTTGTCCTAGAAGAAGCACTGTGCTTTACAGTGGCAGTAATGCAAGCCTGTGTTTAGCTGTGTGAGCGCTGTACATAAAACATTAACAGTCAGCCTAAGAGGGTGCCTTATGCTGCTGTTCCTTTAGCTCTCTAAAGCCAGTATAAACAGGTGAGATTATGCTTTTTGTGGTAAAGAATATGCATCTATATCAAGGTGAACTGAGACCACCACATTCATTCCCTATTGTATTTCTTGTCAATTTTTAGCCTGCATGTCAGGTTTTGCTTGTATAAAGCCCTGCTAGTGTGACAGTGAACATATGCTGTTAGTGTGCAATAATTGTCCTTTAGCTCCTTATTGGCTGGATTTATTACCTAAAGTAATCATGCTGCAACAGAGGAAAAAGTAAATAAAATGTTTATGATCATGGCAAATCTTTTTTCTCCTTTAAATATTGAAAGGGTTGAATGATCTCAATGGCAAAAAATGACCTTAAAATGTGTGTGTGTGTGTTTACTTTGGCTTGGCCAACTTGATATGATTTTCACCATAAGCTTTCTCTGCAGCCAAAAATCACATCACATGAGCCAAAGCAGATAACAAACACATATACTTCTGAGGTCATCATTGCCTTAATTATTGAACAGGTCTCTGCACCTCTTCTGGGCATGCACTGGAATGGGAGCTTGCCAATTGCATCTCTTTTTCCAGCTCATACTATACATAAACGCAAATGCATATATTACAGCACTGTAAATGTAGTGAAATAGTGGGTGCTACTTCTTAAGATTTGTTATACTTCTTCACCAATGAAATATAAACAGCAAATGCACCATTTTTCCTCCTTGACCAAAAACTGGCGTATCCTCAGGGCAATCCAAACTTTGACTTATCAGACATCACAGAGAAAACAAGGAAGGTTTGGGGTTTATCGTTAACATCTGTAAATAAGAACATGAAGGTCTCAAGCCTGTTTTGGAAAGAAGCACCTTAGATGCTTAAATGTGCATCTGATTTTTGAAAATTGTATTTCCAGTACATGTGATGTAGGAAACAGCTGAAAATTGACTGACAATAGAATTAACGTGTTTGGTTTCTGAGCAGGCTGCTCCAGCAGGATGCTGAATTATGCTCCTAACTAACTGGTAAGAAGACCAGTGAGAATTTTTTTCAGATTGCTGACAACTAAAAGTTGTGTGTGGAAAATTTTGTATCAACCCAAAACAATTTTCAGACTCTTAACAGTTGTTATTTTTTGACCTCACAGTTTTTTCTGTTCTATTTGACCTGAAAACAGAAAGGCTTTTTTTCAGCATGATAAATTCCATAATTTGAGGGGTTTTAATCATCCTTAATGAAATGTTTGCAATTCTTTTCAATGAAACAATCATATGGAAATGGACAATCTGACCATTGGACTTAAAAAATATTGCAGTTAAATACACTGGCTTTTTCTAACCCTTTCTTTTGTTTAAACCCTTGCTCTGAGTTTAGGATTAGTTTAGTCAGACCCTGAGCATTTGCTGCATCTCAGATCAAACAAAACATTGTTCAAAATATGTTCTCCCAGTCCCAGTTTTGAGGGTAAATAGCCCTACTGACATCAATGGCATTAATCACATGTTAAACCAGGGTGCACTCCAGCCTGTTCTTCCAAACATGTGTGAACCATATTTGTTTTACTCATCTGACAGTAGGAGACAATCAAAACTTCCAGGCATTAGGTGCTGTGTGTTAATTAAATGTATACTGACCCATAGCCTGGATTACATTTCAAGACTACTCTTCAGCTCCTTTTTGGAGGAACAGACCTGCCAGCATGTCTGTAGCCCAGGACTGTCCACAAACATGACTGTATTTTTCTGTCATTTGGCTGCCTAGCGGAAATGCTCTGCCCACTCCTCTGGGGAGCAAGCTAGCACAAATGCACTTTAACTTTTGTGGTTCCCATGTGAAGCCTGCAACTGACCCTCCTCCCCTGAAAAACTATAAAAGAGTTAGACAACAGGCTTAAAATAAAAGACTAATGAATACCCAGAATGTCACACCTGCAGCACTTGTGAATTATTGGTCTCTTAAACTTCTGTAACCCAGCACTGTCAGTGACACCCTTTATTTACCCTTAAGGCGCTTGGCAGCTGCTTAAATGGCTGTCTATGGCAGTTTGGTGGAAACAATAATAATACATTATAAATCAATGAAAATGAAGTTTTTGCAGTGATAATCTGATAGAGATTTGCTAACATTTATATGAAATTCAATTCTGTTTGATTGCATCAGCATATGTTTCATTTCTTCCAGCACTATTGATTTTGAAGGTTCTTTACCTATGTCTAAATTATTTCTGTTACAACTTTGCATTACTGTTTGGAAATAACCTAAATCAACTGAAATCATTTATTTGAGTTTTAGCTTTTTTAAAATGTGGTTACTTGAGTTAATGTAATCTTACTTGTGTTTTTCAGTAGACAAAAGCTATTAAAACTCCAAAATCTTCTATATCATTTATCTGCTAAAATCCCTCTGTAATTAAGTGTGTTGTTATCTCTGGCAAAACTCCTGAAGTACAGGGGAAAAAAAGAAATAGAATATGAGCATAACTTTGCATTGCCTAGAGTATTCATACCAATGAATAAACCCAAGTTTCTTGTGTTGAAATGGATGCTGTTAATGCAGTTAGAGCAGTGATTACTTAATATGCGCAGGCAAGTAACTGTGTCTGTGTATGTATTCAGGTACTGTGTGTACAACAGTGATAATAACCGTGTCATCACATCCTCTCAAAGAAAAGAGGTATTGTTGCTATTCCATTAATCTACTATAAAAATGAAGGCACAAAATCTTCTGAAATTAGATACTTTAAATGACTATAAAAGTGTATATAAATAAATGACCTAATTTTGAGACGTACTGGATGCTGTATTCCATCTTCAGCTTTGGCTTGTATTTTGGGTTTGAGCATGCAGAGCATAACATATGCACATTGTCTGGGCATAGACTAGGTAGCTTATACTTCCTATTTTTTGTATGTATGACATCACTTCTACCAAAATTTCACTATGGCTTTTGCATGGGTGTAGCATTTGTGGCACAAGTGCCCCTTGGACATAAGCTGGGATGAGAGACCTTAATGAAATTACTTAAAGTAACACAAATTTAGCAGAAACTTCTTTGGAAAAAATAGATCCTGGCATGAACAAACCATTCTGCTTCAGCTCTGTCAGAATGAATTGAGGGGGGGAGGAGGGCGTATATTTTAATTATTTGGTTTTAATTTCTTTTCTTTTTCCTTAAAAATGTCAAAATAGAACTTTCAATGCAAAAATTTAAAATCTAATTCATTTGAAAAGAATAATAATAACAAAAATGTTGATCAAAGTACTGATGCTTCATTCTTAACTAGAAACCCTGGTAAAATGGTAGAATCATGTAATCTTTCAAGAAAAAGAATTTCTGCCTACCATGCAGGTCAAAAAAATGTCCAGCCTATAACTTCCTGGTAAAGCAGTAGTAGTTGCTGTACATACCCTTTGGACATTCTGAATGCCTTTTAGCATTTCTAACACTCATGGTATTTCCCTTCCTTGGCACCCCTGTCACCACTGTAGCAATATACACACACCTATCAAGGTCAGCGCATCTTTCCTGTGGAAGGCACAGCCACAAGAGCTGTCTTTTCCGTAAAAAAACAGAATAAATCCTGTATAAGCATGCAAGAGAAGAGACAGACACCTCATTGAAACCACTGAAACTGTTCTCTTGCTGTAATACCGTGGCCGTGGTTGCAGCTGCATGGTCCGTGAGCAGGAGGAATGACTGGCTCACTGGACAGAGCCTTGGGTGACATGGTTTAGTGTGAGGTGTCCCTGCCCCTGCCAGGGGGGTTGGAACTTGATAATCTTAAGGTCCTTTCCAACCCTAACTATTCTATGATTATATGATCAGAAGCAGGACAAACCAGTGCAGTTTCCATCAGCTTAGCTTGCTGATGCCTTTGGCTACTCCTGCTCTGTATACACAAAATTAGATACTCAACACAGAAAGAGACTTTCTCCTATGTTGGACAGTAGCAGTTAAGGATACTTACTTAATGCTTTTACATTGTAGAGATGTAAAAGCTACATGCATGAGAAACTGAGGAAACAAATGCAAACAATTCCCAATCTGTGCCAATCTTCCCCTTGGTACTCGTGTAAAACCAGCAATTTTCCTGCAATTCTAAGTTCATGTGGTTTCTGTCATTGGCATAAATTTTTTTTCCACCCACCTTGTTGCTTTGAACTGTGATATTTTTTAATGAGTACATAAATAACCCATATTAATGAACTTCAGCAAAAAGAAGAAAAATTCAAAATGACTCATACACCAGTGATACGAAAAAATTAATTTTCCTCCCCTCACCCCAAATTCCAGCAGTATCAAAAAAAAAAAAAATAGAGTATCAAATTAAAATTGACTGTTTAGTGCTGAATTTCATGGTTGTTCATGCTGCAGCCTTTACATCACAATTGTGAGAAGAAATCAAATTATTAACTGTGTTTACATTATCCCACTGGTTCAGTCAGGGTTTGGTTTTTTTTTTGTTTACCACTTATTTGAAAATAAAACCTATTTTGTGAATATTCATTGCAAAGTTGGATAAGGAAACTCCCTTAAGTGAGTTATAGAGTTTTTACTGTTTGCCGTTCTGGGATCAGTCACAAATGTCATACAGTATTTTTATGACTGACTGACTGAAGTTGTTTGAGTACAAAACAAGAGCAGGCAAAGGGAGCTACAAGCAGTGGGAATTCTCTCTTGCAAGCAATCTCTTGCTCACAAACAAATTGCATTATTAATGTCAGAGGATATATCCTGCAAGGAGCTGAGCCTGCCTGCTGCAACCTGAGGGTCCTCTGCACCCCAGAAGATGCTCAGATAACTGTGAGTATTCAGCTTCCTACAGCACAGACCCTCACCAGAGCAGCCAGTGTTATACCCTTGCACAACCATTACCCCTTAAGTTATGAAAGATAACAAAAACTTAAGGTGATAGATATTCTATACCAGGCAACCTTTCAGAATTTAAATGGAAATTAATTAATCTTTCATGTTTTAATGCTAGAAGAAAAAGAGGCTAAATGACAGTTTTTACATTTAAAATGTGAAGTTACAGGTAATTGGATGTTATTACTGGGATATTAAATTTTCTAACTGCAGTTTACTTTGCTGTATTTTCTAACTTCTGAGATGTTCTCTGTTTGGAAAGTGAAAACATGAAAAGAAAATTTCCCGTTATCAGTCAGTTTGATTTCCTGCCTCTCACTGATATGATATTTACAATGCTAAATTATAAACAACCTTTCCTTATGTTAGAAATTGATCCAGTGGGATCTTGCTTCTGTTTTGTGGTTTTGGGGAGGGTTTGGTGGTTGGTTTGTTGTTTTTTGCTTTGGGGTTTTATTTAAGAAATAAAAAACTGTGTCTACCCAGTCTAAATTTGGTCCACATTTGAGCTATCACAGTCCTTTGTGGGTGTAATTTTTAGCACAGAATTCATTGCCAACACTAGCCGAGACAGCAGCGATACATCCTTACACTTCAATTGTGGTACCATTGGTCAAATTATATTTCTTGCAATAGTGAATTTCTGGGGCATAATCTGTCTACAGGAAGATGCAAAAGAAAAAAAGAAGTGCTTGCTTTGCACTGATGTTTTTGCCAGATTCACTGGAGATGCTCTGAAGTTAAAACCAAATGACACAACTTCTCTATTTACAGCAAGCAAAAAGTTTGATTGAAGCAATGAAAAAATTTGTGCTACTAAGCAAAAAGAATCAGAAAAGCCTGTTAATAGCCTACTTCTCCTCAGATATCCTTATCTGACATTTTATTTTCACGTCCTTGACAGAACTGGACAAGAGGCACTACAGAGTCCTGCTGGGGTCACCACATTCATGGCCCAGCCTGTTAGGGCTATGCAGGAATAAGGTCTTCTTCTCATGAAGAAATAGGTAGAGCAAGTCCTGGAGCCACTCTCTGTCCATTTCCCCAGTATGACAAGTATGACATGCTATCTCCTCCCCACCCCCAAAGGGAATTCACAAAATTGGACTACCCACATTTCCCCTGCTTTGTACTTCCCTTGGAAAAAGGAACTTTTCCACTAAAAAGATGCTTTGAAGGCAAATTGCTCCCATGTAAACTGGTAAACGGTGTAAGGTAGATTAACAGACAACAAGATTTTAATCAGTAATAGCTATTACATAGAAAAACAACAGCTTTTTAAGGGACTTCAGGAAATCTATTTCTGAGTCGGGAGTGCTCACACCAACAAGGCTGCAGTTACTCGCTGTATTCCTGTGAGGCCATTTTCCCTATGAGCCACCAGTGGTAAGTAACTGCCCTGGTTTAACAAACAGGCTTTGGGTGTTCGGGACATTACAGAAACTACCCTTTGCAGCAACTGTGCTACAAAGCTCCAGGATGAAAGCTGAGAGACAAAACAATTTTGTGGGATAGAATCACACCTCCCTTTGGAAGTCACTATCCATCTAAAGTCAAGAGAAAGTGTCATTAACGTTTCCTGTAAGATTTCGTCTCTGAACACAAAAATAGGCATTTACCAGTGAATGACATAATCTACCTCTCATATATGCTTTTTGGGATCACAAAATCTGCCCAGCCCAGATCCGTGCTTTGGCGACCACATGTGCTTGTGCAGCTCTCCACAGTGAGACCCCTGTACCCCACGACTGCATGTGCCCAGCCCCTCTCACACACCAGACAGGGACCTGCCACAGGGGTCAGCAAGGGTGCACACAGCCCAACTCGTCTGCCTTTACCTGCTGCGCTACAGGTTTTAGTGCCACAGTGAGGATACTTAGCAGAGTAAGCAAAAGACTTAAATTGTCTCTTGGAAAAGCAAGAGTCTGAGGTAGAAGGAAGGTCAATGGGAGATTCAAACTCTGCATGGTATTACTTGTTCTGAGAACCACACCTTAAACTGGATGGAAAAGACAGATTTATCTTTTCTGCTTTTTGCTTTAACTTAGGAATCATTCAAGAAAGCAAAATGTAATTAGTACCTACCTAAAACATTTCTCTATTTTTCTGTCTTTTTCTTGTGGCTAAATAGTAACACCCAGAAGCCACTGCTTCAACTCCTTCACAATTCTATAGATTTTATGTGTTGCTGTTGGTTGAAAAACTGTCATGGCTAGTTACAGTTTCTTTAAAGGAATGCACTTATCAAGCTCTCTACACCTAGGACACTTTTTTTCAACCTCTGAGGGTTTTTTTCCCTTTTTCCTATTTCTCACATTCACTTTCTTACTTTCTTTGCTGCCTCTTTCTCCTTTTTCAATCTTTCTCATCTAGCCTTTCCATTGTTATTCACCCTGTTTATTGCTTCAAGCAACCCTGACATACTGGACATCATCTGAAACTACAAACGACAGGATGCAATAAGCTAGAGAATAGCAGTAATCTGAGGAAAGTTCTTCATTCACTCTTGCTCCTAACTCTCTGTCTTCTTATCCTACATAGAAAATAAAAAAATCAATACCACCTCACAGGGCTTGATAAAAGTGCTGGACGAGTACGGCAGGCATGCTGGATATAGTAAATTAAAGTGATCAAAATTTTCCAGTCGACTCTGCCTATAGCCTACATAAACTAACAACCCTGTCTGCAGAATGTCTGTCACTCTAGAAGCTTTATTTTATCTGTGTCTCTGATTACCTAGAGAATGAGTGCATATACGGTATATGTGTGTGCATTTATCTGTATGCATATGTGTGCGAAATAGATAGGAGAAGAAATCAGCCTGTGCTTATAATAAATATTTCCTTTTAGATGGGTAGATTTTGAGTTTCCTAAGTTATTTGTATGCACAAACTGCTGTGGAAATAAACGTTATATTATGGTGAGATTTATACAACCAAGATCATACTGCATTGTATTTAATTTTCAATATGTCATTCCCTGTCAGGCTAGATTTTAGCCAGTGTAAATCAGCACTTAAAATACCACTTGAAGATCAGGCTTGTTACCTTCTCATGTTGTTTTTTCAGGTCTAGACATGGCTTAACAATTTCCAATCAATGTCTAAAAATGTATTAGAGAACTGAGAGACAAAGCAGGCAGCAGAGAGATCTGGCAGTAGCAGGATTCATAGACCAAACACATGAGTAGCTAAATTCTGCCCTCAAAGGCAAATGTGCAAGGATTCGTTGACTTCAGGGGCAGATATGTAAAGGGTGAAGTGAGAGCTCGCATTATTTCACAATCAAAATGCCGTAACATAAAGACTTCAGAGAGTGTCTGTACGCAAAAGATTCAGGAGGAATCCTAGCTTCAAAGAAAGCTAATAGCAGAACAGTAAATGCCTTCACCTGGATCGGGATTTTTCCCTGTGTCCATTTTTCTGTGTATTAACCTCGTGGATTATGCCAGTTTCTGTTCTGTGCTTAAAATAGCCTGCATCTGATGAGCTGCATAAAGTTAGTAATTCATGCAAGAGGCCTGACCCTCAGATTTTGGTATGTTTACATGCCAACAAGGGAGAGAGGCTGAGTGCTAGAATGTGCTGGAAAACTGCCTACCTTTTTGGATTGTTGTTCCTAAACCCATAGTGCTGATCCAGTCCTCTGATGGCACTAAACAAACTTTCTGAAGGAAACCTGCCAGTGTGCCCAAAACCAAAAAAAGTCTTTGGCAATATGAACATGGGAGGGGGGGGGGGGGGGGAAGAAAAGAAAAGAAAAAGAGAATTTTCCCATCACATTAACTACATCCTCACCAGGTCACTTTCACACAGAGAGACAACCTGGAGAAGTGCCCAGAATATGGGGGGTTTCCCACCCACCAGCGAAGATTGCCCTTCTCTACAGGGAAGCCCTTTCTTTACCCTCTTCTTTCTCCCCTCTGTGTTCACCACTGCCATTACACATTCACTTTTCTCTTTCTCGGCTTGTACACAACTCCAAACTCTTTCACCACCCCTCCTCTGCCCCATGCCTGCCCCAAACTAATGAGGACCACGTACACAGCACATCTGAGGAGCATCACAGAGCAGCTTTGAGGTCTTGTTTCTGCTTCTTCTGATTCTTTTCTCCCTATTGCATTGCACCCCTCCTGCAGCGCATGAACGTACTGAGATCATGAGACTTCTTGGGCTACTTTTGCTTGAGGTCTAGACTCTGAACAAGCTATCCCACGTTAAAATAAGCAGCCCTCTCAAGCAACGAGTGGCAAAAACACGTGGCTTGCGATTCCTGCTGAAACTTTCACAGGGTCTCTGCTGCATTTGTGGTTCTGATTTTTTCACTGTCCAATTTTAATCATGTAATGTCTTGTATCTGTACATAGTTCTTTTTGGACATACAATTCTCATGAATATTTAGGTAGCTAAAGGAAGTTATGAGCACACATATACAGGCACCGGTCTTCAAAAAACTTGCCATGGAAAATATAAAATAACTCCAGCTGTGTGCTTGGGCAGTATTTGTTAGGAACTTAAGAGCAAGTGTACTGGGACACACCTGATGTTCGGCTGCAATATAGAATACATATAGGTCACAAATAGGATCTACATAGATCATATATAGAATACATAGGTCACATATAGAATATATTCTATATATCCACACCAAGCACAGGGGCCAAGAGCAAGAACTTGAGGAAAGAGTGTAGGAGTTTAAAAAAATTCCTTGAGAAACTTCTGAATTCATTCCCTAACATGGAGTTTGGGAGCCTCCTGCATCAGAGTTTGCATCCATCTCACTGAGTTACACAATGAGGTGCTGGACTCTCTGCTGCACAGCTGCAATGTCCACAATGTAGTACATTTTTGTCCAAACAACATATATCTTTGTTTAGTTTTAAGCCTGTTGATGTAACTTAAAGGATTGTACCTTAATCCCCTTTCTGTCTGGAACAGTGGATAATTATCCCTTATTAACTTTTTTTGCTGTCTTTCATTATTCCATCTAGGACTATCACATCCCACTTCTCCAACTCCAGCTACCTCTTTTTCCAGTGGAAGAGTTCTAATCATTTTATTCTTTCCTCACAGATGAATGTCTTTCAGTTTCATTCTGATTTATTTTCTCCACAAAGGATATGCTCTCAGTGTGCCTTTTACTCTGGCATTTCTCGCTAGTATCAATGGGACTTCAGATAAGCAAGGAAAGGAGCACTTTGCAAGCAGAGGATCATTGAGACTGGAACTGGTGCTTTGTGGGTGCTTCTCCTGTTTGGTCTAAATCCCACAAAACTTTTTAAAGGTCTGCCTGAGAAAGGGCTGCAGAGCTTGACTGGAAGAAATGCAGCATTTTTCTTCCAGGGGCCGCAGTGTTTCACTCTCCTCTTTCTCTTCATTTTTTTGTTTGCAGGTTAATTTTTCTCCACAGTTTACCTTTGCATTTCACCTCCCATTCAGCTCACTTCTGTGGAGCTCCCTTTCCCCTCACTCTACATCCCCTGCATACAGTACAGCTCCTCACAGCCAGCTGGAAAACAACAGTTAGCCCTACCTAGAAATCAAAAGCATCTTCACAACAATGATCTGCTCTGCAGGTCAAGCATGGAAGCAGTGCAGCTCCCTTTGGCGCACAGGGCACTAATCTGTGGGAGCCTGCAACCCATAGCAAAGAAAGAAATGTCTCCAAGTGTAATTTGTTCCCTACCAACTAGCTTTCTAGCAGGTAGAAATTTGGGGAATAGAGAGCTATTTCAGAGTGTCAGACAGCTAGCCAGCGAGAGCACTGCCATACTTACCTGCACAGAGCAGTTTCTTTAAGAGAGCCTATCCATTTTTAGCACATTCCCCCATGATGTGAGGCACTGTCTAGTGAAGGTAACTGAAGCAGGACTGCAATTAATTGTGTATATAATCTCATTTTTATTAACAATCATGGAGAAAATGCACTGTTAGAATATCTTGTTTCTTTCCTACAATATCTCAGCTATTTTTGCTTTCATCTGTCATGTTGTTTCTTCTGAATACCACAAGTAATTACACCATGCCATAAACTTATTTCATTTTTTTTAATTCAAAGCCATTTTAAGTTAGTCAAGTAATACAACTCTATTTTTATGCCACTATAACTTAACAGTCAAATGGATGGGTAAAAAAAATTGCTTCTGGGCTGAGACCCATTTGCCAAGTTTCATTCCAGAGCAATGCTTAGAGTGAAGTTGTAAATCCCTATGAACAGTGGTTTTGTAATGAAAATGCTGGCACAGACTTCTAACTATGGCAGCACAAATGATATTGCTAGAATAAAATCATGTATTAAATTAGCATGTAAGCATGTACTGCAGCATGAATAGGTTCCCCTTCTTTGTGTATTTATCCCCAGAGCTGCCTATTGGCTTAAGGGCTTCTTTCCTGTTATTACCATTACTTTATTTTACCAGTATCAAATAACAGATAACGATACAACAGGAAAGTATATTTCAAGTTATGGAATATTTATTTATTTTGTATACTATTGAAAAGAAAGCTGTTAAAAATGGTATCTTCAAAGAATTTATGCCAGAATATGACAAGCATACTGGTGAGCATGGACAAATATAATTCGGCCACATCTGTGTGGACTTTCACATAGCAAGATGTACCTCCTCAACCATAAATTAATCTCCCTATGCACTGCTAAATCCTACTTTCACAAAAGGAAGTGCAAAGCTTTTTCAGTAAGTTGTAAAAACTCACGCAGGGCCAATACAAGCTTGTAAAAATAGATGAAAAAAAAATCAGTACTATTCCTAAATTCAGAACATGACAGTTCACAAAGCTTCCAGTCACAAGCTTATGGCAGTAAATATCACAAGAATATCTACTGAGCATCTGTAGTCAGAGCAGCTCTCTGAGCAAAGCAGAAGCTACAGGGGTGCTGTCAAGATAGACTCAGCATTTGGGCTTTGCAATGCAACATACTGATTTTACAAAGCCCGACACTAAAGAAATCACTCATCTTTGTTTATAATCAAATATTTTGCTTTTATCCCTGACAAGCTGTCATGATGATATGCTGCTGGATGATAACCAGCTAGTAAGACTGGCTGGAAAAGGCAGTGTCCCCACAGCTTGTAAAGCTTCCTCTGTTTCTGTCACTCTTTTAACTGTCATGGCTGGAATTTTCCTTCTCGCCTGCTTTACCCACTCCCTCTTTCTGGTGCGCACCCCCATCAGCACCATTTCCCTCATGTCATTCTGCACAGTACATTTCTGTGGCTGCCTGTATGGGTGCTGGAAATGGAAGGAGAGGTACTTAAATGGGAAAGGAGCTGTTCTCACCTTTTTGAGACAAATCCTGAGAAAAGATGAGCTGCAATCCAGCTAAAGGGAAAGCAAAGAAGAACATTTGCAATGAAGCTTAGGGAAAATATGAAGTGGTGCATATTATCTGAAAACAAATGCAAGAGAGGTGACAAGCCTTGAGCTCTCCAATGGCCACAAGCTGTTGGACAGACCTCTGTTTTATGTCTAATCAAGAAGTGTCAAATCTAACACAGTCAGTATGTCTTTACATAGGAGGGAAAGTGACGTCTGTGTCATAGATAACAGCCATTCCAGCAGTATCCTGTTCCCTTATCACCACAATCTCCTCTTAAAGCCCTGGCCAGCCTCACTCAGCCCATATCCCGCCAGGCTGAATGAGCTCATAACTTGACACACCATCACGGCACCCAAGAAGTCCACCTCCTCTTTAGGCTAAACCCATTTGATACAATAAGCTAAATTCAGCACTAACATGGGAATATGGTGCTCCATTGGAATAAATGGACACCTGTCCACTTGCTTGGGGGGACCAATGTTTTTATTCCAAAATAACTTCTAATGACTTGCAAGACTTATCTATATCTGGGAAAGGGATATACTAAATTTCCCTAGCTAAAAGAAGATTATAGACAATTTTAAATACTTCATACATACCTCTGGATTAGATCAACCCAAATGAATTTTACTTTTTGGGAAAACACACCAAAAAAAAATTTACAAATTTAAACTTCTGGGGAAAAATATGAACATTTTCTAGCAAAGTTACTAAAAGCAGAGTAAAAATGAAAAGGTTTGGAATTATTCCAGTTGTTCTGACTTATGTCAGAGGTTCTCTACAGCCAACAAAAGGATTATGACTATCATTGGAAGGAGATGTTTCCAGTATTTCATCAGGGTTAAAATCAGTTACTTAACTTGAAACTCTGCCTTTCAAAATTGGGCTTTCAGTGACCGTGGCTCAACTTTCATTTTCCTTTTTATTTTTCTTTCAACAAGACTGCAGCAGTGCTATTTGCATACCAGCATCTTCGAAAACCTTCTGTCATAGGAGGACCTCTTCAGAAAGAGTGAGAAATCACTCAGTGAATGCTGCTTTTCTCTGAAAGGAGAACAGCAGAAACCTACAGTGGAGCTTCAAAGGATATCTCCTGAAGAAGAAAAGCAAGATACTCTCACACAGGTAACCTTAGAACAATTCTTCCCGTTTGGAAGGGAGAAACAACGTATAAGTGGGATGCAGTAGGATTCTCTGATTAGCTGGGAAGGCCAGCAAGAAAAAAAACATTGCAATCTTCTACGCCCTAGCTTCATTTAATGTGAGAGTTGTCCTGTGTAGAGACTCTCTCCAGCCATGGGAGCAGGAGACAAGTCCCAGCAGAGCACTTACGACAACATGAACATCAGCCATTCAGTGTGACCCTGTCCCCAGTTCTGCACTCAAGCTGGCAGAGGGAGGCCTGGCCAACCTCCCTGGGTAACACTGCTCTGTACAGTAGCCATGGAGATACCTTCACTGTGACTGGCAGCTGAAGCTACAGAACATCCCAGTCCCGGCACACCCTAGCAGGCTATGCCCCTTTGGAGCTCATACCCCATGTTGTAGCCCAGTATCGGCAAAGATGCTTGGGTCTTGTTCAGGTACTGTGTCCTTTAGACAGCAGACTTCCTACCCATGCTTTCTCCTCTGTCCTGCTAGCAGTGTGGGCAGAGGGCAGGAATGGGCCAGTGCTGCTGGTGGACTTGCAAATGGTGCTTCTTGAGCTGCACTTGGTCCACATGCAGATAGTTAGAGGGCTGGTCTAGGGAGTTGTAGTTATATGACTGACAGGCACTTTACTGTCACTGTGATGGCTAAATTAGAAAGGGTTTTTTAGGCTAGAGCTGGCAGATAGGTCTGAAAGATAATGGTTGAAAGCCTTAGGGAATTGAGAAGCCTTTAGGGAATGAAACCATGCCAACATGACCCATTGCATCCAATCAAAGCACTTCAGGTATCAAATACTGGATGTACAAAGTGAACAGCTTGTGAATGAGCTGCAAACTAAAGTAGGGAAGGAGTTAATCCTCTCTCTGGCTTAAAGGAAAGATCACAGTTGCCAGCTTGTATATAGGAATTTGCAGGTTGGTGGGGCTGGGCCAGCTCTGGGGAATTAGCTAATTCCTTCATCTTCTTCCAGTGTATTATAAGATGTCTGGGCTAGAGGAAGTGAAGCCTGAGACTAGTGGGGAAGAGTCAGTCAGTAAATAATGAGGATAATGTCAGAAGGAAAAGAACCAGGGAAAAGTTTTCTTAATCCTGGAGTTTCGGAATAGTCCCTGTGTGGCCTTGCAGCTGCTCTTGGGAACTGTAGCTTCATTTTGAACTTCAAGTAGGGGAAGCCCCTCTTGTGTCAAAGGTCAGGAGATATTTTACTAGCTTTATTTGAGGGGGGGGTGAAACATGATCCAATACAGGTTTTTTTTCACAGCTTGAAGCAATGCCAATCAGAATCTGGCCTGTCACTGATGGCAGAAGATAGGTGAGGTAGTTTTCTTATATGTATGGAGAGAAAGCATCAGAAGATGATATATGTACAAATTGTTTTCCTCCCTTTTTTGTCTAACACACAGCTCACAGATAAACTTCAAGTTGTAATTGCTTTCATGGTCAGATTAGAAGACTGAAGACCACCTCTCCTGAAGGTCTTGTGTTCTCATTCTGTATGAAGGAATAAACTGAATATAGAGTAGACCGCATACAGGTTTGCCACTCCATATAGCCACTTAAAATATCAGGAATAGCAACTTTCACATAAGTAGCTTTTGGCCCTTCACTCCTACTTTTGTATAATCTTCACAGTTTTTACAGACCCAAATATTTATTCCAAGTTCTGACAATTTGTAATTAAAAGATTGGAGTATTACTTTGGATATATAATCCTTATCAGCCTCCAGATACTTCCTCACCCTGTTTAAGAAACATCTTATTCTGAAGTCATCAACATTGTTTATTTCTGATCTATTTCTTTTCCCAAATATTTCTGAAGCTTTGAGGTTACAGGAGGTGGCAGAAGCTCATTCAATGGCAGATTACAGGAATAAACAAGATAGGAGAACAAAGACCTGATTATGGTGAAAAGCTGTGGAAACCCAAATATCCAAATTAAGGGATGAATGCACCCTCATCCAATAGAACAGAGCAGGTTGAGACATATGGTCTTTTTAAGAGCTTTAATGCTTGAATACAGCATGAAGAAAACCCAGAATAGCAGACACCAACATAAAGACAATCGCAAGGCTTGCCACAAAATATACAGCCTCCATATTGCCAGAGGGGAAGGTCAAGTGCTTGTGATGACATTGCTCCCTCACATGCTTTTATTACATCTCGCCTACCAGGCGCGAGCTTGCATAACTTGCACCAAATACTAAGTACACAGGACAAGCAGAATTTATTTGCGAGCAGCCAAGGGGAGGAAACTGTCCACATGACATTTGCTTTTCCAGCTATGCTCTACATCCCACCATCTGAATAAGGTATATTTATTTTACACTCACTGAAGGCTTTGCTGAGACAGGTTGCACTGCCTTGACACAGCTGGATGTAGATACGCTCTGACTGATGGTCAATTTATACTCAAAGAATAACCTTCCTTTAATATACTGCTGAATCAAGAAATTGCTCTACCTGCACCATGTATGAATTTGACCTATGTACCATCATTGTATAAGTTATACAAATTCTGTGGAGTAACTGCTTAAAGTATTATAAATTATTTCATGTTATTTTTCTGAACTATTTCACATATATAAACTGACAGGTTCATGGGTCAAAAACCAAGTAATATTTTTTCTTTGTTTTTCTCTGAAGAATTCAGTTCAGAAATTCAATGTAGTTTATGCCTCTAAAAGCAGTGAGGTAAACTGAGCTGTAGGGTCAAATGGTTTCCTTGTGTTCTTTACATCCTTATTCTGCACATTCTTATTCTGAGAGTTTTCAAGGAAAAAAAAAAAGTCACACAGTTCTTTCCTAGCTATTCAGTTGTTCATAAATTATATACAAGAAAAGTAAACTCAGACCAAATGCTGGCTCTTGTTTGGAAAATGTCAGCTGATGTTAAAGCCTCCCATTATTACCATTTCAATTACACTGCCTTGGAATCTGTCCTGAGGAAAACAAAACCAATATATAAAGACTGGATCATCAGCTTGGTGCTACAGCTACCGAAGTCTGGAGACATTGGCTTCAATAGGAGCTGAACTGTGCTCAGAATAAGCATCAATCTTTTTCCTTTCTTACCTTTTTCTTTTTTTTTCTTAAGAATTGTGAAAATGAGATCATCCCCGCTGACACCAAATATGGGAACCCAGTCCAGAGTGTTTTTCAGAAGTGATGAAGAAGAGAGAGGTGGACTGTGAAAATGTTTCTTGCTTTATGTTTTCTAATCCAGTTCATCTGTCTTTAGTGTAATCAGACAGTGAATAGGCTAGAATAAATCCCTGAACCTTATCTTTGGTACAAGAGCGAAAAAAATAAGGGGGAAAAAAGAAAAATAAGAGTCAATGTTAAAATAATTTGTTGTCATGTAATTTCCTTAAGTCCCATAAAGCAGGTGTAACTTGGGGTAACTCCAGGACAGGGGGGCAAGAGGGCTCTCTCTCAGGAGGTGCAAGCTCTGTCATCAGGCCAATTACATGTATTTCTTTTTCTGTAGCTTGAACACTGCAAGTGTCACACATTTGTTAAATTATTGTTCAGCAATGCTGGAGGGATGGATTTTGTGCTTAGCTGACACCACGCAATTCTCTGCCCTGGGTTCTCCCGGCACCCCGTGTTAGAGGCTTTGCAGACTAAGGTGCCTACAACATCCCCTCTTTGGCTGTCTGTTTTATGCTTTTGTCTGATATTTTCAAGGGGTTTTAATCACAACTCCAGCAGATTGATCAATGACAGATATGAGCAACAACTTTTGAATGCTAACAGTGCAGGATTTTTTATCTGAGATAATATTTCTCTCTTAAAAGGCCTCTGCTTTGCTATGTATCAATTGAAATCTAAATACTAAATATTGATTGATGCGTTATCAGGCCATAGCAGTTGGGCCCTGCCACATTGATTTTTTTGCTGTGATTTATTATCATATTTAAGAAAAATCATTTTGTGTGATTATACAAGGAAATAGACTTTAGTGAGGGTGTAATTCTTTTGTATCACTTTTGTTGTGTAGAGGATGGGCCAATTCCTCAATTGTGGCTAAGATTGCTGATATCCTTCATTGCTTCTTCTCTTTGGCCTCCGACAGCTAATGCTTTAAGCCTGCTTGGTCTTGTCATTAGGAATAATGGGCATTAGGATTACCTCTTTAATCACAACTAAGATTAACAGATGGTATGAACCCAACATCTTAAAATTATCTAGTTATTAACAAGTATTTCCTTTTAACACATCAATAACATTTGCTTTTCCTAACTGCTCAGGCAGAAACGCAAACTCTAGCATTAATAACAGCAGGATTTATCACTTTTGTCTATTACTATCCCTTTCTACATAAAGACATCCTAAATATAATTATAAAGAAAATTTATATGGAGCTCTAGATACTGTGAATCCTTTATCTGCTATTATTAGGAAAATACTTTGTGTATGTGTGGATACAAATGGATGAGGGGTGTATGGATGTGTGTATATACTGCTTTAGGTATCCATTTTTATTATTTTCAACTGTGGAATTAATAAAGCTACATACCCCTTTCAGCTGATTGTTTTTTTCTGTTATTACAGCAAGGGAAAGCCTACAATATTTCAATTAACAACCAGAATAATAGTATTCTGTATGAACCAGCAGCAAAAGAATACCTGCCTTTTCTTTCATTCTACAGAAATCAGGTTATTAAAACTACTGCTTATTAGGTCCAAACCTTACTCTTTGTGTCTTCTTTTTATTTTCCTCTAGATTTGGATGCCTAGTGAGGATTTCTTAAGCCATCAGACTATACACGTAGCTATTGTAATGTGTATTTTGTTTTGCTTTTCATTTGGCACTGGTAAAGGAGTTATGAGAACAGTGTATTGGTACTTATAGGCAAAATTATCAACTGAAATGGCCAGTTAAAGCAAGGCCGTTTTTTTCCAAAGGAGCACAGAAAGTATCCCTTTCTGAGAACTGTTCTGCAAACTGATAGTTTTAATTAGGAAAATAGAAAAACAGATAAGTAATGGAAACAAATATCAAAAGAGCAGCTATTTTGGTTTAATCATTATTTATTAAGTGCTTTCATTGCACTGAACTCAGCAAAACACAGAAAAGGACAGAGACTCTGCTCTCAGGGGCTTACCCTTTCAACAGACTTCTTTGTATCTGTGTTACAAATACCAGTGTTACCAAATGCAAGATGGTTGTATTCTTATGACTAAAAGATTAATACTGTAGAAGGGCATCTATTCATTCAAGTAATAACAGTGACATACTTTTGCCTGTCTTCCATAATCACGATTCTCTGCTAATAAAAGCAAAGATTTCTCCTTAAAATGTAATGGAAAAGACCCATCTGATACTACTGATAATTGCTGGGGGGAGGGGAAATCATTTCTGGGATATAGGATATTAATCTTTTTCTAACATAGTTTAATTCCTCTGTTTGAGTGACTGATAGAATGTAATAATTGCTTGTGCCAGTCACTTGTGTAATAATTTTTAAATGTGCGTACCAATTAACTTTAAAACATTTAAACACAAGATATGAAACATTACAGGAAAACACTTAAAACATGGTGTTGAGTTTTATATGCACTTTGTTTCCTGTCAATTGTGGACATGAACTTTATAAAGAAAAAGTAATAGTGGAGGCTGATAGTAAACCTTCAGTGTTGTAAGAACCAGGGAGCACAAAGTATTACATGGACCACCAACAAAATGTTGTGCAAGCAGTGCAAAAGGGAGAGCTTAAATCTACTGTACCATGAATTTCAAGATACAGTTATACAGTTAAAATTTGCTTTAGATTTTATGTCTCAATAAGGATCTTCCGACAGAGTTTCTACAATCATTTTTGCCATTCCTAAGGAATTAATTTTCCTGTCTCCATTGACGTGTATCATCTTGAGCACACAACAAGGAGAACTGTTTACCTGAATAATCAGAGGATATAGTGCCACTGATGATTCAGAAAGTGCTATCAAAAGTGCAAATAAACACAAAAATTATAGATGGTCCCCCACTCCCATGCTCTCAGACATCTTTCCATTAGTTCAATGTCAAGTGTTGCATTTAACTGTGGCAGGTATGTAGACACAAAGGTGACTTCTAAAATAGTGTTATTTTTCTTAAAGTATCCCTTGTAACACTGAGTAACTATTAACAAAGTGCTTCCCTAAATTGGACTTGGATTTGCCTAGGAATTGTGGAGGTCAGAGCAATAAGTAACATCTCTTCTTGCACTAACCAGTCTACAAGTGAACAGGCTAGACTGCATATGTGAAATTAAAGTCCAGTGAATTTGGTACGGAATGGTTGGGTTGGTTTGTTTACTTGTTTGCCTGCTTTCATTCACTGGGCATAAGGCAAAGCACCAAGTATATGACAAAACATTGACACAACAAAAGTAAACGGCTGCTTACATTTCTTCCCTCACGCCTCCCCAAATAATACCAGTGATCACACTGCACTATGGACTATTCACTGGCTAAATAGATTCTTCAGGAAAGACAGATGTACTGCTGCATTACAGAAGACTGTTTTCAGCTTTTCACTTCAAGGAAGTCCAAACTCGGGATCTGGTCCAGAAAGCAGTTACACATGGGAGCGACTTTATCCACTGGGGCAATCACTTCAAATTTATATGTAAGTATAAAAAAGTTATCAATCACCTCTTTTTCAGGTTATTTCAGATGTGACTAATGCAGGAACAAACAATATGGCAACTTTCCTTCACATCCCAAGTTTGTGATAAAGATGCTAAAAATATGGAGATAACTAGCTGGGTAAAAAAAAAAAAAAAAAACAAAACCAAACTCCAAGCAGGAGTTCGCAGTTATTTTTTACATTTACACAGCCCTAGGTTTTTCTGTATTGTTTAACAGACCTCTGAGATAGCTAAGCTTATCATCCAAAAACGTTCCCCTAGCACACAAACGTCACATGAAAGGTAAGGGTGGAAATCCTGAATGTAGAGTGGATTTAGGAGGGCTTGCTCTGATATTACATTTTGCATTTTTCAACTACAAGTGCTTCTTTTCTTTTCCTTTCTGCATGCCAGAAATGTGAAAAGGAAGCCAGGAAAGTCCTGTGTGGGAGAAAAGGTGCAGCAAACTTAGTGGATAAATCGGGAAGTAAGTCATTGAGATGACCCTTTTTTACTCTGGGTGCCCTCTGTGGTATGTCTGGGAGAGTGTTAAGATATTGAAAGGTCCCATAACCTTCACAGATGTAGACTAAAAAGTATCTAGGTTTAGGCAGCAGCATGACAAGGATGAGTGACTCCTCTACAGCTTGCTTGAGCACAGATCATTGTAGGATCATGGAATAGACTAGCTCATTAGCTCATTTCCAGTAAGAAGCTATAGAAAGTAGAGCCTGTGTCAATGACATGGCTAGAAGTCTTCTGAGAAGTGAGAGATTCAGAGCAAGAGGTTTCAGGCCAAAAGAACCTAACGTGCCTCTTGGTGTAATTCTCCAGTTATCATCCCAAGCTCTCCATGCTGAACTTCCCTCCCTTCCCGTACTATACAGTGCCAAGGAACCTGTTTCAACAGGCTCAGAATTACTCTTTGCCTTTCCCCATTTCCCCCTAGGATGTTTGCCTGCCCAAAATATTTTGAAGCCTCATCTTTTCTGCCTCTTCCTTCTTCCAAGTATTGTTCTCCAACATTGCACTGCAAGGAACATATTTCTGCTTTTCTTCATCACAAGGAAACTCTTTCCCTGGCCTCTACAAAGTTAAGACGTAAAGACTTTCAGATTAGTAGACCTTGCGAAAGAAAAAGTGGTTGCTTTGTTTTTCTAAGTCTGTGGTTTTGAAACTCCATTTTGCATTAATTCCTGTAGCTCATGAAGCCTTAATGTTGTAAGGGTGTTTTCCCACCACAGGCCCAGGGACCACTCTGTCTTATCTTGAGTATTAGCCAGAGGTCTGCTGTAACTCTGTAGCTTTGTGTGCAGAGCAGGCCCTTGATACTTCAGGAGTCTGCTAGCACAATCTCTCTTTGTTTACACAACCTGCTGAGGGAAATGAAAATCTTACTCCTGAATGAATGCTGAATTTCAAAAGAAAACAAAAAAAGCAAAAGGTGATTTTTGCAGCATATAGTTACGGGTTTAATTACTATGTTCTCACCTATGTTAAAGCACTGTGTGTTTAACATTAAATTTTTTCATATTTAACAAATAATAGTTTTCTCTGTCAATGTGCCACATCTTTCCTGACAGGAGAAGGGTGCCAGAACACCCACCTGTCTGAAATGTCAATCTTACCTACATGGTTTTAAAGACAGAGGATTTCTATGTGAGCTTGATTCAAAAATGATGTTTTGTATCAACATGCTCTGTGCACTTCCTTATTTTTACTTCACTGGCTTCTGTGTAAAATCGGTATGAAAAGTTATCCCAAGTCTTAAGTGAGTTAAAAACTTCAGTGTGGGGCCTCTGCATGGGTATAAATAAGTCCACAAGCTGCAGAGTTCTGAAAAGTCAGCCACAAAGCATCTCTGTGTTTGCAGAAGACATCAGTGTATCTCCCAGCTACCAAGAGTAGCAGGACAAGCAGTCATCTTCAAGCAGTCTTTGGCTGATTGCATGGAATGACTGAAATACTCCAGCATATTTGAATATTCTTGGTTTTCCCTGGCTAATATCTACTTTCTCATATTCTGGATATTGCTTCTCACTTTGGTCCTTTAACACCCTAATCCCTGAGCTGGTGTCACTCATGGTGGTCAGTCGGTAGTGTTACAAGATCAGCTGAGACATGGATCTCTAATAAGATTAAGACTTATCAGTATGGTTTTAGTCCTTTCCTTTTCTGAGACAGAGGAACAGAATTATTCAAGACGAAGCAACAACTCCAAGCACATGCTAAATATTACCTTTCCCCCCTCTCCTCTGAGGAATCTACTAGACCACTTTGCAAAATTGTATAAGCACTTTAATGAGAATAGAAAGGAAAAATAGCAAAAAAAGCAATTCATTATTTGTTTGAAAATAACTTTTCTTTGACATCATACAGATTTGCATGGTTTTCACGAAGAGAAGTCAGGTACTTGTCAGCATGTGCTTTGGTACTTCATTAGTTAGTTTTTCAGTAATCAAGAGAAGAGGTGAGAAATTATGCATATGCCCTTCACTCTGTTTGCTTCTATCTTGGTGTAACAGTTTTACACCTCACATGCGAAAATTACTGAGCTTTGTTACTTGGGATATGCTGCAGTTTTTCAAAACTGCACGTCTGAAGTGGTATTCCAGAGTTCGAGGATTCCAGGTGAGAGAAAATGAGACAAATAGAGAACTCTCAACTAGTTTATTAATATAGGAAAATATACAGAATCTAACAGATACAGTAAAGGATATTCCTGAAGAGTGTATATCTTACCAACCCCAAGGACCCTGTGAAGACGATCAGGAAATCAGCTCCGAGAATCATCATTGCAGTACGAGGTGGAAGGCCCAACCTCAGCGGGCATCCCCCCAGAGGCAATGTTGACCTGGGTGGTATGAGGTTCTGCCCCCCCACATCACATGAAGCTGGGCTTTTATACTCACAAAAATGCACACTCATTCTAATGCAGAGGGCCAGCCTACATCGGAAGAAGTGGCCATCAATACCTGGAAAGGTCTCCAAGGGTCGAGACTTTTCCAGAGAGTTTTAAAAGCAGAAATTTCTGGGTAGGAACCAAAGCAGGACTCTCTGGGGAGCCGCCAAAGTGGACAAACAGTGCTTTTCTATCTTTGTGTGTTTCACCACGGACTATTGCCCCTGACACAAGTGGTCAGAAACACCAAGCTCATTATCGTTTTACAAGTGTTTGTGTTAGCATCTCATAGGAGCACTTCTATGAAGTTTCACATGGAGATGTGTTTTACTTTTCCCTTCATGTAGTAACTTCAGGTCCCGTGCTGGTGGATGTCAATTGAAAGCCATAGATATCTAGGAAAGGCATTTCACCCACTTTGCATAGGGAAATCAACCCCCTCTCCCACCTGCCCTGACACCCAAATCCCAGCTGCTGTAGCTTTGAGTGGCAGCTGGATTTTGAATCCCATGAGGAGACTCTATGCCTCTTGATGGATTCATTGTGACACTGCCCAGACAGCCTGCAAACTGGCAGACAGCTCTGTGTGCCAAATGTCGACATTATCTAATTGGCATTTCAGCCCACTTCTCATTTTTAATGGACATGAGAAAGACCTGGCCAGCAGACTGCTGAAACAGAGGCACCATGTTCGTGTTGCACTGGCTGCAGCATCCCTTGGACAGCTGCAGTATGGCACAGCACCCAGGGTGTAGAGGCAGGTACTTGAAAGCTGCTAGACCACTTGATGGAAAATACAAGAACTGAGAAGGAGACAGGAGACAGCAGAGGAATGCCAAATTCAGGGGTAGATGCTGGTAATTAAAATAATGTCATGTTATTGTGGTGGCTATATAGCTTAGACCTCCTGGCATATTTTACAGTGAAAGCAACTGTCTTCACTGGAAGAATAGGCTTGCCACAATCAAGAAGATAGTTAATATACATATACTGATCTGTAAAAAGTCTCCTGATGCATCATATTCAGAAATATAAAACCTTTGAATGAGTAACTTGGAGCAGAGTACAGAAAGTAGACCATCTGCTGAAGCAGCTGAGAGATGGCAAGTCATATATTAAGGCGGCTGTCTATTCATTCATAATTGTTGCCTACATCTCAAGAAATAGATCTGTTTCTCTTTTTCATATCTATCTGCCTGGCCTGTCAGAGCAGTGGTAGATTACTTTTTCTCACTGTACTAAACTGTGGTTTTCCAAATAAATTATTACACCTCTCCTGGCTTGCAGCAATAGTGTGGCAGAATGGATAAACAATTCATGTGGTTCAGCCATCACTCTAAATCATCAGACACTGTTTCAGTGGCTGCACCCCTATATCTTAAACACATCATTCCTAATTTCCTGTCAGAGGGTCTTTCCACATTATTTTGTATTGCTTTAAATGGCAGGATATACATCCATGGAAAAAAACACGATAAAGAATACTGCCCGGATGAGAAAAGGTGAGGTACAAGACAGACGGGTGTGAGCCAAGACGCTTGAAGCCTTCTTGAAATTGGTATCTCATAAGACTTTTAAATCTCACCACTCTCTAGAAAAATATGTGGCCAAAGAAAAGTAAGAACTACCGGATGAGTACGTGATTTAACAGTTGTAATTAAGTCACTTCAGCAGTAACCCAGAGACTAAATGCAAGATGTGATTACATGTATAATCAAGACTTTTGCATAAAAAAAAAAGAAAAAAAAATACATAGGAAAAGTCCAAAGTTTCAAAGTTTAGAATATAATTTCCAAGTCCATATTTTCTTTCGTCTTACACTTCTGTAATGTTAAGTTCACTATCACTTGGTGGAGCTGGAATATTCTACATTGCACACCTTTTTGGTAAGCACACTTTCCCAAATATGGACTGCGTTAATGATGGAGGACTTTTTTAAAGCTTAACCTCAAGAAGGCTTTTAACAGGCTACGTTAAAAGGATTTTGCAGTTTTAGTGAGAATTATGACATTATTCATCATTCTAACAACACGTTATGTACAAAAGAAAGCTTTCCCACAGTCTCAATAATATTTTCCATAATACCCTCTTCTAACTGCATGCAGGTGTGTATTTTCAGCCACTCTCCACAGTTCCTTAACAATCATTACAAACCCCACTTATCTAAACTAGTGATTAAAATCCTTTAAGGGGAAGCTGTTTAATTAAAAGTAAAGTAGACATTTATTGTGTGTTTAGTGTGCCAAATTTGCTATGACCTAAGAACCATTCCCTAATTAAATTTTGTAATTCTTTCACATATTACCACTACACTATGATAACACAGAAGAAACGTAACAGCTAATTCAAAACTCCTATGTGCATTTCTGGAGTATTAGGTTGGCTACGTTTTAAAATCTGAGGCTGGATTTTGCCCTTGTCAAAGTCTGTAGGAATTTATTTGTATTTTTCCTGTCAACTTTAATCATACTAGAATGACGCCTCTGGAAATCATGGTCATGATTCATTTACATACATTGATCTAAATCTGTCATAATTTCTTTGGTTTCAGAGGAATCAATCCAGATCAATAAAGTCGTTCTGTTTGTCATATTTTCTACAGCTTAGGAGCACACTTTTTTAGCACCTTTTTTCATCATTACACATATGCGCATACACACGTGTACACAGAACCTGACGCTCATCACCCTCACAGTAATGTAAACCAGAAGTAATTCCTACTGCTATGTATACATTTACTCAAGAAAAGCTGTAAAATCAAATTTCTTGAGAGTATGTTCTCTCTTACTCACTGGATAACACACATACTTTTGCTTGTGCATAATATATGTAATTCCATGCGTGTTCACATTGAAACATGGCAAGCCTTAAGGTCAAAATGTTCCCTTTGTGTTCATCAGAAACCGGGCATGTTTGTGTTCTCCCAGTAATGCCATGATGAATCGGTTGCTTAAAACATTACTATAAAGCACAAGCACGAGTGCAGTGCTTTGTGAGGCACAGGACAACTGACAGTGATGTGAGAACACACCTCTTGTTCAGTTTTTATCGTTATTACTTTAAGGCTGACATCTGACCTCTTTAGTTGCTTGTGTGTAGTGAAGTGTTCCTGGCTCACACCTGGTGTCGGTAATAAAGCACAGCATGCATAAATAATGAAGATATGTTTGTGAAACTTCACTAAGTGGCAACTGCCTGTGACAGAGATCCCACTACTAGCACTTACTGCTGTAAAGGTTTGTTAATGGAGGCTGCTCAGCGGATGACAAAATGACCCAATTAAAGTTTATTCCAAATGACAACAGGGTCATAAAAGGTAACAAAAGAGGAGGAAATGGCTCTGGTGGGTTGAAAATATATTGCAATGTATATTATTACATATGCACTTTTTGTTATCACAGGAGGGCTTAATATTCACCTAAAACAGTATCCATTGAAAGCCAAGTTAATGAAAAGGGGGACTGTTGGCTAGACTGAAAAATGATGGCTAGTGACACTGCTGGACATGTTTCCAGGAAAAGATCTAGTAAGAAAGTCTTTTGAGATTGGGATAGGATAGACATTCTTCCTGTCAGATACTGGATCAGAGACTTTCCAGATGAGCAAAAGATTTCAAATTCAAGTAGTCAGTCCATTTGTAGGAAAAAGCTCTCACATACTCAGTAAAGTACTTCTAGTGCAGGGATTGTTGTATTCTGATTTATTCTGAAATTTCTAGATGAGGACTGAAACCGTGGGCCCCTTGAGGACTAGACATATGGCCCAATTTACAGAAAAGTTATTTGCTCCTAAGTGCCCCTTCCATTGGAAAAGAGGAAATGTGTGTAAATGAAAGGAGACTGAGGTGCTCCAATGAGAAATCAGCAGGCAATAAAGTGTCAGTGATTTTGAGCCACCTGCAGTTAATTTTCCATTGGTTCCAGTCATCACTCTGCATAGGGAAAGAGGAAGGACTATTTCATTGGATTTCTTTTGCGTTCAGACTCCACCAATGCCTCATGATGTATCTAATGCATCAGTGGAAATGAGAGAAGCACTGTGATTCTTGTTTCAGGCAAACAGGAGCAGCAATGAGAATATGAGATCAGACCACAAGTACCACTTGTGTGCATTCATCCAGGTAAAATGAAAATATATCAGCTTGTGTCAGACTGTGAGGCCAGCCTGGAAGTCCTAGAAACACTCCTTACAGACTGCAAAATTAGGAAACTTTAGGGCTTTTTTTTTTTTAACTTAGGGCATTAATTTAGGGGCATTTTTAATCCTAAAATGCCAAGGAACCGAAGGCCGCAGAGAAACATCAGTTTCAGTCAACTGAATGAAATGCAAAGTCCTACCACTCAGCTTCACTGTGACATTTTCCCCATGTCATAGCTGAGGAGACTGATGGTTTGCCTGTAGTCCTGTTAGCATGTTTAATAATTTACCACTGCCCCAGCTCAAACAGACTGCTCCTGTGCCCTACTCAGGTTGAACTCGTGAGGAATCTCATTTTTTAGGAAAGTTCATTTTCAGGAACTTGGTTAGGGTTCTGTTTGGTTTTTACTTTACACTGCTACATACCTGCATCAAGTATTCAATTAACTGCTATTTTGCAGGCAAGGAGCAACAACCTGTTGTTGTTTACATGTGGACCTTACTAGCATAAAAACACACTGCTAAAGATATATATACATAAATATATATATAAAGATATATAAAGATATAGCTAAAGATATAGCTTACATGTGGACCTTACCAGCATTAAAACGCACTGCTAAAGATATAGCAACAGGTGAGTGGCTGTCTAAGCTGAGAACCTCCAGATTTATAGGAACTGACTCTGGCAGCCACACTAAAACATATTTTATCTATTAATTTCTAAGATGCAGCTTTAGCCCTGTAATTTCAGTCTTCTCCAGAGAGAAAGGATGTTTAGGGAGGAGGGCTGGGCAAACACTACACTTTCTTGACATAGCAACACATCTTCCAACAGTCTGTGTCTCAAAACATCCTGGGTTACAGGTTTCATGTTTAATAGTCCTTGGTGAATTTTTCTTCTGTACTAACTGTGCCTGAGTTTTGAACCTATATAAATTTTTTGGCACCCATTGTATGCCAGCACTAAAAACAAAGTAAAATGAACACCAGACCTCCACAGACAGCTATTTTAACACAGAAAAACAATTTTCTCACAATGATTGGATGCTTTCCTTGCAAAGTGTGATGCTAATTGGAATGCAGTAATCTTCAGTGTGAAGATTTTGTTTTGGTAGAAATAATGATAAAAAAGAAGTAGAGCCATACTTGCCTTAATAAAAAGTAATCCTACCCTTTCAATATGAAAATGGGCTTTGACCCTTGTTAGCTAAATGAGCTCGAGTGAGAAATTGAGCAGTAATATTTGGGCCAATTAGTCTCCATGATGCTGCTTATCTGAGCAGAGGAGATTGTTTGCCTTCTATCCCAGCTCCTTTCTGATGCTTCTTGGCATTGTGAAGGAAGATCTCACATTCTGAGAATGAGCGTGTGGCCTTTTAAAATCAATAAGTTTAAGAAGTTTGCCTTAAGGCAGTGATTCTTGCCTTAGCAAAATACACTGCAGAGCTCCATATCAAGACTTCCAGTCACCTATTGAAAAGATGAAAATCCTGAACAATAACATCTTCAAAATGGGAGATAAATGTTTTTTCATTTACATTTGTGTAATATTTTTAGTAGATATGTTTTTCATTATGTTTGTCAGCAGAAGAAGAAAGCTACTGCAGAAATCAACTGTAATCCCACCATCATCAGTGTGATCTCGTGAGACCACATCTTGGGAAGGAGATGCCCGAAAGACCAGAACACAGGCAGTTCAGCAGTGCTGCTGCTGACTTCCAGCCTCTGCTGCCAGAGCTGTCCCACAGACCTCAGTGTAACTGTTAACACACCAAAACCAGAGCATGTGATCAAGTCCTCTCCACAAAAGAGGTCCTCATTAAGCAGTCTTCTTTCCCCATCCCCACTGAGTCAGCATCGAAGCAGTGCGATTAGGCAGGAAGGACACTGATGTAGTTCAATAGTACCAGCCTTTCGGAAGAAAAGCAAAATAACAGCCCTAGTGGCTCATCCTCTTTTCAGGAGTGCAGTAGGATTTAACCGGTGTGTGAGAGCTCTTAGCCTCAGCCTTCTGACAAAATTTTTATTGTAGATAATTATATTCTCCTTATCTACAAACCTCCCATGCTTCAGCTAGCTTGAGCGGAACTTTTCCAATCATGCTGGTTTTTTTAATGGAAAACTGCTGTTTGACTGAAAACAAAGCTCTTCTACAAAAGTGTCAACTTCAACAAAATCTGAAAAACAGTTACAACTCCTTCAGTAATGTTAAAATACCCTGCACTGACCTTTTCAGAACAGTGACTCCATTTTTCATTTTTGAAATTACTCCTTCAGCTTGTGTTATATTTTAAATTGAGATTAAAGACTGGGGCTTAAAATGAAATTGTTTTGAAAATGTCACTTATAGTGATTTCATTTTATTCTGCTTCAGAAGCAAAATAAATCTTGAAATCCTGAAGTTTCCTGTGACAGACAAATTTTGCATCTTTTGCAATGTTGCTCGTTTGTTTCTGGTCCTGTGCTATGGTGCATCATTACTGTCCTCATTAATGAAATTGATGCATACTCTACATATAGGACTTGTATTTCAGTCACGTTGATCATAGCTGGGTCCTATAAAGAAGCAAATTCTCTCTCCCATTGCCATGATGCCTAGTGCTGCCCTTCTGTACTAACATGTGTCAGAGGCCTGTTAGCTTGCTTTTACAACTGAAGTCCTGTTAACATTTTAAGAATTTTATAAATCACAGCCTGAGCAGTGTTTCACCAGCCACCTCTTTCTGCTCTATGTATACACAAGGAAAAGGGAAAGAACTCAACACACAATTGTTCTAATGAAAAAAACTTTTGAAGTTTTCACAACTAGGTGTCCTCCATGGAGAACGTTCTGCTCCTCCATTCAGATCACGCTTCCCATATAACTCTGGCTGCTGGAGTACCACGTATTAAACAGAGAAGGAAAAAGGGAGGCTCCAAAACATGAGGATTTACAAGTTATTGAGAATATATGGAATTGCATGTGAAAGCAAATTCAGAGAGCACAAAATTACTTGAACCAGTATTGTAGATGGTGCCAGACATCCTCATCTGAATTTCACTTCTGGATGGTACTTCAGGGTAGAGCAAAATGAAACAGGTTAGTGTCAAGAGAGTGGTCTTTTGGTGACAATTCAGACTGAACATCAGGAGACATAACTTCTACTGTCATCTGCCTCAGTACAGGGAAGGGCTCTGTGTCCTAGGCACCTCTGAAGGCATGTCCCATGGGTTGCACTCACCAATTTTCACCAGCAAAAGTGTTCTCAGTACCTGGCCTCAATCTCATCTGAAATGCAACGGGAAGAATAATGCTAAAGTATTTCTTAAGGTTGTCAGCCCGGTAAGTGATCAAATAATGCTTGCAAGTACATTTCATTCATATATTCTCACCAGCTGAGGATTTGTCCTTGAATGCTGATTTAGAAGCATATATTGTACTTTAAACAAATCAGGTCAGTCTACTTCTAATTGGTTCTTGCTCAAATACTAAGTGATGAGATTTAGGAGCATCACAGGGTCACTGGGATTGTTATGATCCATCAAAGAAAGCATCTGTAAAGCTGTAGTACATAAACATAGGTGCTGGCATTAGAGAACATCTGCAGAAGCCAGCTATAACACTCAAGTCCTAAGTCAGACATCATTATTGCCTTGTCTGTTTAAGTTCATACCAATTAGTGCATTTTGGAACTCTTACGTACCTGGCTGGTGCATAAACTGCATCAGGCAGAAATGTCATATCTGTATTTGTCATCCAACATAGGCAAGCACCTTTCTAGATGCTTGGGATGGATGAAAGCTATCGCATCTGAATAAAAAGCAGGTAGCATCACAGCTACTCATAACAGGGCTACAAGAACTTTACCAACACTGATAAAGAATGCTCTGACAGCACCAAGCCTTATCAGAAAACACCCATTTATCAAAACAAAATAATTTTTTTGCGAAAACATGCCCAGTTTGATACATCCTAATTAAACCAGAGGAGTGGTTCTGATGGAAAGCTGCCCACCAGGAAAGATTCCCTTAGAAAGCCAGGCATCCTAGGCTGCCAAGGTCAGGGACAAGATTTCTAGTCATGCCAGGCTCTTGGTTCCCATACTGCCTGACACATCTGAAGTCCTTTCATGTCTTTGCCTTACTAGCCCTCTACTAAAAATGGAGGTCTCTTAACTGATACCTTGCAGGAGAGTTCTGCAACTTGCTTTTTTTCTGTTGGGTGGTTTGATGTTGCCAGCTGAAACCCTTCTTAAAGCAGCAAACATGTAATGCTGGACTAAGTTTTCATATTCATGTACAACAAGAAAGAATATAAACCCATACCCCACTCAAAGCAATCATTTTGGTAGTGGCTGGAATGGATTTCTGAATCTTTCCTTGGAAAGAATCTGATTAAATGTTTTCACGGTTATCTTCTAACACAATTTTGTCAGGTGGTCAACCTGGAAACTCTGGTATCAGCTCCTCAGGCTAACCCAATTAATACTCCAGGAGACTTTGTAAACTTGCTTCAGATAATATGCTTAGCCATGCACAACCCAAAAATAGGTTTTCTATGATATTAATTCATATTAAATGGTTGCTTTACTACCAAATGAAAAAGTAATTCTTCCTTTTACTTCACACAGCCCCCCTCAGACTTTCTCATGTACAACTGAAGTTTCACTTAGGCTAAATCATTTTGGTGATATATTGGGGGAGGCAAATAGTCCTTTCATCCAATTTGCTCTTCATGTGTAAATATCTACTTAGTAATCAAAAATGCACTTGGATAGTAGGAAAGATTTCTTTATTCAGTCCGAATTAAAATGTAGCAAATTTCCAGGGGAACTAAAAGATAGCAAGTCATGACAAACTATTGATTGCATAATAATGTGATGTCAACAGCACAGAATAATCATGTTTGCAGGTGGGAGCTTTGCATACGTTATACAGCAAAGGTTTTACTGTTGAAATGGAAATATAAATTGAACAGTGTGTATTTCTAGAAAATAAAGCATTATTCACGTATTAATACTCACCTTCTATATCATGATAAAGCATGATGATCTCTTTTCTGGCCTGACTAATGAAACAGGAAAAATTCAGTGTTTGGAATTAAATCTGATGTGGATGACATTTAAGGTCATGAAAGCCAATCTTAGTTGTACTGAAATCTTTTAATCTTATTTGCAGATTATTCCATCAGTGGCTCCCTGGAGTTGCAAAAGGATTTTGTTCTCATAACTTTATTATTTAATTGAATGTTGAAAGTGTAACATATTGTAAATTGCTCTTAATTTAAAAAGTTACTTTCTTGTCTCAACATCATAGCATTTTCAGAGCTACAGGAGTACTGACTCAGAAATATACCTGGGCAAATTTGATAGTGGCGTATGAAGTGGTTGGATATAATTAGGTAAGGAAATGACTATAGGGGATGAAGTATATAATCATACTTAATCGTGATTCAACAGATGTTCAAAATGACTGTAACTTACCCCAATCTGATGTAACTGCCAAATTTGATTCTATGTTATATCAGGATGCAATTCCCATTGAAATCAGCAGATCCAAATAATTAGGGGTGCCAGACTACTGAATTATGTAAGCAGGAATGCATTTGACCCTGTGCAAACTCTGTGGCAAATCAGACGGGCATCGGTATGTTTCTCCTTATCATGATCATCACTTCTGGTACAACCTACTGTTTCCTTTCCTTAATGTTTAAGGATGTTGCTGTTCAAGATGTTTAAGGTGTTGCTGTTCTTCACACATACAAAACACCTGAACTTCCTAACCTCCAAAACCTCTCACTTTTAAGGACTAAATTTTGCATTCAGTGACTGAATTCAAGATACTTTTCCCAACAGCCTGAGTAGCCAGCCCAAGAACAGTTTCTTGGCTAGACTGACACACCACCAGCACTGAAGATTCCAGTTTGTGTACAGCAGTTCAGAGCTTGTCTTCACTATCCAGCCAACCCAAATCAGAGCTCCTGCTTCCACCTGGCCTGGTCTGAAACATTTCTTAGCAAAGCTGTATCAACGAAGTAAAAATCTTTTTTTCACTGTTTTTTGTTCTTACCAATTCACCTGGAGGTATGATTCATGGTTCCTGCATTAAGGTGAAGAATGTATCTCTCCATCAGTTTACAGGAAGAGCCACTACTCTGAGTGGTTTCAGCTTGCATGCTCGGCACAAAAGTATGAAAACCACACCACAAAGATAATCTGAACCTCATTTCTAATCACTCCCTACACAGGTCAGCCTATCTGTGACTAAAGGTTTTTCATGTAGGTTTGAAGGTGTTTTGAAAAGACACTAGAGGGTATGGGACAAACTGTCAGTGACAGCAGAACTTCAGTGATGAGGCTAAGAATGGGCAGACTCCATGCTTCACTGATCAGTCATGGCAGAAGTCCTCTGAGGATTTCAGCCACCTAACACCAAGCTTTCCTGAAGACCCTCTTTCCTAATCGGGTCCCTCCTAGGCAGGAGAAGCTGGTAGAGAAACTACACTGTGCATGTCCTTTGATGCCGCATTACCTGGAAGCCGGCCAAAGCTGCGGGAGTCTTTGATACTTGTAGCAGCACACGCAGAATCCCCAGATTCTGGAGGTGAGGCCACCTCTCCCTGAAACTGTTGTCATTGCATCTGCAAAGAGCCTAGAACAATGTTCACTCACTACTGACTTCCATGCACTTTTTGTAGGACAGTCTGACTCATTTATTTCCTGGCCACTGCAGAGCTATCTCTGGTAGGTGTTTATATAGCAACAATTGAAAACCACTTATGCATAAGTATTTATAGAGCACCAATCACATGTAGTTGTGCCTAATGACTGATATTAGCATGATGTGTCAGATACAAAATCTTTCTCTGAAAACAGCAGGGTCCAAACAACTCAGCTAATGAAACAGGCAAGGCAGAACACATATGTGACACCACCTCGGCTGTCCTGTATTTGACCGTTAAAATATATTACATGGATCTTAAGTACATGAAAATAACACAACAAGACTACCTAACTTGCATGCATGTCAGTGTCTCACAGCAAGGCTTACCAGAGGGATTTTTTTCCTCAAAAGCAAACCCATTGCATAAATCAGCTCTTTGGTGATGAACTAAGAGGGCTGCTGTTAGTTCTCTGTGCAGGGAAGAATGGAGCACCCAGGATGTCCCTTTCCTAACAGGAGTGCCTGGGTTCAGTGCATGGTACTGCCCGCACTCAGTCCACCTTGCAGCATGAATTAATGTTCAGTACCTGCAAGGCAGGAGAGTGTTAGCCCCATTCTGTGCTCTGGGAGGTGGTGAAGTTCAGTAACCAGCTTTGTGTTGCAGTTAAGTGATCAGCCTCATGCCGGAAGGCAGGGTTTGACATACAGAAAGGAAGACTTGCAGGACAGTGCTGCCATTGCAGCAGTCCCTCCTTCCCCTGTGCAGCTTCCCTCTTCCTCTTCTAGTCTCCTCCACAATTAAAAATAAACATTATTGCAAAAACGGTAACTTGCACTGGGTTATATGAGGCTGATCTATTTAGTGAAAATACTATTGATGTTCTCATGGAAGCAGAGACAGGGAAGCAGACAAGAGGAAGCACCAGAGAGATACAGGTGTAATCCACGCTCGCCCAGAGAACAGAAGGACATACAAATTGTCATGCTGGCACAGAATTGTTTTCTGGCTTATTTGTATTGGTCTGTGGCATTGGCATGTACCAGGTGCTTTAGAGGAATGTCAGAAACACTGCTGATATTGACTGGAAAATTACATTGTCCATCATGGAGGGGTTTTTTTTAACCGTAAGCAACCACTGATTGTTCTGCATCCTTCTGGTTCATCTCTCCTGTGTTTGTCTGGATCTCTGCTCCTCTCTAGCCTAACTGGGAATATAATATAATTTATAAATTTATCAGAAATCTACCTCATGCACTGAATTCATAGTTTGTGTGAATTTAATACAGCATCTCTGAGAGTCACATTCTGCATCTGGAAATGATGCTTGTAACACATCATTTGGATGCATTTATTTTCTTTGAGAGCGCATGAAAATAAATATACTTGAGCCAGAAATCTCCCACTGTGGGGAAAGATGGCTCCTTCAACCACAGATCCTCCTCTGCACCTGACAGAGGAAAAAACAGCCTAGCTACTGTCATAGATAGGTGCTACAAAAAACTGCTTAGATTAAGATAAGCATTTTTGTGAAGAGCTACGCATGGATGAATGAAGTTACTTTGAAATCAAGCCCTGTGATGAGAGAGAGAATAAAGGTGTGCAAGTATCATTTTCAGATCTATATGGATATACATCTGTAACTCTGTTTACAGCTATTAAAAATACATACATGATTTGAAGATCTTAAAGGTCTTTTCCAACCTAAGTGATTCTGTGATTCTGTACTCATGCATGTGCATGTACAAAAGCTGGTGCATTCAGGAGACAAGACTCCAAACTGGGAAATAAAACTCTTCCTTTATTCTCATAAAGGTGAGTGAGAACAGATCCTGCAGTATCATTCCTTTTAGCAGACAGAAGCAGGCAGGATGATTGACTGATCAATTGATTTTGATCTCAGTAACAGCAGAGATTTTGCTATAATGGTCAAAATCAGGAGTTTGGGAGCATTATTGCACTCCTTCAGTAAATGTTTGCTACCCAAAGGTGTTACTTTATAAATTTTATCTCAGTCCCTCCCCCTATCACCCTTCCATCATTTTATATCTTTCAGTGGTGAAAAAGAAACCAAACGCAGAAAGTCAATAACACCACTGCCATTTTGGTTTACCTTGAATGAAAGTGCTGTCAGGTGTCATTAGCAAAGGAATCAAATACACATACTTGAAAAGGTATGCTATTGTACAACCACGTATAAGCAGTTCAGACTAAAAGGTATGCCTTATATATAAAAATATATATGCAAAGAATACACAATAATATGACTCACTATCAGTGATGGAGGTCTTGGAAAGAAAAGCAAAGTGTCAGGGTAGAATGCCTTTTCTTTTTTTTTCTTTCATTTTAATAATGGCATGACCACTGAGAGCAACACTGCCCTTTCAGACAGTAGCCTTTGCGCTAGTTTATGCCTAGAAACTTTTCAAACAAACTGACGTTTTGTTCTACGTTCAAAGAAAACTTTTAAATAGGATCCACAGGTCTGATGTACCTAAATCCTCCAGAATCTTGTTCTATTACTTAGAGTCTAAAGCTTTTTTAAGAATCCTACCTTGCTTAAGTCTTTATGTAAAATAAAGGCTGCAATTTCTCATTTGCTAACCTTTGTGAACTCCAGGCTAACGTTTCCAAAACACTTCTTTTCTCCTCACAGTCACACACTGGCCTCTTCTCTCTGCCCACGTAATATCCCTTCCCATCATCTGTTTCACCTTTTTGCCCTTACCACTGTTCTCTTACTACTCAAGTGGCTCAGTCTTCTATCTATTTTCCCAAACTGCTCTTATTCTTCCTTTTTAATAGCACTTCTTTACCAAGTGTTTATTACAGACTGTTCTTTCTGTTCTTTCCCGTTTCTCTACACATCTCCAAGTGATTCTATCCCTATATGGACTAACATACATCGTCTCACAGCAAAATGCATTCCAGCATGTTGCATACTTAATTTGTGAAAATTCACAAGTTATGGGAAAAGTAAAATGCCAAGAAAATTTTTCATAGACCCTCCTGGACAGTAGTGTCCAAAAAGATTCAAACCCAGCAGAAACCCCAACCTTCAAGAGCCTTAGCACATAGAGCTTTCTCCTGTTTCTGTAGCGTGTGAGATAACAGTTTACATCGAAATGCCAACATACTTATCTTGAGATTTGACCATCTTCCTCAGTGTGGACTTCAGAATTTAAATGTTTCCATGCTCCCTTATCTAACACTTTATTCTTTCTCACATTCCTGTTATTGATATGGGCGTGCAGTCAGAGTGGGTTAGACAAAATCATTTATGGAAATGCATGCTGCTTAGTTTTCAAAAAGATTGTATTTCAGCTATCCTTATTTCAGATCATAGCACATGGGCTATCATTTAAAACTTGCAAATACGCAGAGAAATAGGGACAACTCATATAGCTTTGGTATTAAAGGTGGTATCTCTAGCACAGACTGCGTAAATGCTACATGCAAGTGTGAAAACACATAGAGGATTTGAAAAAATATATAACCATTTTCAAAACCCCTTGCACTTGAAAATATCAGAGGCTCTTTCTAAAGGGAAGCTAGAGTGACATAGAAGCTGTTTCCTAATCAGGTGCTGCCTGTACCCAAGCAGGGTAATCTAATTTGCAAGTAGGTGACCTATATGTCTGGACATACCTGATTATTTATTCACCTAATCAAATTATATTGTGTCATTCGATGATAGGATGTACACAGTGCTGACACGATGTTATTTTTTGTCACCAGATAAGGGGAATTGATTCTAATCTATATTACTTTTGTTAGTCATCAACTCTTACACCTAGACCTGCCAGGGAAGCATGAATGCATTTTGTGAAGTTCAATAGCACATATATCATTAGGTCATAGTAAAGATTTGTTGAACAAAAAAAAAACATCGACCATCATCATTTGATCAACTTTTTCTATGTACAAGTAGCTTAAGGGTGAAAGCACCCTTCTGCCCTTCTCCCACCAGCCAGCATCATGTACTTGCCTATTTCCACTTCCTCATTTTTTTAACTTCTGTCATCATCTGGTATCACCACGTGTTAGACTGCATCTGCTGAGAAACCTTGCCTCTTGCTATCCCTGAAAGCATTGAAATCTTAAGAATACCCTCTGTTCCCCTGTGTGCACTTGAAATGCCTGTCTTATAATTAATTTCAAGTCGTGTGTCATAACCTGGACAAAAGGCTGTCTTTTTTCCTTTTTTTTTTTTTTTTTTTTTGATTGATTTCATTCTCTAACAATATCTACTGCAAAGGTCAGTGAACAGTTCTTCTGAGATATCTGCTAGGGATGGGGGACTCATCAGCAAGGGGTGTTTGTCTGTGTGACCTGATGAGGAGCAGCGACTAAGGCCTCAGAGTATCTCGATATTAATCACATCCTTTCTCCCTCCTCTTTCTCTCGATGACCCAGTATGTTGTTTCGGGGGGGGGGGGGGGGGGGGGGGGAGGAGGAGGAGTGAGAGGGTGCTCAGGACTCAGTGGGAAGGAGGGGAAAGCTTTCAAAATATGTAATTATGAGCTGCTCGTAGGGCGAGAGAAAGCCTCCGCTGTGAGAAGGGATGGGAGTGCGATGACAGTAATTGTTGTCATTGTCGCTCCCACGGGTGGGGGGCTCTGCCCCGCTACAGTGGCGGGTTTGGGGGGCCCGGGGAAGGTCCAGACCCTGATCGCGACTCCCAGTGTTGAAGCCTCCGGGTCTTACCCGGGGATCGGGGGGGGGGGGGGGGGGGGGAGCGGATTCCCCAGGGCTGCCCAGGCCGAGGCTGTGCTGGCGGGACAGTGAAACCTGCCAAGCCGGCGGCAGCGGAGTGGTGCCCCGGGGGTGGCCGGAGTGTCACCGAGCCGGCACCTCCGGAGCAGCGTGAGGCCGCGCAGGGGCCACCTCCGCCGCACGCGTCTCGGCGGCAGGCGGGCGGCTGCAGCCAACGCCGCCGTTGGCTGCAGCCGCCCGCCTGCCGCCGAGACCGCGTGCCGGCGGGTCCCACGGCTCGGCCCCTGCGCGGCTCCCCTCGGAGCGGCCGCCACTTGCTCGGTCTGCCCGGAGCTTCCCCCCGAACCGATGTCCCCCAAAGGGTGTCCCTGTTACAGAGCAAATCCTCCCGGAGCAGCCCTCCCTCCGGGAGCTGGACGGAGTAAATACAACTTCAGCTGCCGCGGCCGCTTTCATCCCTTCCCTTTCCTTCCCTTTCCCCGCCTCCGCTTCCTAGCCTGAAAAGCGCAAACTTGCGCTGAAACGGCACCTCGGCTGTATGCGAGACTAACCAGCCCATTAAATATGATCAACGTACCGTTTGCATGGAATGAAACCTTTCCCAGTCCTGATTGCTCCAAAGGGGAATCACGTCCTACCTCCCACCTTCCCAATCTTCATTCTCCCAGTCTACACACGCTTGTAATTACTGGTGATTGTGCTAATACAAACACTGAGCAAAAGCATGCTGGTGCTATGGAGAGGGGAGGCAAAGGAAATACCGTTAATTTAAGGCAATGTACATGTGGATTATACTCTTTCTTTTCTACACCGCCCTATAGATACTGCCCGTTAAGCATCAACCCAAACATCAGCGGTTCATGTTTTTTCCTGCGGGGCATCCCTTTTTTTTTCTCCTAACGGATCACCAGGTGATCTGGAAATAAATGATGGATCGCCTTGTGGACTGGAGAAAGGAGACAAAGTGAGAAGCCAACTTGTTCGCCCCGACTCTAACCAAGGCGAATGCCGCCTGGTATCGCTCCTGCCGTGATTGCTCCTTACATAACTCCCTGTATTCACCGCAGACCGCTTCGCTCGGAGGTGAAAGGCGGGGGGGGGGGGGTGGGGGTGGTGAAGCGGGGGGGAGGGGTGGGAATGATATAATATCACGTCGGGCCTTCTCCACACTTGATTCCCTTCCTTCCAGGAGAGCGGGGCTTCGAAGCGTGATCATTAACTTCGGTGATCATCACTTGGTTTCTTTTGAAGGAGGCTGAACGGTCTTTTTCTTAACCTAATTTGTTTCTTTACTGTTACTATTTGTTCAGATGACATTCCCCGCTCCGCTCGCTCCCGCGGCGCGCACACCCGCGCACACACTCACACCCCTTTTCTTTTCATCATCAGCAAAATAAAGATTAGGTGGGCAGATTATAGAAAGCGTTTTCAGTCCTGTGCTGATCTTTATTCAGAGCCTTTGTGATGATATTGATGATGATGATGGTCAAGTGGACAGTTTGATTTTTGTGTTTGGAGCTAGTTATAAAGAATCAATATTATATCAAGGGGTAACTTTCGTGATAAAGGACTTTAACCACTCCGGCTATTCATCATAAGTCTGTAGCAAGCAGATAGGTCAAAAGAAATTATATTGCACTAAAGAGTGTGTCTTCTTATCTCTCCTATACCAGGGAATAAGGGACAAGCCGATCGATACAGTAGCTGCTGTATACTTCTTGCAATTATCAATAGCTGATTTCGTCTTTTGAGGCCTGCATCTATTAATACAAACTAATAATAATCTTCTGAGCATATCTGTAGCCAAGGGGATGAAAGTTTTTATACTTGACGGCACTATTTATAGAGCTAGAGTTAATGAATGACGTTACATCGTTTATGTGTATGGCATGCATATATATATATACATTTAAATACTCATGTCACTTGTCATTTTTGGAAGCATACAGATTTCTGAAAAGGGTCTGAAGGCACCGATTTTATACACAAGCTGTATTCCTACCTCTAATTTCTGGTGTCTGTGCTGACAGACATGCGTTGCAATACAAATACAGTGGTTTAATATATACAGCACCCATGCACCTCTCTGTGTACATGACATGTATGTATGAGCTTAAATGGCTGTCGCCTTGATAATACCCCATAGCCAAGTGTATCGCAAGTATTCTACAAAGTATTTAAAAATGTTGGTTAAATTAATGTATCATCTGTTAGGTTAAAGAACAGAAGTGGATAATAATTGGAGTTTGCTAAGTGTGAACATAAGCTTTTGTGTACGTGAATAGATGTTTATTTAGATCCACGGGTGGCATGATATTAAATAAAAGGAAAAGTAACTTAGACGTTTAAGGCAAGACGTTTAGGCTCTGCTGAGCTGGAGACTGGTTCTATAAATCTCATGGTGGGGCCAGTTGCTTTCCACAAAAAAATTGTAATAGAAAAGAAACATCTTTATAATTGACATTTGACATGCTGTTTGGGTTAGGCTGTCGTAGACCGAGCACAGATTTCCCTCTGATGGAAACATTTATCATCGTGATTGCTGCAGAGTGGCAGGTGGTGTTATCAATTACCTCTTCTTACCAATAATAATATTAGTATGGTAATATCTTTGGTCGTGTGAGAACGAATTAGCGGTGAGTTGTCGCAGCTTTAGACACACAAAATCATGCTAGATTTAACCCCAGGGTCCTCAAAACAAAAGTTGTGGTGCGAAAAGGGGGTGTGAAGATGATATACTTCAGCCTGCCAGGAAGAGTAAGAGACGATAGAAAATAAAGCCTAAATAATTGCACTACCCTTCGAATAAAGTTGCCGAGCAAAATAACAACCATAAAAGGCAGCAGATGGGTTGCACGAAACGTCAGAGCCATCTTATCTGCGTGCTGGTAACTTTGATGGTTTTAAGAACAGCAACCTTGTATAAAGGGTAAGTGTAGACAGAACTACTTATACGCTCTTTGTAGGGTCAGGCTTGGAGATAAGCTTCCTGAAGGGCTTTTATTAGCCCCGAATAAGGATAAAAATTAAAAGCAAACGCGTAACTTGGTGTCCATGAATGTTAAAAAAAATAAAATAAAATAGAGTTGGTAAATAATATTATTAAACAGGCAGAATAATAACTTGTCTCTCCTGACGACGAAAGCAACATTGCAGAAGAAGAGGATTCACGAATGCGATTTAATACGGAGAGAAAAACAACTTTTGCTTCCCACCACTGCTGAAGTGTTACTGTGGACCCACGGGTCCCGGCGAGGGGGACACGAGCGGGCGCAGTGTGCGCCGGGACACGCGTGACTGGCTGCCGGCCCCGCAGCTGCAGCCTGCTCCTCTCCTCTGCGCGCAACTACCCGCGCGGGTGCGCTGAGATTTACGCGGATAAGCGGTGTCCGTGTTTCACCTGAGATCCTCCCACACTCACACAGTGGCCGCTTTTTCACAGCCTAACTTTAGCGAATGCACCATTATTATTTGAATATTTAATTTTTTTCGCCCTCGAGTCAGGGAGATGAATTAAAAGGTCCGTGGAAAACTTTGAGGTGTAATGGGGAGCCGGGGGAGTGGGAGGGGGGGAAGAGCAAGGCCGGAGGAGACGCGTATCACTTCATAACTTTCCGCTCGCCTCCCGAGCCCTCTGCACTGTCAGGGTTTTCCATACAGCTCGGGTAGAAAGTTTCCCCCGGCGACCTGCGCCACTCCCGGCGGTGCCGGCCGGGGCTCCGCCGCGCTTCCCTGGGCGGGAGGGAACAGGGGGATGGGGAAATGGGGGTAGGGGGAGGCAGCGGCAGAGCTCCGCCGAGCGACCCCCGAGCAGCGCATCGCGGAGGGCTTTTCCTCCAAGAGAAAAAGTGGGAAGGCGAGCTGCGTAAGGGAAAATAAAACCATAAAATGTATCACTGGTAACCCTAGAATATGTTAATGTCGAGAGATACAAATCTGGTAATTATGCCTTTCTTGCCTGTTGTGCTCTCCATTGTTCATTAAACATTAAAGACGGGATTATTTAATTTTCCACCTAAAAGATTCTCTCATGTTCCGCAAAATCATATTAATTTTCAATCATTTTACTTTTTACGATGCATAAAGTTTTGGTTTTATAACGCTGCCAATGAGCTGCCTCCTCACACATCTCGCTATATGAAAGGCACTCTTAGAACGCTCTTCAAAAAAATCGTCTGCTCCTGCAGGAACTACCAGCCACTGAGCAATAGAAAAAGTCAAAGTTTAGGGAGGGGGGAAAAATGTTGCCTGAGCAACAGCAACAAACCCTTTCAAAATATGACCGGATGAAAATTTACACATTTCTGGAACTGCTGCAATTGAGTAAAAATGCCTGGGCGAGGTTAAAGTGCGTCCTCTCCCATTCCAGTCAAACAGGGGGTAGATGAACCCCTTCACCTCAAGCAAGTCGGGGAAATACACCGCTCTGCTTTGGCAAGAGAAGCCCCAACTCCTGCTCCGGCTGCGGTGCCGGGGGCTTACAGGAGCGCTCGCAGTCCCTCGCTTTCACCTGCACCATGCTCACAGCGAAAAGCACCGCACACACCCGTAACGTGCTATTCGTGTGCGCCGGGTGCAAAAAATCCCTACTTCTGAAGGGGGAAATAAACCCCATGCTCAATTAATGAGCTCCTCCCCACCCACTTCATATTAGAAAATTACATCAGATTTCAGCTATCACGATCGTGTCCAGATATTTTAAAAGAGACACTCGGAGTGAGACCGAACTTTCAGCAAGGGTAGATGCACAGGGAGAAGATGCGTCAGAATTTATAGAAGGGGAACAAGGTTTGTAACTGTAAAGACGGCAATCATTGAGAAGGGTCCCGTGTACACATCTCGCTAAACACAGGGCAGAAAAGCGTGCTCGGCTATCTAAAAGGCTGTGGTCTGGTGTTTCAGTCTTGTTTCCCTTTAGGGTCGTGCCCATTTCTAACGAATACCTGCACCACAGAAATCGCCGATGGCATGCGTGTCAGCAAACCATCCGGAGTGGCCTAAACTGTCGCCTCTAACTTTATTTGGTTTGTCTGCTCACATAAAAGCGGGGAATAAACCGCGAGCCCAGAAAAGCGGTATCAAAACGCGCCAGATAAAGCGAGCTATCAGCAGAGAAAGTTTACACAGAGGAGTCTCCCAAAGAAGCCGGGGTTAGTGTGTTTTAAGGACTAGGGCTGGATTACACGGGCTGGGGAGGGGGTATTAGGAGGAAATCCCTTTCACTGATCCCCGGCCCCATGAGCAGAGCTGCCCCCGCCCCGTGCTCGCCGAGGTGGGCTGCGCCTCCGCGCCCCGCCGATCACCGAGGGCCAGCGACGGGGCCGTTCCGCACAGAGCGGGGGGTGGGGACTGGGGGGAACTGGGCTAGCAGCGCTCAAGGGCCGGGCTGCAACTAGCGTTAAAGAAAAAAAAAGGAGGGGGGCAAAAAAACCCCACCAACAGCAACAACAACAAAAGCAACCGCGAAGAGGATCGCCAGGGCGGCTGGCGGAGCCCCCCTCCGCAAAACCCCACACACGCACACCCATGAGCGGAACTGCGGGCACTGCTGGCCCCTGAGCGGTGCAGCTCCGCGCAGCGGCGATCGGCGACGGCGGGGTACATCCTAGCGGCGGGTCCCTGCCATGGGAGCCCGGCTGGCCCCGGCGGAGGGGGAGGCGGGCAAGGACCGAGACGGGAAGCGGCAACTTGTGGCGGCTGCCGGGGAGCAGGAGCTGCTGCGCGGCGGCGGAGCCTCCCGCCTCCCCGGGGGACGGACGGGGCGGGAGGGGACGCGGCGCAGCGGGACAGGGCGGGGGAGGCTCTGCCCGGCTCCACGGCAACCGGTAACGCGATAGAGGGGAAAGCGGGGGGGGGAGGGAAGTCTCTCCCTTGCCCCCCCCCCCTTCACTTTTACAAAAAAGGGGGGGGCCTGGGAGAAAAGCCGCTGTTGGGAAAGTGCGTGCGGATAGGAAGGCTCGGCGGCGGCGAGAGCTGATCGGGCTGCGGGGCTGGGGCAGCCCCGGCGGCAGCCCCGGCAGCGCGGCGCGGGAGGCGGAGGAGGAGGAGGAGAGTAGGAGGAGCCGCCGTGTGACCCGCACCGCTCCCAAACTTGAAAGTTTATCTGCCCGAAATCGAGAGCGGCCGCGGTGCGCGCACCGCTCCTCGGCACGGAGCGGAGGCATCGACCAGGGGAGCCGCAGCGCTGGGAGTTGCTGCCGGCTCCGCTGCGAGCGAGGCGAGGCGAGGCGAGACGAGGCAGAGGAGGGGGGATCACCCCTGCGACAGCAACAACAGCCACCCCCCACCCCCAAATCTGCGAGAGGATCGATACTGTTTGCTGGAGACCAAGGACTTGCTCATCGGCGCACACGAGAGACCGCTGTCATTAGCTAACAGGACACACGACTGAGTCGGGGGGTGGGGTGGGGGGGAGGGCGAGGAGTGTCACAAAAAGTCATTACAACCTGAGAGAGAGAGGGAGAAAGAAAAAAAACTTCCTACCAATGGACAACAGGAAGTGACCACCACCACCAACGGGGAGTCTCTGCTTGGAGAAAGAAGCTGCAAGACAAAGAAGAAGGAAGGAGAGGTGAAAGACAAAACTGCCCAAGGTCTTCTGCGTGTGCGTGCGTGCGCTTTCGAGAGAGAACAAAAGTCAGCCGGGGAGACGGAGAAAGAGGGAAAAGGAGACGGGATGGAGGAAGAGCTAAAGACAAGCATGTGAAGAGCAAGGGGAAAGAAGAGCGGAGCAACACACGCGCACATCGAAAAGAAAGGAAAAAAGCAAAAGCATACACAAAAGTTTCTTTTCCTCCTGGGAAGAAATTACTCACACGCACACAGAAATCAGATGCCTTGCAGATCAACTTCTGGAGAAAGCGAGACGAAGAGGAGAGAAGACGCAGAGTGATGTGAAGAAAGAAAGGAGGAAAAAAAAAACCCAACAAACAAAAAAACAGAAAGCAAAGAAGCCGAAAGCAGAGCAGAAAAAAACCTGAAAGGCGGGGGGGGGGGGGGGGGGAGAGATAGAAAGAAAAGCGAAGATCGTGACCTCCCCCAACAAGTGAACCTTGCACATATGTTGTGTAAAGTGTGTGCAAAACAGAGCCCTCCTGCGTGGTGCGTGTGTGTGTCGCTGCCGCCGCCGCCGCTGCTGCTGCCGCCGCGCCCGGTGCCTCTCGCAGGCGGCGCTGCCGGTGCCGGGGAGACGCATCATTTGGCGGAGCGAAGCGGCTAATTGCGGAGCCCCGTCCTTCATTTACATATGCAGCCTGAGTCCGCTGGAGCCGCGCCAATCCGCGCTCGCCCCCAGCACCATTAATAGCCATGCATTATTCACAATCATAATTACCGAGCCCCATGCGCGCTCCGCGCAGCCGCCCCAGCCCGCCGCGCACACCCCGCCGCACCGCGCACACCCCGCCCGGCTGATCCCCCGCTCGCTCACCCGCTCACCCGCACTCCCTCCCAGTTTGGTTGGCTGGTTTAGCTCTGCTTTTTTTTTTTTTTTTTTTTGGTTCGTTTTCTGTTGTTGTTTGTTTGATTTGTTTTGCAACTCGACTTTTTATTTGCGAACAGTTATTTGCAGCCCCCACTCCCCCTCTCCCATTCCCTCGTTCCCAATTCCTCTCCCCTTTCCACCTCCACGTCGCTGATGCCTCTGCAAAAAGCAGAGTCAAGACGGCTCAGTTAGCAGCATGTCTCGTCGAAAGCAAGCGAAACCCCAGCATCTCAAATCGGACGAAGAGCTGCAAGCGGAGGTAGTTTCTGAGCACGGTAAGGGCTCTCGGCGCCTCTTTCTCCTTCTCTCTCTCTCCTTTTGTGAGTGTGTTTCGGATGGAGATAGGTGGATTTATGGTGATGGTGAACATGGGAGAGCAATTACTCTGTCGCGGGAGAATGGGAATTAGAGCAGCTGGGGGAAGAGGCAGCGGAACTGAGAAGTTAGCAGTTTAGCCAAGTTTTTGCAGCCCACCCCCTGACTAACCATCCCTTCCCGCAGCTGCATCCTGGCCTCCCGAGCGCTTTAATCGCGGCTGGGCTCGGCGGCGGGGCCAGGCCCTCCCTCGGGCAGCTGCAGAGCGGCACCCCGGAGCAGCGCCTGCCGCCTCCTCCTCCTCTCCGCTGTGCATTTTTTGGTGTTCCCTTTTTTTCTCCCCCCCCGCTGGTGGCTGGCAGCGGGCAGGAGCCATGTCCCCCTCTCTCCTCCTCCCCGGCAGGAAAGTTGGGGCTGCCGGAGCCTGGGTGTCCTGCCAGGGGCTGCGGGTCCCGGGGGGTCCCGCGGGCAAGGGGTTGTAGGGGCCCGGTGCGCGCCCCCGGGGCAGCCTCAGCGTGGCCGGTGCTAGGGGCTGCCCCGCGCCTCGGGGAGGCGCGCCTCCGGGCAGCCCGCTGGGTTTCGGGCTATCCTGGCCTCTGCCCCCTGTTGCCCGGCGGGCAGGGGACCCCGGCAGGAGCGGGCAGGGCCAGCGGGGCCGACTGCGTTATTTTCGAGGTGGTTGAGCAGCAGCTTCTCGGCTCTCCCCCACCGTGCGCCGTCTTTCCTCCTTCGCTTCCCGGCTGTGCTGCGACTGTAGTTATTATCAGTGATGGGTGACACGGAGTGCCACCACCGCCACCAGCCCCTGTCGCGCCGGCTGCAGGCAGTGGGGAAGGGTTGTTTTCTCGCCCATCCGCCATTCCTCGCTCCCTCCCCACACGCAGGCAGACGCACACTTGCATCTGGGCTGCTCGAGCTCCTAGTGAACAAGTGTCCAAAGCGGGAAAGATTTGGGCTGTAATCACTCCTTATTTCCACTTTGCTGTATTTTGTTTTCCGAGGAAAGGCCTGCAGGGTTTTTTTTTCCTTGGATTTTATTTTATTATTTTATTTTTTTCTAACTTTTAATTTCCTTTGTAATCCTTGTCTTTGCAGCGTGCAAAGGCATGCTGCAGCCCAATATCACTTTTCCAGGGCTAAGTTGAGCGCTTCGACTTGAAAGTTTTCCTTTTGCTCTTTGCGCAGAGCCCACTGCTTGCTTAGCTCCTCGCACAAGCTAGTGAGAGCCCCAGTGTTTTCTGCTTTCTGTGTAGGCCCCTCTCTCCACTGTTTTATCCTTCCCCGCCCTCCCTCCTTCAAAAAGAAAAAAAGTCATTCTCTTGCTTCAAAACTATAATGACTTTTAAGTTGCATCTGTGGGGAGAGAAAGGCAGCAAAGTTGAAGCCTGAGGAGGATTTTGACTATTGTATCTGAACTTTACAGCCTTGAAGCTTAGGGCACCGTGAATCCACTTCATCAGGTTAAAACATCTGTCAGACTGGCAAATCGTTAAGCCTCCTGCTCCTTCCCAGCGTATTTGGGGACCCAGGGAGCGAGTCCCACACTGCCCAGGGCTGCTGAGGGGCTACTGCCTCTGCTTCAGGAAAGCCCACTTGGGTGTTGACAATAACAGACACACAGAGAAATGCTTCCTTCTGTCACAGCGGAGGAGCAGAGCAGTGCATTTTCCACATTTTTTTTTTTTATTTTTTTTTTTTTTTATTCCTTAGGAAACAGTGGTCCTGTAAAAGCAACTAATATAGGCAAGCAGGTGAGATTTAGTATTTTATCATGTAAACAAGGTTTGTTGAGCTCAGTCTCTGTTGGGGTGGGACCTAGGTCTAAGAATTTATCATTAGCATTCTAAACTTTTGCATGCTCTGAACACATTTCAGCACAGAAAAATAAAACCCCACAACTTCATTATGACACTCCTGGTGAGCTAATAAATTAAAAAAAAATATATAATTGTTAAACTAGGTTTTTGTGAATCTTATCTATGTAGCCATGTCACCCGAGATTAGAACAAGAGATATGCTAAAAAGAAACGCTTGCATATGGTGGGTAGATTAAGGACAAAGAATCTTTTTGTCATGGAAATGTTTTTTTTTTTTCCCCTTTTTGGGGGGGTTTTGTTTTGTTTACTTCATCACATAGAATTTCTCACACTTGGTTTGTTTTGTATTGCCCTCAATGACTACATGATCAAATGAATGGATTTATTTCTGCCGAATGAGAAAGACAGTCTTTCCATCAAAAGGACTACATTGCATCCCAGTGAGGAATTTTAAAGCGTTATTATTGTGGTCCCTGAATAGCACAAAATCGGCTTTCACAGCAGCCCTAAAATGCAACAATGTAAATACTTTTCAGCCTTAGAAGGCTGTTATCAAAATGTGCTATGTTTCCTTTTATTAAAACATATTTTAATTAATAGAGTGAAACCCGTCAGAGTTAACAATTAACAAGCTAAAGTAGTGCTGTTGGGTTTGCACTTCCATTTGAGAAACGCGAAAGAGGTGGGGGCAGGACACACGAGCAGAGGGCTATCTAGTGCACATTAGTGTAATGTAAATCATTTACACGTTATATTAGGAAGCCTAACGATTGCTATACTGCAAGCATTTTTATAGGCCAGATATAATGAGCGCTCCAGATCTCGTGAATTAAAGCACTTCTTGTCAAGTCACTGTTCTTCGTTTCTGTTCATAGCTGTAATCAAGATATTGCTACAGTTCCTGAACGTATTTTGCAACAGGCCAAAAATAGTGCAAGAATATTTGTCGTTTTTAGAAAGCAAACTGTTCAAGCAGTATTATTTGGTACATGTGGCCTTTCCACTAATTTGGCTGTTTATCTTCAAAAGTGGAAGTTGTTGTTAACACAAGATTACACAGATGAAGCTTGTTATTTATTTAATGGAATTGTGTTTAATATCGCCTTAAAATAGATTTTATGAAGTGAAGCTTTTAAAAATGAATGTCCCATAAGCGTAATCCTTGGAATGAAGGAACACTCATAGTGGCAGAGAGAAGCCTGGCAGTTTGGGGAGCAGAATGGAAGATAAACATTAGGCCAGATTTTAAGTTGGCTGGTCTCGCCAGAACTTGCATGCTAATGTTACTACAGAAGTTTAAGCATCAGAACAAGCAATTTTATAGCCAGCTTGGGGTACAGCATAATACAAATGCATTCAAACAGGGCAGTGTCATGATGGTGAGAAACTGTTAGAAATCTGAAGATAATTAGCAATGTCATCAACTACAGATTTACACTCAAAATAGTTTGAAATTATTTGTTGAAAGTGAAATGCTAAAAATAAATTTTTTAATAATTTTGAAAGGAAGTGTTAACAAAACAGCTGGTGGTGATACATTACTCGAGTAATTGCATTGTAGAAGAGTGAACAAAAGATACCTATTAAAAAACCCCAACACTTTGAGGTTACTAAATTAGAAGATATGGTTGAAATCATTTAAAACCAGCAGCAGCAGGGCTCAGATGACTGCCTGTAGAATACAATAATCTCAGTTTCTCAGTAAATGTAAAGCATTGTAATAGCTGGAATTACATTTCTAATATACTTGCCTAATTCAACAGATTACAAATGAATCAGAATTAGAGGCACAATGCACATGCTTCAACTCCGATTAATTTTTGTATTAAGTCACGGATATAGCATTTGTATTTTGAAAGTAGAGATAATAAAAAGGGGTTTTTGTAATGCTGAAAAGTGATTTTCGGAGGGTGCAAGTGAGATTCTGGTAAAGGGTGATGACAAACGAGGCTTTGGACTTTTTCATGCGAAGTTTCTGGCAAAGCTGTATCATTGTTTAGTCTGAGGTGGAAGGGATACCTTGTAGTTAGCTGTATAATGACAGTTTTCTAGTGTGCCGTTTGCAGTATTTTTTTTAAATACTGAACCTGCTTTTCTCCCCACTCTTACACAGCATGGTCTAAACTAATGAATCTTTTTCATCCTGGTAAAGTGAGATTGGGCTGTGCAGTATTGAGCAGTTTGTGACTGCTCTCAGTATTCTGGAGTGTGTACACAGACACACATGCTCCGCCACAGCAACGACACAGTTTGCTACGGAGCAGCCAGCTTCGTGTGTGTGTGCTCACTCTATCTGCATGTACAGAGGGGAAAAACACATTTTGGAGGGACATTACTACATACAAAATAGAGGTTGTTCCACATCAGTTAGACACTATTGCCTTTAAAACTTGAGAGGTCAGAAGCAGCTCTCAGTAAACATAAAACTTGGGTGATTTTTTGCAAGTTTTTGTTCTGAGGCAACTGTAAGAGGAGGCTTTTTGTTTTGGAAAATAAAGGCCAAATAAGTATTGCTACAAATTGCCTCTTTGCTAAGAAATGGTAATTGAAACTTTATATAAATAGTTTTGCTACTACAGTACAGACTTAGCATTCGAACTGTGTAACATCTGTATTTGTATGATTTTTTTAAATACTCTGTTTTTAACTGTGTTACCAATAGGAAAACGTTTGGAATAATAAGGAAACTACAACAATCAGCCAATTTGCTGATAGATGTGTAGCAAGGAACGTAGACAGAACTGGGTCAGATTTTATCTGGTGGTGCTGCTCTAGAGCAAGTCTTGCCATCTCCTGGGGTAGATATTAAAGCTGTTTTTTATGGAATTGGCGGGAGGAAATTTTGAAAGGTGTTGCTTTAAATTCTGTGTAATTAATCCATTAATATGCATGCATTAAGCTGTTGAAAATTACTTCTCCTTGCCTAAGAAAGAGGGAAAGCTACAATTCAAAAAATGGGTGGCATTAAAAAAAAAAAAAAGTAAAAATAATAACGAATATTAGTGCAATTTCTGAAAAATAGTTTGAGTCCTGGGGAGATTTTGTGGATATCTTTCCTTCATTTGTTTTTTTGACTGCCAAGCCAGGACATATCTGTTGACCATCCATCAGTCAGGACAGGAGTCAGTCACTTTCGTTGATAATAAACCAGGTCTGACATGACATTAAAATAGTTAAGTACTGACACATTTTCCAAAACAAAGCATGTAAAAATAATTTCCTTCATAATATTGCATTTGTAAAAGGAGAGTAATTTGCTGGAATTTTTTTTTTTTCCAAAGGAAGCATGAGTAAATCTAGTTCCAGCAGTAAATTTTTATTGAACTGTACATGTCAATGTAAAGGGCCAAAATCCTGTTTCCTGAGCCCTCTTAAAATATCCCACTAAAAGTAGTGAGGGTTTTCCATTAATTAAAAATAGGAATTTAGGTCAAAATATACTTTTAGGAGCTGGTTCAATTCTAGAGCTCTTGGACATAGAGTACATTTCTTCCCAGAATTGGGAAAGCCAGAAAAATAATTGTTTAAAAGGGTGACAGAAACCCATAATGAAACACATTTAAAAAAACATGTTTCTTCTAAGTTGAAAAGTGAAAAGACAGCAGACTAAAGAGCGGGGTCTTTAGAAATACTTGCTGTAGTTACGGTACACCAAGTGAGCATACTTCAACTCAGACATCCATTACGGGGTAAGCTAAACCTTTAAAAAAGATCCCTTCTGGATCTCTTGCTGACAGTCTCTAACACTGGGGTGGTGGCAGTGCCCTTCACCACTCCCCCCAAAAATTTGGACCCTGTCACTAGGCGAGAAAGAAGAATCCACAAAATGTCCAAACTTTTGGCACAGAGGCACACCAAAATATTTGGGAAGGAAGGCTGTTAACCTCCCCCAGCCAGCCAGGGTGGGGGCATGGGGTGAGTGCAGGAGGCACAAGTGGGTGCTGCATGGGTGGGTGCTGCTCTGTGTGGTCTCACAGCGGGCTGCTGCCGAAGCCCAGCCTGCATCCCGGGGAGAAGGTGGGATTGGAGAGTGCCAGAAAGCTTCTCCAGGACTCTCCCTGAGGGTGGGTAGTTAGAAGTGCTTTGACAAGGCTTGCTGATTTAACCTTTGCCTGCTTTGCCCTGCCAGGGGTGGCCACTAGATGTCAAGCTCATAATACAATTAGTACATCTGTGCAGTTGACCTTGGCAGCACGGCTTACCACTGTTCTGTTAAGTGTTAACACTGAATTTGAGTGTTAACTAGAGATCCCTCTGAGTTTGCTACATGCTGTACAGCTTATCAAATGCCCATCTAGTTCAGCACAAGTGTTTACAGTTCTTAAAGGAGGAAAAAGGTTTCCTTTTGTGAAGCCCAGCATCTTGAGCTGCTTAATTAACCCTGCAGGTGCTGCAGTATTTTTGTTTCAGTTAATCAAAAGCAACTTGTTCTTCAGCGTTTCAGGAGACCCCTTCTGCTGGTGCCATCTGATAACTTTATTTTATGGTTTTGTTGGTGTAGTAATATCCCCAAAACTGCAAATGATGAAAGCTAATTAATTTGTTCAGGTCTTTTTGTGCTTTGCTATCCTGTGCAATACTGCAGTACACGGAACGGTAAATGAGCAAAATGACTGAGCTGCACAACTGGCATCAGATCACTCTTGGTTTGCTCTTTCAAGCACTCCTGCGTGTGAGTAATTTTACTCAAAGGAGTAGTGCCGTTGAGTCCAGTACTTGTAAGCTCAGTTTTGGGATGTGTAGGAGATGCAGGATTGGGTCCTCACATTGGCTTCTCTTATTGTGAGCCTCCAAACACAAATTTGTCAGCGTTTCTGTGGTTGTTCAGAGAGTGTTTGGCTTCATTCTGCAGAGTTACATAGTTGAAGATGTAGTTAATGATACACTTTTCAAAATAGGAAATCCATGCAGAGTCTAGTGTTCTGCTTCTTTCTTATAATTTATTTGTTTTGGTTTGTTTTTTTTTCAATGTCTTGTACATGTTGGCTAAGTTACAAGTGTTGACCTCAATTTTTTGTTAAGATTCCCCATGAAACTTGATGCGTTCCAAATAAACTTAGCTCCTACGGACACCAGCATATTTGTACACAAATTCTACACAACCCAGAATTAATGTATAGATATGCTATAACAGCCAACCAAATGGCTGTTTATATAATTTTGAAAAGCATAACACAGGTCTTACTTAAAGTGATATCTTGCACAGATACTCCAAACAATTTGTGTAATCTGTTCCACATCTGCATACACGTAGAAAGGTGCCAGTGTTAGAGGTAATGAAGTGCTTCACTGCACAGATTAGAAACTGCAAATGCTTCTAACAGAATACAGTTAGTGCCTGTGCCACAGGTGGCTGTTACTTAACAAATTCTGAGATTTAGGCTACTGAATGAATAGATCAAACCGAGTGTGCCAGGTCAGCGCCGAGTTTTGCATAGCAAGAGTGCCCTCCACTGTTCAAATCAGTACTGACAGCTTTTGTGGGCTGAGAAAAAGGACAGAAAATTTTTGAGCCTGGAATTTCTTCTACATTGTTAAACACAGTAGGGGTCTCTATTTGTCTCCTCCTGTTTCACAGCTTGGGCTCAGTATGTGATAATTCATCTTTCTTTATGGGATTCAAAGCTATCATAAAGAGTTAAAAAGAATTAATTTGCAAGAAAATAAACGTGTTCTGACAATTTAAGAAAACTTTCTTTAAAACCTCTGTCAATTGTAAGAGATTATAAAGCTAAGGAAAAAGTAATAGTGTTCTTCTCAAGGATCAATACGATGTTACAAGGGTGCTATTTCCAAATGAATATGATTTTGAAAACAAATTTATGGAGGCTTAAAACATATTATTGTTACCTTATTAAAATTGTGCTTGGGGAAAAGTAAATTAGTGTATTCTGATGATAGGAGTAGTAAATAGTTGTCCTGTATGGGAGCGCTGTTCTCAGAGTTCTATTTATAATATTGCTTCTTTAAATATACAAAAATGCTGTGAGCTGCACTTTGAAATGATTATTGGATTTGCATGTGAGAGCATTTTATACATCTGTCTTCATAGTTAGCAGACATTTTATCTTTAGCTGATGTTAACAAACGCATTTTTTTCTGAAACTCCTTCACAGTTTGTACACTGCTTTTCAATGGAAGATCAGTGTCGCTTTCTTTTTCTTCCTGAAAGAAATTCCTACATTTAGAAAACATTTAAGTCTTGATAAGTCTCAATTATGCAGCTCTGAATGTAGGCATAATAGTAATTCATGCAACACTTTTCCATGCTTTCATTTGTATTATTGCACAGAGTCTAAAAAGAAGCTTCAGAAAAAAATTGTTCGCGCATTTGTTGGATTCCTTTACAAGACAGTTTTGTTTGAATGCCTCAGGAAGGTATCAGCAATCTGAAATAGATGAAAGCCTAAAAAATGTCAGTTCTCTTACCTGGTTTTATTCAAGTGTCTTATGAATCATACATAATTTTAGAATTCTATGATACAGAATTACAAATACAACTCTGAATTGTCAGAGCACATGTGATTGTAATAGCCCTTACTTAACATAACTGAAAACGTGATTTTCAGGTCATTTACATGTACAGTACTAGAAGTGATTTAAGTTGGGACAGAACAGAAAGATTCTGGAGGGCAGATGAAACACAGTGGTCGGTTGGCATTTTTCCAGGCTGGAGAAAGGGGGCATTTGATAAACAGCATATGTTTTCAGAATTAACCTGACTAGAATGTGATGTTTCGTTTCAGTCTGTTTCACAGGAGTAGATGGCAGCATTTTTAAAGCATCCATTCATTATGTTTTCCCTTGCACAGCATGCAGTAGGCTTTCCTCTTACAGTCCAACACCATCCTGACTGCAGCCATGCATTGCTCCAGCCTGAAAAGCTTTTGGTGGATACAAATAGGGAAGGTGGCAGAGCAAAGCCACCTGGCATCACTGAGTCAGCAGAACACCTGAGCCACTTCAGGTGTCACCATCCCAAAGTGACTTTCTCAAAACACCTCTGTTTGAATTTCTGTGAGCTAATTTTAGGGACAGACCCAAGTGACAGCACTGTGCTGGAGCCACTGCAGCTCGGTGGGCTGGTACCTGCTCAGGAGCTCGCCGGGAGTACTGTGTGAGAGATGCTGCCTGCAATTTTTCACCTGTTTACACAGGGTAAGCTTTATGTGCTGCAATTCATCCTGCATCCCGTAGCAGCTTCAGATTAGTCTGTTAGCTGTTAGACTGCTAATGAGAAAAAGAAAATAACTGAGAGGTTATTAGTGGCTGAGATCCTGACTGCTTGACAAAACTCCCATTCAACACCTTTTGTGTAACTAAGAACTGCAAAATCCAACTCATGTCTGTAAGATTAAGCAAGTGCTCAATTAATTCCCCCAAAGTCCTTGAAAATTTTTACTGCACCGCATCCTCACTGTAATAATAAAAATGATTGTTTTTCTTCAGGAGAGATAAAAGAAAAAAGATGAAATTATTCAGTACGTAATGGATTTAATCACTTTGTAATATATCAGAAAATGGATGCAAGCTGTAAAACATTAAGGAAACATGGAAAAATGCTGTGTTTTCCTGTAGTAGGTATATGCTGTAACTAAAACTGACTTATTTTTTAGCTTCGTATTTAAACACTTAAAATTTTTAGTAATCTGGATAATATTTTGGTACTGCTTTCTGTCATTTATAAGGTGATTGAGCATTAAGAAACACCAAAAATACCCTTTCAGGTGGAGGATGCGTATGCTTTTAAGCTTTATTCCCTGTTGAAGTCAGTGAGGACTTCCACTTCAAAAGCGACAATAAATGCATTAGTGCTTTCGTATTAAACAGTAGTTCTGAAAGGGATGTTGAAAACCTCATTTGTGAAATACTGGGACCCTGTTAATTTCTCCAGTACACATATATATATTAAAAAATACTTATCTGTCATCATTTTCAGTCTTGCTTTCTTCCCCTCTGGAGTGCTTGTTTAGGACAAGACCATAAAGACTGCTGTTTGAATGAATAGCTCATACTCTTTCAATCCTGTTAATTTCAGTGGTGGTTTAATATGAGCAAAGGCTACTCATTTGAGTAGGAGTTGTTGGACTGAGCCCGTAGTCTGTTGTTCTGTGAAACATCTTGGTAGCCTCTGTGTGTACTGTCAGCTATGGCAAAGCAGCATTTACTTCAATGCCACCTGTGTCACCTGCTTAGTTATGAGTCCGAGAAAGAAGCACTGAGAGACATTGAACTTGTTTGGTTTTTTAAGAAGTGCTAAAAGAATGTATCCTAAACGGAAAATACTGTTCTTTGTATGTGTACCTTAAAGTTGATTTTTTTTTTGGAAAAAAAAACCAACCCAAAACTTTAATGACTCTCCAGCATCATTATCTTAAATATTTTTCAAAAGCAGTTCTTGAATATTTCAAGACAGAGAATGAGATTAGTGTACTTGGACTGCTCATTTGAAAAGTATTTTCACTATTTTTAAGGCTGGGGAGTTGAGAGAAGGAGGAATGCAGAACAGAGCTGTAGGTCCCTGGTTAATAGGGTGCAAGCCTGATCCCCCTGAGATAGCACAAAACTAACCCTCTGTTTCACTGAGAGCAGAGCTAAGCACTGATCATCTGCAAAATACCTATACTGCTGTTTTCCTCTTGTACTTTTTCACAGGTTATATTTCAAATGCAGACTGCTGCTTCTTTGAGTTTGTAAATTAGTACACTAGGCTGGTTATTATCTCAAAGTGCTGAAAAGGTCCACATTGATATCTCCTGGCAGTGGGCATCAGAAGTTTAGGTTGCTATTGTAAGCTTACGCATTATATGTATTAGTTTTGACATTTATAGATCACGAGACTGTCTTCTAATGCAGAAAATTACACCTGTTTTGATTGTAAATGCTCACATTTGGACTTGGTGATTACTGTACAGTGTCTGAAATAATTAGCTTGCTGGTGTTTGATCAGCTCGTTCTAGATCAGAGGACAGCCATATTTGAATGGCTGCATTGCCTGAATCCATCACTAATTACTTAAGTCTTTTGTGCAAGGTTTTTTAGAAAAATCTTTCCTTAAACAAAAGAATAGAATATATAGCTAAAAAGATGAAAGAGGAGCCATGCAGTTTGCAGCTTCTTTTAGAAGTAATCCTCCTTTGCAACCATGACTTAATAGTAGAAGTAGCAGTAGTAGGTGTAGTGGTAATAATATTAATATTATATACTAGTACTACTAATAGTAACAATAGGCAACTCTTACGCAGGTTGCCAAGGTTTGCAAATAAGCACTGGAAGATATTCTCAGTGAAAGCCTTAGGAGTGACGCGGTGCCTTCGTGAGTGGTCGGTACTACCAACCAGGGAACTTGGCAGATTCTGAGGATCAACCCCCCTGACCGTAAAAATGTAAATCTGTAGCGTAAATAAGGATTTGTTTGAGTTGTCTTAGTTGGGAAAGACTCTGGAGAGGGCGAGCATGTTGGTGGCTGGCTGGTCTGTACTCTGCATGCTTTCACAAGGCGAAAGCTGAAGTACACCTGAGAATGTGGTTTGGAAGCCTGCTTTTTCACTTGTTCTTTT